>NC_088227.1:7217480-7817480 GCF_036934945.1 Oncorhynchus masou masou
CAGCCCTCACCTTATTGTCTAAGGAAAGTGAGTAGAGAGGAAACAGCCCTCACCTTATTGTCTAAGGAAAGTGAGGAGAGGAAACAGCCCTCACCTTATTGTATTGTCTAAAGAAAGTGAGGAGAGGAAACAGCCCTCACCTTATTGTCTAAGGAAAGTGAGGAGAGGAAACAGCCCTCACCTTATTGTCTAAGGAAAGTGAGTAGAGAGGAAACAGCCCTCACCTTATTGTCTAAGGAAAGTGAGGAGAGGAAACAGCCCTCACCTTATTGTCTAAGGAAAGTGAGTAGAGGAAACAGCCCTCACCTTATTGTCTAAGGAAAGTGAGGAGAGGAAACAGCCCTCACCTTATTGTCTAAGGAAAGTGAGGAGAGGAAACAGCCCTCACCTTATTGTCTAAGGAAAGTGAGGAGGAAAGCCCTGTCTAAGGAAAGTGAGGAAAACAGCCCTCACCTTATTGTCTAAGGAAAGTGAGTAGAGGAAACAGCCCTCACCTTATTGTCTAAGGAAAGTGAGAGAGGAAACAGCCCTCACCTTATTGTCTAAGGAAAGTGAGGAGAGGAAACAGCCCTCACCTTATTGTCTAAGGAAAGTGAGGAGGAAAGCCCTGTCTAAGGAAAGAGGAAAACAGCCCTCACCTTATTGTCTAAGGAAAGTGAGGAGAAAACAGCCCTCACCTTATTGTCTAAGGAAAGTGAGGAAACAGCCCTCACCTTATTGTCTAAGGAAAGTAAGGAAAGTATTGAGAGAGGAAACAGCCCTCACCTTATTGTCTAAGGAAAGTGAGGAAACAGCCCTCACCTTACCTTATTGTCTAAGGAAAGTGAGGAGAGGAAACAGCCCTCACCTTATTGTCTAAGGAAAGTGAGGAGAAGAAAGTGAGGAGAGGAAACAGCCCTCACCTTATTGTCTAAGGAAAGTGAGGAGAGGAAACAGCCCTCACCTTATTGTCTAAGGAAAGTGAGGAGAGGAAACAGCCCTCACCTTATTGTCCAAGGAAAGTGAGGAGAGGAAACAGCCCTCACCTTATTGTCTAAGGAAAGTGAGTAGAGAGGAAACCCCAACTTAATTAGGTCTATAATCAATTGACTACCTGTTAAATGTGACTGGCTTTATAAATAATCCACACACACACACACACACACACACACACACACACACACACACACACACACACACACACACACACAGAAAGTATTCAGACTCAGATTAAATAAAAACATTTCCTCAATCTACACACAAAGCACCATAATGAAAAATGGAAAACAGGTTTAGAAATGTTTGCAAATGTATTAAAAATAAAAAACAGAAATACCTTCTTTACATAAATATTCAGACCCTTTGCTTTGAGACTCGAAATTGAGCTCAGGTGCATCCTATTTCCATTGATCATCCTTAAGATGTTTCTACAACTTGATTGGAGTACACCTGTTGTAAATGCAATTGATTGGACATGACTTGGAAAGGAACACACCTGTCTATATAAGGTCTCACAGTTGACAGTGCAAAAACCAAGCCATGAGTTTGAAGGAGTTGTCTGTAGAGATCCTAGACAGGATTGTGTTGAGGCACAGATCTGGGGAAGGCTACCAAAACATTTCTGTAGCATTGGAGGACCCAAGAACACAGTGGCCTCCATCATGTTTCAACCAGCAAGACTCCCCCTAGAGCTGGCTGCCCGGCTAAACTGAGCAATCGGGGGAGAAGGGCCTTGGTCAGAGAGGTGACCAAGAACCCGAATGTCACTGAAAGAGCACCACAGTTCCTCTGTGGAGATGGGAGAACCTTCCAGAAGGACAACCATCTTTGCAGCACTTCACCAATAGGCATTTATGGTAGAGTGACCAGACGGAAGTAAAAGGCACATGACAGCCCGCTTGGAGTTTGCCATAAAGGACACTCAGACCATGATAAACAAGATTCTCTGGTCTGATGAAACCAAGTTGAACTCTTTGGCCTGAATGCCAGGTGTCAAGTCTGGAGGAAACCTGGCACCATCCCTGCAGTTAAGCATGATGGTGGCAGCATCATGCTGTTGTGAAGTTTTTCAGTGGCAGGGACTGGGAGACTAGTCAGGATGGAGGGAAAGATGAACGGAGAAAAATACAGAGATCCTTGATGAAAACCTGCTCCAGAGCGCCTTTAGGAGCTCAGACTGGGGCCAAGGTTCTCCCTCCAACAGGATAATGACCTTAAGCACACAGCCAAGATAATGTTGTAGTTGTAGCGTCATACCCAAGAGGACTAAATACTGTAATCTCTGCCAAAGGTGCTTCAAAAAGTACTGAGTAAAAGGGACATATTTAATAAATGTTCAAACATTTCAAACAACCTGCTTTGTCATTATGTGGTATTGTGTGTAGATTGATGAGAATTTGTATTTTTTTGTATTGTCCATTTCAGAATAAGGCTGTATGATAGCAAAAAAAGAAAAAAAAGTCAGGGGGTCTGAAAACTTTCTGAATGGACTGAATATCTACAGATGAAGTCCAAAGTTTGCCGACACTTAGGTTGGAGTCATTAAAACTAGTTTTTCCAACCACTCCACACATTTCTTGTTAACAAACTATAGTTTTGGCAAGTAGGTTAGGACATCTACTTTGTGCATGACACAAGTCATTTTTCCAACAATTGTTTACAGATTATTTCACTGTATCACAATTCCAGAAGTTCACATACACTAAAATGACTGTGCCTTTAAACAGCTTGGAAAATCCCAGAAAATTATGTCATGGCTTTAGAAGCATCTGGTAGGCTAATTGACATCATTTGAGTACAAAGACAGTACTTTTTGGAGAAATGTCCTCTGGTCTGATGAAACAAAAATAGAACTGTTTGGCTATAATGACTATTGTTATGTTTGGAGGAAAAAGGGGAAGGCTTGCAAGCCGAAGAACACCATACCAACCGTGAAGCATGGGGTGGCAGCATCATGCTGTGGGGGTGCTTTGCTGCAGGAGGGACTGGTGCACTTCACAAAATAGATGGCATCATGAGGTTTGACAATTATGTGGATATATTGAAGCAACACCAAGACATCAGTCAGGAAGTTAAAGCTTGGTCGCAAATGGGTCTTCCAAAGTTGAGGCAAAATGGCTTAAGGACAACAAAGTCAAGGTATTGGAGTGGCCATCACAAAGCCCTGACCTCAATTCTATAGAAGATTTGTGGGCAGAACTGAATAAGTGTGTGCGAGCAAGGAGGCCTACAAACCTGACTCAGTTACACCAGCTCTGTCAGGAGGAATGGGACAAAATTCACCTAACCTATTGTGGGAAGCTTGTGGAAGGCTACCCAAAACATTTGACCCAAGTTAAACAATTTAAAGGCAATGCTACCAAATACTAATTGAGTGCATGAAAACTTCTGACCCACTGGGAATGTGATGAAAGAAATAAAAGCTGAAATAAAAATCACTATTATTCTGACATTTCACATTCTTAACATAAAGTGGTGATCCTAACTGATCTAAAACAGGGATTTTTTTACTAGGATTAAATGTCATAAATTATTAAAAAAATTGAGTTTAAATGTATTTGGCTAAGGTGTATGTAAACTTCCGACTTCAACTGTATATATATACACAGTACAAGTTAAAAGTTTGGACACCTACTCAAGGGTTTTTATTTTTACTATTTTCTACATTGTAGAGTAATAGTGAAGACATCAAAACTATGGAACATATGGAATCATGTTGTAACCAAAAACAGTGTTAAATCTAAATATATTTTATATTTGAGATTCGTCAAAGTAGACACCCTTTGCTTTGATGAGAACTTTGCACACTCGTGGCATTCTCTCAACCAGCTTCATGAGGTAGTCACCTGGAATGCATTTAAATTATCATTAGCATACTGGTCATTATTCGGAATTTCGGATGACTGACGTGCCCAAAGTAAACTGCCTGTTACTCAGGCCCAGAAGCTAGGATATGCATATAATTGGTAGCATTGGATAGAAAACACTGAAGTCTCTTAAACTGTTAAAATAATGTCTGTGAGTATAACAGAACTGATATGGCAGGCGGAAATCCGAGAAAAATACATCCAGAAATAATTTATTTTGAGGTCACAGGCCATTTCAATGCTAGGCTATGGGAAATAGATAAGACCCAGATTGCAGTTCTTATGGCTTCCACTAGATGTCAAAAGACATTAGAAAGGGTTTCAGGCTTGTTGTTTGAAAAATGAGCAAGAAGTTATAGTTTTTCCAAGGTGTCTCATTAGAAAAGTAGTCTTGTTGGTGCGTGAATGAGGTGCGCACTCTTCATTATTTATGTTCCCTATTGAACATACTATTCTCCGTCTTAAATATTATTGTTTATTTAGATATTAGAGTACCTGAGGATTAATTTGAAACATCGTTTGACTTGTTTGGACGAACTTTACAGGTAACTTTTTGGATTTGTTTGTTTGCATGTTGAATGAGTGGATTACTGAGATCATTGGCGACGACCATTCATTGTGTAGCAGGGACCCTTGGGAAACAGAGGAAGATCTTCAAAGGTAAGTGATTTATTTAATTGCTATTTGTGATTGTGATGCCTGTGCTGGCTGAAAAAGTATTTAGATGTGGGGCGCTGTCCTCAGATAATTGCATGGTATGCTTTCGCCGTAAAGCCTTTTTGAAATATGACAACGCGGTTGGATTAACAAATGAAGCTTTTAAATGATTTATGACACCTGTATTTTCAAGAATGTTTAATATAACGATTTTTGTATTTTGAATTTCTCGCTATGCAATTTCACCAGATGTTGTCATAGGTGTCCTGCTAGCGGTTCATGCGCCCAAACAAGTTAAGTGTGCCTTGTTAAAAGTTAATTTGTGGAATTTCTTTCCTTCATGCTTTTGAACAAATCTGTTGTGCTGTGATACGGTAGGGTGGTATACAGAAAATAGCCCTATTTGGTAAAAGACCAAGTCCATATTAGGCTAAGAACAGCTCAAAAAAGCAAAGAGAAACAGTCCATCATTACTTTAAGACATGAAGGACAGTCAATCCGGAAAATGTAAAGAACTTTGAAAGTTTCTTCAAGTCCAGTCACAAGAACCATCACACTCCATGATGAAACTGGCTCTCATGAAGCCTGCCACAGAAAAGGAAGACCCAGAGTTACCTCTGCTGCAGAGGATACGTTCATTAGAGTTACCATCCTCAGAAATTGCAGCCCAAATAAATGCTTCAGAGTTCAAGTAACAGACACATCTCAACATCAACTGTTCAGAGGAGACTGTGTGAATCTGGACTTCATGGTCAAATTGCTGCAAAGAAACCACTACTAAACAACACCAATAAGAAGAGACTTGCTTGGGACAAGAAACACGAGCAATGGACATTATACCGGTGGAAATCTGTCCAAATTTGAGATGACTGATTCCAACCGCCGTGTCTGTGAGGACGATCTCCGCATGTAGGAAGACCACCAACAATTTGGAAATGTTCATCCCAAACAACATTTTCAGACAAGATAGAGCTGACAAAGGGGGCAGTGTTGCAATCTACTGCAAAGATAGCCTGCAGAGTTCTGTCCGACTATCCAGGTCTGTACCCAAACAATTTGAACTTCTACTTTGAAAAATCCACCTCTAAAAACAAGTCTCTCACCGTTGCCGCCTGCTATAGACCACCCTCTGCCCCCAGCTGTGCTCTGGACACCATATGTGAACTGATTGCCCCCCCATCTATCATCAGAGCTCGTGCTGCTAGGCGACCTAAACTGGAACATGCTTAACACCCCAGCCATCCTACAATCTAAGCTTGATGCCCTCAATCTTACACAAATTATCAATGAACCTACCAGGTACCCCCCCAAAGCCTTAAACACAGGCACCCTCATAGATATCATCCTAACCAACTTGCACTCTAAATACACCTCTGCTGTCTTCAACAAAGATCTCAGCCTCATTGCCTGCATCCGTAATGGGTCAGTGGTCAAACGACCTCCACTCATCACTGTCAAACGCTCCCTGAAACACTTCAGCGAGCAGGCCTTTCTAATGGACCTGGCCGGGGTATCCTGGAAGGATATTGATCTCATCCCATCAGTAGAGGATGCCTGGTTATTTTTTTTAAATGCCTTCCTAACCATCTTAAATAAGCATGCCCCATTCAAGAAATGTAGAACCAGGAACAGATATAGCCCTTGGTTCTCCCCAGACCTGACTGCCCTTGACCAAAACATCCTATGGCGTTCTGCATTAGCATCGAACAGCCCCCGTGATATGCAGCTGTTCAGGGAAGAAATTGGAAATTTTCTGAAATTTGCTTCCTGCAACACCAACTCAAAAAATTTCTGGGACACTAAAGTCGATGGAGAATAAGAACACCTCCTCCCAGCTGCCCACTGCACTGAAGATAGGAAACAGTGTCACCACTGATAAATCCACTATAATTGAGAATTTCAAAAAGCATTTTTCTACGGCTGGCCATGCTTTCCACCTGGCTACTCCTACCCCGGTCACCAACCATCAGAGCAGTTCACAGATTACTGCACCTGTACATAGCCCACCTATAATTTAGCCCAAACAACTACCTCTTTCCCTACTGTATTTATTTTATTTATTTTGCTCCTTTGCACCCCATTATTTTTATTTCTACTTTGCACATTCTTCCACTGCAAATCTACCATTCCAGTGTTTTACTTGCTATATTGTATTTACTTTGCCACCATGGCCTTTTTTTGCCTTTACCTCCCTTATCTCACCTCATTTGCTCACATCGTATATAGACTTGTTTATACTGTATTATTGACTATATGTTTGTTTTACTCCATGTGTAACTGTGTCGTTGTACGTGTCGAACTGCTTTGCTTTATCTTGGCCAGGTCGCAATTGTAAATGAGAACTTGTTCTCAACTTGCCTACCTGGTTAAATAAAGGTGAAATAAAAATAAATAAAATGTGTGGTTCCCACCGTGAAGCATGGAGGAAGAGGTGTGATGGTGCTTTGCTGGTGACAGTGATTTATTTAGAATTCAAGGCACATTTAACCAGCATGGCTACCACAGCATTCTGCAGAAATAGGCCATCCCATCTCGTTTGCGCTTAGTGGGGACTATCACTTGTTTTTCAACAGGACAATGACCCAACACACCTACAGGCTGTGTAAGGGCTATTTGACCAAGGAGAGTGATGGAGTGCTGCATCAGATGACATGGCCTCCACAATCACCCGACCTCATCCCAATTGAGATGGTTTGAGATGAGTTGGATTGCAGCAAACAAGTGCTCAGCATATGTGGGAACTCCTTCAAGACGTTTGGGTAAAGCATTCTAGGTGAAGCTGGTTGAGAGAATGCGAAAAGTGTGCAAAGCCGTCAAGGTAAAGGGTAGCTACTTTGAAGAATCTCAAATATAAAATATACGTATTTGTTTAACACACACATATACATACATACACACACACCTTGACCTTTTTGCACATTGTTACATTGAAGCCTTATTCTAAAAGCAATTCTCAGCAATCTACACACAAAGCCCATAATGACAATGCGCAAACAGGTTTTTGCAAAATTATTAAAAATAAAAAACAAATACCTTATTTACTTAAGTATTCAGACCTTTTGCTATGAGACTAACTTGAGATCATCCTGTTTCCATTGATCATCCTTGAGATGTTTCTACAACTTGATTGGACATGATTTGGAAAGGCACACATCTTACTGGCCTATTTTCTGTAAAGTTCTGAAAGAGGATTGTGTCGAGGCACAGATCTGGGGAAGGGCACCAAAACACGTCTGCAGCATTGAAGGTCCCCAAGAACACAGTGTCCTCCATCATTCTTACATTTTAGACTTTCGGAACCATCAAGACGTCCTAGAGTACAGAGTCTGAATACTTATGTAAAGGGTATTGTGTGTAGATCGATGAGGGACAAAAAATGATTTAATAACAAAATGTGGAAAAAGTGAAGGGGTCTGAATACTTTCCGAGTGCACTGTGTGTGTGTGTGTGTGTGTGTGTGTGTGTGTACCAAAAATATAAACGCAACATGTAAAGTGCTGGTCCCATGAGCTAAAATAAAACATCCCAGAAAAGTTCCATTTGCACAAAAACATTATTTCTCTCAAATATTTGTTTACATCCCTGTTAGTGAGCATTTCTCATTTGCCAAGATAATCCATCCACCTGACAGCATAGTGGTTTGAGCATTGGGCCAGTAACCAAAAGGTTGCTAGATCGAATCCCCAAGCAAAAAAAAACAAAAAAAAAACACTGTTCCCCGGTAGGCAGTCATTGTAAATAAGAATTTGTACTTAACTGACTTGCCAAGTTAAATCAAATAAAACAATTACACAGGCACACCTTGTGTTAGGGAGAATACAAGTTATGGGTAGGCATAAACGATTTACAGTTAACCCGATGGCAATTTGAATGCATACCAAATCCTGGAGGCCCATTGTCGTGCCATTCATGTCGCAATAAGCATGATAATACACAGCCTCATGTTGCAAGGATCTGTATACAATTCCTGGAAGCTGAAAATGTCCCAGTTTGTCCAAGGGCATGTTTGTCCATTGAGCATGTTTGTCCATTGAGCATGTTTGGGATCGACCTGCAAGACAGCGTGTTCCAGTATCCAGCAACTTCGCACAACCCTTGAAGAGTAGTGGGACAACATTCCACAGGCCACAATCAACAGCCTAATCAACTCTATGCGAAGGAGATGTGTCGCGCTGCATGAGGCAAATGGTGGTAACACCAGATACTGACTGGTTTTCTGATCCACACCCCTACTTTTATTTTTTTAAAGGTATGTATAACCAACAAATGCATATTTGTATTCCCAATCATGTGAAATCCATAGATTAGGGCTTAATTAATTAATTTCAAGTGTCGGAATTCTTTATATGAACTGTAACTCAGTAAAATCTGAAATTATTGCATGTTGCGTTTCTATTTTTGTTCAGTATATTACCACTGATCTTTACCAAGTTTTAGCGAAAGGTGCCATGAATCCACACATTAATATGTTGCCAAAAAAAGTTATTGAGAAGATTTGTCAATTAACCATTTAGGACTTTGACAGTTTGTGATATTGGCAAACTACATAGAAATGTTATCAGCACAATACCCAAGGGTTAAAAAGACTATGGCTAAAAGGTGCAGAATTGTGATCCCTGAATGTCACCTCATCGAGAGGGGGAAAACGGTTCGACCTAAGACGTTAAGCAAGTGATTTTGTGATTGTTGTCTTAAGCTCTTTCTTTCCCAAATAGGGTTGCACAATTCCAGAACCTTTCCCCAATTTCCTAGGTTTTTTCAGAATTTCCGCTTGAAAGAATTCTAGTAAAACTGGAGGGAATAATTGAGGATGGAATCCTCCATCCGGGTAGACTTGAATAGCTGCAGTTGTTGATTTCTGTGGAAATCTGGGTGTCTTGAAGTGGTCTGGCCAAAACAGCCATAGGGGAAAGGTAGGATTAAACTGTTGTGAAGCTGAGAGACATGGCCCAAGTTAAAAAGAGCAACCATTTTCCTTCGAGCCCCACACAGTGCAGGTATCAACCAAACTTTTCCCCCACGTCAGGTTAAAAAACAAAAAGGGATCACAAAACAGCAATATGGGCTCAAGGTGCTATCCCAGATAGCTGGGTTAAGTAGCATGCTAAAACTACTCAGACATGTTACAAGCTAGGTTTTCAATTTCCCAAAACAAAACTCCAATTGACCCTGCTCCATTCTACGAGGCTTGACATCACTTTCCTTCCTTAGAAAAAACAAAAACACTGTCTGAGACATATAAAAACTCTGTTGTTCTCAGCCAGTATCAGTGAAGCCTTCCTGTTAACACACATGTATAAGTGTGAGAGGAATTGTCCACCAGAAGGTTCTCACAATATCACAATTAATCATTATCGTGATGAGTATTGTAGTATCACGATTTTACAATACCTCTGAGTATTCTGATACGGATTGTTGTGGTACTGGTATTGTGACATTAGTAACTGAAATAAAGCTTATCAGTGTAGAGGTAGGTGATATTCCTGTGGTAGTTAAAAGAAGCCTCTATCAAAAGTACAATATCTTGTGACCTCAGAGCACGCACTACTGTAGTGACAGCCCTGGATTCAATGCAATGCTTACAACATATCTAAACGCCTAAGCAAACGGAAATGTTGATTTGTTTCTAGACATGATCAAACAACCAACTATCAAACTATTGCTTAGAGAAGTGTCTCCCAGTCCTGGACGTGAGGGGACCCATATTTCTTCTAGCCCAGCAGTTACTCAACTCATTAATTTGTTAAATTAGGAGTGTTAGTGCTTGGCTGGGATAAAAATGCCCCCCCCCCCCCAAGACACAAGAATGAGAAACACTGGCTTTGAGGCTGTGTAGATCATAGAGAAAGTAAGCAAGGCGTGCCTGGAACAGCTGTGGCAATTTAACAGACTCAGCAACGACCGTCATATGTGATAAACTCTGGCACTGAATAAGAAACAACATTTTCGCATTCCTGGAACGTGATCAAATCAACTACAGACGAGCAGCTCTGAACAAGAGTGATGTCGCCATCTTCGTGACCTCTGTGAGGAAAAGGTTACAAACAACAAAAAGTGAATATGGCAAGTTTTAGAGGAAAAGTAATTAAGATCAAAAATTTGACAAACCCCCAAAAAAGAACATGGTTAGTAACAAGACAAAAATGGTTGCCAAGGGGCCATTTTATATGGAAATGGTCAGAGGCAAGGTGTTGGGAGTAGATTGAAGTTGTCTCTAACCACTGACACAGGGTCAGATATTTTTCTCCATACCCTTAATAGTAAAGATTAGGCTTGGGGTTAGGGTCTTCTGATCTCAGATCTGTTAACTGCAACTTCTACCTCAGGCTCAAGAGTGCAAGGACGGGGTTGGGTGGGTTACACGTTGGTGGAGATCTTGTACTTGGGCGACATGTTGTTGTGGAACCAGATGAAGCTGAAGATGACGCCCATGGTCTTGGGGATGCTCTCGTCATAGGCAAAGGTCATGGCCTCATGGAGGGGCACTTTGACCACTTCGATCAGCTCCCCCTCCTGAGGCACGCCTCCGCCCTCACCCACGCGGTTCTCGTCCGACACCTCGGCGTAGAACATGGTCTGCTTGGCTCCTGTCACACCTACGCCGGAGCTGCGGAGAGAGAGGTGACACACCCGAGGTCAAAATGTTATCCAGCTAAATTTGGAGGGGTTTAGCAGTCAGTTCAAAATCAAAGATTTTCCCAAACCAATGCCAAAGCTTTTGAGAGATCGCCATGACAATCCCAGGTGAAACACCACCAGCGTGGAGTTGGTGGAGAGGAGGTGGTGAGTGTAGTGTGTCTATAGGGCGATGATAATGATGATCCTCTTTGGGGCTAGAGGATCCCCATGACAGGCTTCCCCTCTACACTTAGATTCCTCAATTCTCCCCGCATGACAGCCATATCAAAACACCATCCACAGGCAGCTAAAATTAACCCACAGCTAGGGGCCAAGTAAGGTCCCTTAATCCTGATTAAGGAATCCAGTAAATCATCCTGTAAAAGGTTTGGTGGGAGGTGTAGGGTGACGTTGCCCCTAGACGCTGATCTGAATTGGGACCTCCTAGACCTAGAGGGAAAGCTGACCCTAGACCTGCACCTATGGGAACACTCACCCCAGACACTGGCTGGGATCCAAGTGTTCCAACAGCCATTGCTTATGCTACCGAAGACAGCACATCCGTTGAACACCATCCACAGGCAGCTAAAACAAACAAGAGATCAAATCCTTTTGTTCACCTGACTTATAATTCCTCACAATCAAATGCCGACCGTATTATCTCCCAACTCTCCTCAGTTATCGTCACAGCGGTGTATATCCCCCCGCAAGCGGATACCAATGGCCATCAAGGAACTTCACCGGAGTTTTACAAAAACTGGAAACCATGCATCCTGAGGATGCATTTATTGTAGCTGGGGATTTTAACAAAGCTAATCTGAGAACAAGGCTACCTAAATTCTAATCTGCATATAAATTGCAGCGCACGAGCGAGAAACACTCGACTACTGCTACTCTAACTTCTGCGGTGAACAAAAGGCCCTCCCCTGCCCTCCTTTTGGCAAATCTGACCATGATTCCATCTTGTTGCTCCCCTCCTATAGGCAGAAACTAAAAACAGGTCACCCCTATTCTTAGGTCTATCCAATAACGTTGACGGTGAACAAGTTTATAAAGAAGTGTATGAAAGGTTGTACCAACTAGGACTATTAAAACCTAACCAGAAACTGTGGATTGATGGCAGCATTTGAGCAAAACTGAAAGCACGTACCACTGCATTTAATTATGGCAAGGCAACTGGAAACATGACCAAATACAAACAGTGTAGTTATTCCCTCCATAAGTCAATCAAACAAGCAAAGTGTCAGTATAGAGACAACGTGGAGTTGCAATTCAACAGCTCAGACATGAGAGGTATGTGGCAGGGTCTACAGTCAACCACGGATTACAAAAAGAAAAAAACAAAAAGATCTCCTTCTCCGTGGCCGATGTGAGTAAAATATTGAAACATGTTAACACTTGCAAGGCTGCCGGCCCAGACGAAATCCCTAGCAGCGTCCTCAGAGCATGCGCAGACCAGCTGGCTGGTGTGTTTATTCAATCAATCCCTATCCCAGTCTGCTGTTCCCACATGCTTCAAGAGGGCCACCATTGTTCATGTTCCCAAGAAAGCTAAGGTAACTGAGGTAAACAACTAATCGCCCTGTAGCACTCACTTCCATCATCATCATCATGAAGTGCTTTGAGAGACTAGTCAAGGATCATATCACCTCCACCCACTCCAATTTGCTTACCGCTATAATAGGTCCACAGACGACGCAATCACAAATCAGACTGCCTTAACCAATCTGGACAAGAGGAATACCTATGTAAGAATGCTGTTCATTGACTACAGCTCAGCATTCAACACCATAGTACCCTCCAAAGTCATCATTAAGCTCGAGACCCTGGGTCTCGACCCAGCCCTGTGCAACTGGATCCAGGACTTTGACAGGCCACACCCAGGTGGTGAGGGTAGGTAACAACATCGCCACTCCGCTGATCCTCAACACTGGGGCCCCACAAAGGTGCATTCTGTGCCCTCTCCTGTACTCCCTGTTCACCCACGACTGTGTGGCCATACACTCTACAGCGGTGGGCTTGATTACCAACAACGACAAGACGGCCTACAGGAAGGAGGCGAGGGCCCTCGCTGTGTGGTGTCATGATAAAAACCTCACAATTAACAAAACAAAGGAGATGATCGTGGACTTCAGGAAACAGCAGAGGGAGCACCCCCCTATCCACAGCGACGGAACAGTAGTGAAAAAGTTGGAATGTTTTCAGTCCCTCGGCGAACACATCACAGACAAACTGAATTGGTCCACCCACATAGACAGCGTACTGAAGAAGGCGCAACAGCGCCTCTTCAACCTCAGGAGGCTGAAGAAAATTTGGCTTGTCACCAAAAACAAACTTTTACAGATGCACAATCGAGCGCATCCTGTCGGGCTTTATCACCGCCTGTTACGGCAACTGCTCCGCCCACAACCGCAAGGCTCTCCAGAGGGTAGTGAGGTCTGCACAACACTTCACCGGGGGCAAACTACCTGCCCTCCAGGACACCTACACCACACAATGTCACAGGAAGGCCAAAAAGATCATCAAGGAAAATAGCCTCAGATATGAGGTTTACATCTAATTGTTGTAGAAGATGAATGAGTATGATACTGTTTGTAAAATTGTTTAATGTGATTGGACTGTTTAATGAAGGAAACTCCAATTCCCTTTTGAGTTTAACTAAATCAGAGGACCGCCCATGAGCCCAGTTATGGTCAGGCATGCTGGGACAGCCCCTTTTCTGCAATTCCAAATAAAACCCCAATCTTGAGAATTCCTCAAGTAGACCATTTTTCTCTCAATCACGGGAGGACGAAGGTTGCAGACCATTGCTGAATCTTTTAACCATACCGTGGTTAAACTCTTAGACTATTGATACCGACAAAATAACTTTGATATTATTTACTAGTCTGCAGCTAGGAATTCGGTATCATTGAACGCGAAGAATGACAACTGCCGAAACATCCATTCTACAACAACATGAATGAATGTCGCTCTGAACTATCCCCTCTGAACTATCCCCCATGGCAGACAGAGAGACGGACAATTCTACAAAATAAACAAACTTCTCAACAGCGATCAAGACGACACACTGAGCGTAAATATATTGATTGCAATTGTTCCCGAATGAGTGAGCGTTCATGTGTAAAGGATTAGCATTTCAATTGTTATAATTAACTCGTGACTTTAGTCGACCCCCACTTCCCTTTTGTCTAACAAGCCGCCATGCCGGTTTAGCCCACAAGGGCACATTCTCCTATCATTTCTTGTAACCACATTTACCTTGTTTTGTTATGCATTTCTGTGAATTACTTAGTAATAATATAAATGATTTAAGAAAATTGATGTATGGATGACTCAGTGAATTTACGATGTTTGGAATGAGACGAACGTGAGGTAAAGTAAATAATTCATTAATTCAAAGACTAATTGATCAAATATTAAATATCTGAAAGGTTATATTGGGAAATTATAACTTTGTAATCAATATTTTTCTTGGTGCCCCGACTTCCTAGTTAATTACAGTTACATGATTAATCATGTATCGTTTGATCGCGTAATACTAACTAGAGAATCTTTGATAAAAACCAAGTCTTCAATTTAATGATAGTAAAGACACGACACTAGCTTCTCCTGCGTTGCATATAATCAATGCGGTGCCTGTTAATTTTTCCAAAACGGTTGATGAGGTAACAATAAGTAAGCAATCCTGAAAAAAAGCACTGTCGTTGCACCAATGTGTACCTAACCATAAACATCAATGCCTTTCTTTAAAATCAATACACAAGTACATATTTTTTAAACCTGCATATTTAGTTAATATTGCCTACTAACATTAATTTCTTTTAACTAGGGAAATTGTGTCATTTCACTTGCGTTCTGTGCAAGCAGTCAGGGAATATGCAGCAGTTTGGGCCGCCTGGCTCGTTGTGAACTGTGTGAAGACCATTTCTTCCTAACAAAGACCGTAATTCATTTGCCAGAATTGTACATAATTATGACAGAACATTTGAGTTTGTGCAATGTAACAGCAATATTTAGACTTAGGGATGCCACCCGTTAAAAGATAAAATACTGAAAAGTTCCACATTTCACTGAACGAATAAACGTTTTGTTTTCGAAATGATAGGTCATTAATATGGTCAAATCCAGAAACTAAGGCTCATATTTCTGTGTGTTATATTCTAGCAGCAGACTCGTAAGCATGTATTCAAACAGCAGTTTCCTGCATTTGCCAGCAGCTCTTCGCTGTGCTTCAAGCATTGAGCTGTTTATGAGTTCAAGCCTATCAACTCCCGAGATTAGGCTGGTGTGACCGATGTGAAAAGGCAAGCGAGTTAGCGGGGTGCACGCTAATAGCGTTTCAAACGTCACTCGCTCTGAGACTTGAAGTGGTTGTTCCCCTTGCTCTGCAAGGGCTTTTGTGGAGCGATGGGTAACAATGCTTCGAGGGTGGCTGTTGTCGATGTGTCCCTGGTTCGAGCCCAGGGTGGGGCGAGGATCGGGACGGAAGCTATACTGTTACACTGGCAATACTATAGTGTCTATAACAACATCCAATAGCCAAAGGTATATGGAATACAAATGGAATAGAGAAATAGTCCTATAATAACTACAATCTAAAACTTCTTACCTTGGAATATTGAAGACTCATGTCAAAAGGAACCACCAGCTTTCATATGTTCTCACGTTAGCTTTTTTACATGGCACATACTGTACTTCTACTTTCTTCTCCAACACTTTGTTTTTGCATTATTTAAATCAAATTGAACATGTTTCATTATTCATTTGAGGCTAAATTGATTTTGATGTATTATATTAAGTTAAAATAAAAGTGTTCATTCAGTATTGTTGTAATTGTCATTATTAATATATATATATAAATACTTTTTTTTTTTAATACGGTTGATTAATCGGTATCAGCTTTTTTTTGGTCCTCCAATAATCAGTATTGAAAAATCATAAATCGGTCGACCTCTACACCATCACTGCATCTTGCCTATGCCGTTGGGCCATCGCTCATCCATATATTTATATGTACATATTCTTATTCATTCCTTTACACGTGTGTATAAGGTAGTTGTTGTGAAATTGTTAGATATTACTGCATGGTTGGAACTAGAAGCACAAGCATTTCGCCACTCGCATTAACATCTGCTAACCATGTGTATGTGACCAATAAAATTAGATTTGTCATGTAGAGTAGGCTAAACTGAAAAACCTAACCTCTATCAAATAAAAATATGGCAGAGCCGCAAAAGTACTTCTGTGCGTGTGGGTGTTTATTTACATAGTGAATCCGGAAGAAAAACAACAGTACTGCCATCCAAAGTATCCATTATGGGACAGCTAAAAACAACGCTGCCACAACAGCTCAATCCAAAATGGTTCCCCCCTTGAACTGAAAGAGAGGCTCCTTTTGTAGGGGAAGCCACTCCCATGAGAACATACCCCAGCAGTAATTAATTAAGCAATTATTTTCATCAAAGCCTACATTTTCCACTCAGCTAAACATAATGAATTGCAGATATTGCAAAATGTTTCTCATGATACAATATACCAATAACACATTTACAAAATCCCACCCCTACTGACATGAAGTCTTCCAATATGCTCATTCACATGAGAGAGCCATTCAGGACAGGCACTACAAAGCTAGCCCGATTACCGTAGCTCTGGTCCTTATCCCAGCATACCTGGAAGCTACAGAGATGGAGAGGGAAACAGAACCAAACAACGCACTCATCCATAACATTGATAAGTACAATAAATGTTGCTTAAATTAAACATGAACGCTTGTCTGTATATTCTTTATACCTTAAACCGCTACTGACGAGAGGTAAGAATAAAGTGTGTAATGTATGTAGTACTAAGATAGGGACGTTAACTTGTGTGTCGACCCACATTGTTAAAGTAGTTGACAACGGAGCAGGGAGGCACGATGAATGTGTGTGTGTGTTAGTGTACCAAACGCTGCCCGCGGCCAGTGACGGACTTCTCCGCCACAGATGTGTGTAGTTAGATACTACTGCACTGTTGGAGTAGGAACACAAGCATTTCACTGTAGATGTTATTATGGGTATGTGACTAATCAAATTTGATTTGAATGCAGTGCCTTAGACCTCTGCGCCACTCAGGAGGAGTTAAGGTATGTGTTTATTTTTAATACATTTGCAAAAATCTGTTCTGTTCGCTTTATCATTGTGGGGTATTGTGTGTATATTGCTGATGATTTTTTTTTTACAGGGAAACATAGGCAAATGCTCAGGCTTCCTGCAGGGCAGTTCTCCCCACCCCAAAGGAGAGCCACTCTCCATGTATGGTTTTTAGTGCTTTATTGACAGATAGTGAACCAGAGTGGGAGATCGGAGAGAGTCAAAAGGGAGCACACAGGGACTGAACCACATGCTCCAGCGGGAGCCACATGTGCATGGAGCCAAGAGTCTTACCACTCAACCATGTGGCCCATTTGATTAGTGAGAGGTGCTGAAGCAAAAGTCTAATCCCCGTCCATCGGGCACTCTAGGCATGCTCGAGCAAACACCATTTGAAAGACTTTAAACATAGTTTTTGAGTCATGGCTTGCGATATCTACTTAACTTCTTGGTGACAGGGGGCAGTATTTTCACATCCGGATGAAATGCATGTCCAAATTCAACTGCCTGCTATTCACCCCCGGAAGATAAGATATGCATATTATTAGTAGATTTGGATAGAAAACACTGAAGTTTCTAAAAACGGTTTGAATCATGTCTGAGTACAACAGAACTTATTTAGCAGGCGAAACGCCGAGGACAAACCAGATTTGAGGTCCCTCAATGGGTTTTCATTGGGAAATCAGACTTCTAAGGGACCTTCTTGCAGTTCCTATCGCTTCCACTGGATGTCAACAGTCTTGAGAAGTTGATTGAGGTATTTACTTTGTGTAATGAAGAATTACGGCCATCTTGAACGAGGGTAACTTGAAGAGTACTGTTAGATAGAGGCGCGTGACCGGAATGCTAGCTACAGATTGTTTTCCTCCTGCATTGAACACAGATCATCCCGTCTTCAATTTTATCAATGATTTATGTAAAAAAATACCTAAAGTTGTATTACAAAAGTAGTTTGAAATGTTTTGGCAAAGTTTACAGGTAACTTTTGAGATATTTTGTAGTCACGTTGCGCAAGTTGGAACCGGTGTTTTTCTGGATCAAACGCACCAAATAAATTGTGGATATATAGACGGAATTAATCGAAAAAAAGGACCATTTGTGATTTTTATGGGACATATTGGAGTGCTATACAAAAGAAGCTCGCCAAAAGTAAGGCATGAATTATATTTTTCTTTCTGCTTCGCTCTCTTTGTTTACTATGGCGCTATCCTCAGATAATAGCATCGCTTGCTTTTGCCGAAAAGCCTTTTTTAAATCTGACATGTTGGCTGGATTCACAACAACTGTAGCTTTAATTTGCCATCTTGCATGTGTGATTTAATGAAAGTTTGATTTTCATAGTAATTTATTTGAATTTGGAGCTCTGCATTTTCATTGGCTTTTGGCCAGGTGGGACGCTACCGTCCCACATATCCCAGAGCGGTTAATGAGGGTCTCTTGGGCATATTGTAAAGGTAGATTTTTTTTTTTACTTTGACAAAGTATTTTGTGTAGATCATTGACAAAAAAGGACAATTAAATCCCATTTTGTAACAAAATGTGGAAAAAGTAATGGGGTGTGAATATTTTCTGAATGCACTAGGTAAATCACACTTTATATTTGTCACATGTGGAGAATACAACAGGTGTACCTTACCGTCAAATCCTTACCTACAAGCCCTTAACCAACAATACAGTTAAGAAAACAGAATTAGGAAAATATTTACAAATATTTTAAAAGTTACAAAAAAAACCTGAGGTGCCAGAGAGAATGGCATAAGAAAGTAGTCAAGATCACTAGCTTGATTAAGTCTCCGCCATGTACAGTCGTGGCCAAAAGTTGAGAATGACACAAATATTAATTTCCAAAGTTTGCTGCTTCAGTGTCTAGATATTTTGTCAGATGTTACTATGGAATACTGAAGTATAATTACAAGGATTTCATAAATGTCCAAGGCTTTTATTGACAATTACATGAAGTTGATGTAAAGAGTCAATATTTGCAGTGTTGACCCATATTTTTCAAGAGAATTCACCCTGGCATGCTGTCAAATAACTTCTGGGCCACATCCTGACTGATGGCAGCCCATTCTTGCATAATCAATGCTTGGAGTATGTCAGAATTTGTGGGTTAGTGTTTGTCCACCAGTCTCTTGAGGATTGACCACAAGTTCTCAATGGGATTAAGGTCTGGGGAGTTTCCTGGCCATGGACCCAAAATATTGATGTTTTGTTCCCCGAGCCACTTAGTTATTACCTTTGCCTTATGGCATTTTTTTGTGAAAATTAATATTTGTGTCATTTTGGCCATGACTGTATATCTCACTAGGTATTTAAGCCTCCATGTATCCACTAATTCCAATATATCCATGACATTCCTTAAGTACCTGAGGGTGATAGTTTGTAGAGTGATTTCCATTCCGGTCCATAGAGGTATTTAAGACCGTATTAAAATCTCCCACCATAATAATAGAGTCTAGTGTTGCTTGTAGAGTTGATAAATTATATATTTTCAAATAAGCTTGGATCATCATTATTTGGACCATATAGGTTAATAAGCCATATCTGTTTATTGTCCAATAACATATTTAAAATAATCCATCTAACTTGTTTTTTTTGGGACAATTTGTACATTTGGATGAAAAGTACTGTTAATTAAAACCATCACCCCTTTTGAATTTCTTTGCCCATGGGAGAAATATTTCACCCCCTCATTTTTCCACAAAACATAATCTAAAATGATTGAATGGGTTTCCTGTAAACAATATTATATTCCTTCTCTTTTAGCCAGGTAAATACTGATGGTCTTTTCTTATTATCTGCTAAGCCATTACAATTGTAACTAGCTATACTTATTTCACCACTTACCATGAGACAACTTTCAATTATATTTATCAAAATATATGTTTAATAAACATACCATTAAAAAGTAACAATGATTGAGTGTCTATATAGCTGTACCATGATATTTGCATTGCTACTAAGTAAACCTCAAATTGGTCCCCTCTATTCCACCCGCTAAAAGCCTTCATCCCGAGTTGGGTTTTCATCCCAATGCCCGGCAGACCACCCCCGACCCCCCGTATCCCTGAAAAGACTGGGATCCATCCTTTGAAAAGAGCACACAGTGCCATTTACAGAACAGAAGTAGATCAACCGCCAAATGCATTTCCATCGCCCTCACCTCAATTTGTGTTAAATATAGCAATCAAAAAAACTTTTTTTTAAACTGTTCATTTTCCATAATTAGCTATTAATATTTGTAGTAATGTAGGCATATTTTGCAAAGGATTTTCTCACCATTACCAAAATTACATTGCAAGCAATTATTATTTTAGCAAACAATTGTGACTCATCCTATATTGTCCCTGACATATTTTACTCCTTCGCAACAGTTGTGGGATACGCACATACACACACTCAACCCTTTCCACCACACAACTATAGGCTCGCATTCTCAACAGTTGCACCAGCTCAGAGCCCAACTCAAGAAAGGTCTTGATTTATGAATGCATATATGCAGCTGTATGAGAAGGCTGGCAATAAAAAAAATTTTAAAGGGCAGAAACGGGGAGATTTGATTAACTATTGTCACGTCCTAGATGGAGGTCAAATGTACCCGTTTTCCCTGAAACACCCACAACACGGTCCCCCATATTGACCATATTCCCTGAAACACCCACAACACGGTCCCCCGTATTGACCATATTCCCTGAAACACCCACAACACGGTCCCCCGTATTGACCATATTCCCTGAAACACCCATAACACGGTCCCCCGTATTGACCATATTCCCTGAAACACCCACAACACGGTCCCCCGTATTGACCATATTCCCGGAAAAACCCACAACAAGGTCCCCCGTATTGACCATATTCCCTGAAACACCCACAACACGGTCCCCCGTATTGACCATAGACCCTGAAACACCCACAACACGGTCCCCCGTATTGACCATAGACCCTGAAACACCCACAACACGGTCCCCCGTATTGACCATATTCCGAAGCATCTCCATGCAGTCAGACTTTTGATTTTGTGCCACCAGGGCCACATTAATATACCCCCTCTCTGAATGCCCGAATGTGACCCCCTAGGCTCTAACAGTATGTGGGCACTGCTTGTCCCCATTATAGTGCAATTAATGTATTTGTAGAAAAGGCCCATGGAGTTGGAAAAATCCTTTAATTCATTGCCATTTACTCAGCTGTGCCAGGGGTGCTTTAATTAGGTCAGGTGGAAATGTACGACAGATCTCAACTCCATAAAAGGAGGAAATGGCCATCGCCTGATCTCGCTGCTTTCTCTTAACTCCATCTGATCCAGAAGTTCTGTGCGTCCATGAATCCACGTAAGTCCATCGACTCTTACCTTTCATCTGAATTATCTGTGGCGATCGGGAGAGTGGGCCATTCAGTTTTGTTTATAGTTATAACCGCGGAGCGCGGCTTGGAGTGCACGCTTCAAACATATTGTGTAATGTGAATTGTCAATGATTACGTCCCTACGGATCCTCATAGGCCAATTATGCAATCGATATGGTTCATGTGTATTGAAATTAATTATATGGACACATGAAGACAATTGAAAGAGTGAAATGAGAAACGTCATTGTTTGCTAACTGATTGACTTTGATAATGGGGATTATAGATTGTATTGTATTCACTGTTTGTATTCTTTCATGATTTATGATAAATAGTTACGAGCCTGAATGACTCGCGGATGATTACTATTGACTTCTTAATTAATTAATTTTATTTTACCTTTATTTTACTAGGCAAGTGAGTTAAGAACAAATTCTTATTTTCAATGACTGCCTAGGAACAGTGGGTTAACTGCCTGTTCAGGGGCAGAACGACAGATTTGTACCTTGTCAGCTCGGGGGTTTGAACTTGCAACCTTTCGGTTACGAGTCCAACGCTCTAACCACTAGGCTACCCTGCGCTAATGAACTGGACTGTTGGATTCCCTAAATTATGTTAATAATGAATGAATAATATGATTTGATCTTTGATTATGAATTTGATTGGATACATGTTATTTGTTTCCTTTGTGATGCTGCACAGACTACTCAGTAAATATACCACTTTATGGTTAAAGGAATTCCTGCCTCAGTCTCATCCATTCCTGTCACGTGACCACCTGTTCACCTTCACTGTCAGTCATCCTCCTGTCCTGCTACCCACACAGATTCCACTAATCTTTCAGTATTGTTTAGTGTTGTGTCTTTGCTGGCATGCATCTTTTTCTTTTTTTGCCCCACCAAGATTTACATGCTAAAATTGCCACTGGTTGTCGATCATTGCTAAACAACCAATTTCAGGTCTTGCCATAGATCAACTCAGCCACTCAGGAACATTCAGTCTTCTTGGTAAGCAACTCCAGTGTAGATTTGGCCTTGTGTTTTAGGTTATTGTCCTGCTGAAAGGTGAATACATCTCCCAGTGTCTGGTGGAAACCAGGTTTTCCTCTAGGAGTTTGCCTGTGCTTAGCTCCATTCCATTTTCTTTATCCTGAAAAACTCAAAAAAAGATATATCCTTAACAGTTACAAGCATACTCATGATGCAGCCACCACTATGTTTGAAAACATGGAGTGGTACTCAGTAATATGTTGTAATCAATTTGACCCAAACACAACACTGTATTTAGGACAAAAAGTTAATGGCTTTGTAAAAAAAGAAAAATGTTCACTATTACTGCAAACAGGATGCATGTTTTGGAATATGTTTATTCTGTACAGGCTTCCTTCTTTCCACTCTGTCAATTAGGTTAGTATTGTGGGGTAACTATAATGTTGTTGATCCATCCTCAATTTTCTCCCATCACAGCCTTCAAAAACTCGTACTGTTTTAAAGTCACCATTGGGCTCAGTGAAATCCCTGACCGGTTTCATTCCTCTACGGCAACTGAGTTAGGAAGGACGCCTGAATCTTTGTAGTGACCAGGTGTATTGATACACGATCTAAAGTATAATTAACTTCACCACGCTCAAACGGATATTCAATGTCTGCTTTAAAAACACACACCCACAAATTAGTAGATGATTTGGTTATTTCAGCCACACCCATGTGTTGGTTGTAACACTCATTGCAGAGTTCAAAGCCTAAGATCACAATGTGCAATGACAAGCATCGGCTGGATTGCTGTAAATGCTGGCCGGCATTGGACTCTGGAGCAATGGAAACATGTTCTCTGGCGTGATGAATCACGCTTTCACCATCTGGCAGTCCGACGGGCAAATCTGGGTTTGGAGGATACCAGAAGAACGCTACCTGCCCGAATGAATACTGCCAACTGTAAAGTTTGGTGGAGGAGGAATAATGGTCTAGGGGTGTTTTTCATGGTTCAGGCTAGGCCCCTTAGATCCAGTGAAGTGAAATCTTAATGCTACAGCATAAAAATGCATTATAGACAATTCTGTGCTTCCAACTTTGTGGCAACAGTTTGGGGAAGGCCCTTTCCTTATTCAGCATGACAATGCCCCCGTGCACAAAGTGAGGTCCATACATAACTGGTTTATTGAGTTCGATGTGGAAGAACTTAACTGGCCTGCACAGAGCACTAACCTCAACCCTATCTAACAGGTTTGGAATGAATTGGAACGCCGACTGCGAGCCAGGCCTAATCGCCCAACATCAGTGCCTGACCTCACTAATGCTTGTGGTTGTATGGAATCAAGTCCCCGCAGCAATGTTTCAACATCTAGTGGAAAGCCTTCCCAGAAGAGTGGAGGCTGTTATAGCAGTAAATTAATGCCCATGATTTTGGAATGAGATGCTCAACAAGCAGGTGTACACATTCTTTTGGTCATGTAGTGTGATTGTATGTTTGGGCTAGTCATTAATACATATGTTAAACACTATTGTTGCACACAGAGTGAGTCCATTCAACTTATGTTGCTTGTTAAGCACATTAACTTATTTAGGCTTGCCATAACAAAGGAGTTTAATACTTGACAAGACATTTCAGCTTTTCATTCATGTCAAAATTACATAATAAAAACAATTCCCCTTTGACATGGTGTTTTGTGTGTAGGCCAGTGACAAACAAATCTCAATTTAATCCATTTTAAATGATGTCTGTAAAACAACCAAATGTGGAAAGTCAAGGGGTGTGAATACTTTCTAAAAGGAACTTTATAAGTGAGTAGAAAATATGTATAATAATAATAAGTAAGAGTATTTTATGCCTGCCTGCCCTTGAGGTTGGCAGATAAGAAACATTCCTCTGAGAGGTTCGTAGCATCTCCCCATATACATATGGGTCTATTGGTTGTCTATTAAACCTTTAAATATAGAAATCATTCGCCTCATCTTTGGCTTCAGCATTTTACACACCTTGAGCAAATCAATTATTCACGACAGTGTGTGTGCGCGCATGTGTGTGTGCGCCTGTATGAAGTTAAGGGTGGGTGTGTGTTTGTGAAACTAGACGCTAATCTTGGGTCAGTTTTGCATTTTCCCAGCTAATGAATACGTTTAGGATTGCAGGAGGGGAAGCTACTCCTAGATTTGTACCTAGGGGAGACTTCAGCCCGGAGCCATACGTGCACACACACACACCTGTACGAGGTGATCCTCCGCAGCTTGGCGACTGGCACGTCGTAGCCACACTCCTCCAGCACCTCCTGCCTGGCAATCTCCTCCAGCGACAGGTCGGCCTTGTCCACCAGGCCTGCACACAGCTCGTAGGTCATACCCGCCGAGCCCGGGGGCTGCTGGGTCTTGACGCCCCCAGCCGTAGCAACAGCCTCCTCCTGGGGAGTCTCCGGGATAGCAGTGGCTGCAGCCGCAGCCCCTTTCTCCTCCCCCTCCGCTGCCTGCACGGCTGGCTCCTTGGTCCTCTCCCACTCACACATGTACACGGCTGCAGGATGCGACAGGGTGGAGGGAGAGAATGGGGAAGAGCGAGATCGCAACATGTGTTACACTATAGTGACCTGGGGACCCAGATAGCTTTTTCTCGTTGATGTATCATTCCTTTCAATTCTCAACAAAAGGGATTGCGCAGTTCAAAACAGTCTGTTTTTATTCTTCAAATATGCCACAATTGAAATTATATAAAAAGTGTCTGACAAACTTTGTATAGTAAAGTCGTACCCCAATAAAAAAAAAATCATTACACACATACCTCTACACACCCCTGAACTTGTAAAAACATTGCTGGTGGAAGTCAACACCGTAATAAGAGACTGGTTAAAAAAAAATGAAATTATTTTATTTTTTTGAAAAAAATAAAATGCATACAATTGAGGACACAGATACACTTCCCTCCGTATGCATTGACATTGAAGCTGAAATTCTATACTCCAGCACTTGGATTTGAGATCAAATGTTTCATATGAGGCGACAGTACAGAATGTCACCTTTCATTTGAGGGTATTTTCATTCATGTTTTACTGCTCCGAAATTAAAGCACTTTATATATCTAGTCCCCCATTTGAAGACGTCACTATTTGGACAAAAATCACTTAGTGTATTAGAGTAGTCCAGAGTTTAGTATTTGGTCCCATATTCCTAACACACAATGACTACATCAAGCTTGTGACTATACGCACTTGCTGGATGTATTTGCAGCTTGTTTTGGTTGGGTTTCAGGTTATGCCCAATAATAACTGAATGGTGAAAAATGACTGGAGTAACTTTCTGTATAAGTTAGTAGATAAGATGTTTCTGAACACCAGTCTAAAATAACCCTGAATGCAATAAAATTCATGAAAAATGAGTGAGAAAGTTGAGGCTACAACAAAACATAATAAACCTCTGACATATTATCAATAGCAGAGGAGATGAGCATTTTATTTTAGGGGGGATATGATCTTGGTCCCTCTAACTTTCTCAGTTATCATTCATGATTATCCATAATCACTGTTGCATCCACATTAATGTAGACATGTTCAGAAACATCTTCTAATCTTATTTCCAATAAAAGTGACTCCAAAATTACAATACATCTTTCACCGTTCACTTCCTATTGGGCTAAACATAATACAAAAAACACAACCAAAAAAAACAAAATGCATCCAAAAAGTTTGTAAAGTCACAAGCTTGATGTAGCCATGGAATATAGTAACTAAGATGGTGTGCACAGCTGGCCCTTAAAAGTACATGATATGCATTAATGATATGCAAGTCAATCTCTCATAGCTCAAAGTGGAAGAGAGACTGACATCAAGTGTTGACAAGCTGAATGTACCGAGCTGTCTGTTTTAAACTACTAGCACACAGCTTGGACACCCATGCATACTCAACATCACATGCCACCAGAGGTCTCTTCACAATCCCCAAGTCCAGAACAGACTACGGGAGGCGCACAGTACTACATAGTGCAATGACAACATGGAATTCTCTACTATATTAAGTAACTGATGCAAGCAATAGAATCAGATTTTAAAAGCAGGTAAAAATACACCTTATGTAACAGCGGGACTGTGAAGCAACAAACATAGGCACACACACATGCATACACACACATGATAACATAAACACTATATTGTGTTGTAGAGTAAGGGCCTGAGGGCACACACTTAAAGGATTATGAAATCCTTGTGAATGTATAGTAATGTTTTTAAAATTGTATAACTGCCTTAATTTTGCTGGACCCCAGGAAGAATAGCTGCTGCTTTGGCAGATACAAAATTGACCCGAACCCTGGTGAACACCACAGGGGTAAAGGTGGCTGGAGGAGAGAGCATGTGCCAGACAGATCCCAGGCCACATGTTAGGGATGATATTGTTCCACTTATATTAGGGGTTAAGGGTGATATTTGTTCCACAGGCTCAAGTGGCAGTTCAGCAAAATCCTATATCATACACAGGTGCTGGATAAGAAACTTGCAATGTGACAATAGCGGCATTTCCTGACAGGGATGAAGAAAGGTTGTGGTGGGTTCGATTCTGACCCACGCCCTTCTAACACACTTCCTCCACCTTACTTTAATTTCCTGTCCCTCTTCATTGTCTAATAACTATGAAAAATATGAAAAGGAATGTGAATTCCCAGTCCTTAGAAAAAAGGTTGTTCTTACGGAGGAAACATGATTTGATTGGTCGAAGAGAAATGGGGAGTAGGGAGTTTTACCTGGGCGGAACTGCTTGACCAAGATGAAGCAGTGTGAGGTGGTGTTGAAGATCAGCACCGAAACACTGGAAATAAAAGGGGGAGTAGAGAAAAATAATTAATTCCGTTTGTTTCATTCAGAATTTTTCAGTGGACAAGCAACAGTGAAGTAATAATACTGTTAATAAACTAAATTAACTATATTACATGACATCACGCACAGTGTTCCTGCTTACAGAAATCCACTACAAAATACATACCTGCCCAGACTGCCATCATTCCTTCTTCCTAATGTAGCTACAGAAGGTCACAAACTTGAAAATATGCTAAATTGAATTACATTGTTCAAGTTTAAGCAGGAAGTCGCCCTGTTGTGTTGATGAGAGTTGAGCGTTTACCCCACAAAATTTCATACCAAAATCAGAATACAAACACAAGCCATACATTTTGACAGTGTAATATGTCCATGGATAGTCCTCAATTCTAAACAAAAATATAAAACACATCATGTAAAGGATTGGTCCCATTTTCAAAAAAAAAAAAAAAACTATCTCATATTTTGTGCTCAAATTTGTTACCATCCCTGTTAGTGAGCATTTCTCCTTTGCCAAGATAATCCATCCACCCGACAGGTGTGAAATATCAAGAAGCTGATTTTAACAGCATTACAGGTGAACTTTGTTATTGGGACAATAAAAAGGCCACTAAAATATGCAGTTGTCACAACACAATGACACAGATGTCTCAATTTAAGGGATTGTACAATTGGCATGCGGACTGCAGAAATGTCCAGAGCTGTTGCATGTTCATTTCTCTACCATAGCCGCATCCAACGTTGTTTTATAGAATTTGGCAGTATGCCCAACCGGCCTCTCAACCCCAGACCACATGTAATCCAGGATCTCTGGCTTCTTCACCTGCGGGGTCGACTGAGACCAGCCACCTTATGTAACAGAGGAGTATTGTCTGTAATACTAATTTATGGAACTCATTCTAATTGGCTGGACCTGGCTACCCAGTGGGCTACCCAGTGGGCTACCCAGGCCCAACCATGACTGTGTCCCTCTGCCCAGTCATGTGAAATCCATAGACTAGAGCATAATTTCTCTTTCAATAGACTGAATTTCTTATATGAACTGTAACAGAGTAAAATCCCTGAAAATGTTGCATGTTGCGTTTATATTTTTGTTCAGTATAGTTACACAACAACTTTCCTACATACAAGGGGTACCAGTACCGAGTTGATGTTCAGGGGTACGAGGTAATTGAGGAAGATGTATACAGTTGAAGTCGGAAGTTAACATACACCTTAGTCCAATACATTTAAACTCTTTAACAATTCCCGACATTTAATCCTAGTAAAAATTCCCTGTCTTAGGTCAGTAGGATCACCACTTTATTTTAAGAATGTGAAATGTCAGAATAATAGTAGAGAGATTTATTTAGTTCAGCTTTTATTTCTTTCATCACATTCCCAGTGGGTCAGAAGTTTTCATGCACTCAATTAGTATTTGGTAGCATTGCCTTTAAATTGTTTAACTTGGGTCAAACGATTTGGGTAGCCTTCAACAAGCTTCCCACAATAAGTTGGGTGAAATTTGTCCCATTCCTCCTAACAGAGCTGGTGTAACTGAGTCAGGTTTGTGGGCCTCCTTGCTCGCACACACTTTTCCGTTTTGCCCACACATTTTCTTATAGGACTGAGGTCATGGCTTTGTGATGGCCACTCCAATACCTTGGCTTAAGGACAACAAAGTCATTTTGCCACAACTTTGGAAGTATGCTTGGGGTCATTGTCCATTTGGAAGACCCATTTGTGACCAAGCTTTAACTTCCTGACTGATGTCTTGAGATGTTGCTTCAATATATCCACACAATTTTCCTGCCTCATGATGCCATCTATTTTGTGAAGTGCACCAGTCCCTCCTGCTGCAAAGCACCCCCACAACATGATGCTGCCACCCCCGTGCTTCACGGTTGGGATGGTGTTCTTCGGCTTGCAAGCCTCCCCTTTAATCTCCAAACTTAACGATGGTCATTATGGCCAAACAGTTCCATTATGTTTCATCAGACCAGAGGACATTTCTCCAAAAATAATGATCTTTGTCCCCATGTGCAATTGCAAACCGCAGTCTGGCTTTTTTAATGGTGGTTTTTGGCAGTGGCTTCTTCTTTGCTGAGTGGCCTTTCAGGTTATGTCGATATAGGACTAGTTTGACTGTGGATATAGATACTTTTGTCCCTGTTTCCTCCAGCATCTTCACAAGGTCCTTTGCTGTTGTTCTGGGATTGAATTGCACTTTTCGCACCAAAGTACGTTCATCTCTAGGAGACAGAACGTGTCTCCTTCCTGAGCAGTATGATGGCTGCGTGGGCACATGGTGTTTATACTTGCGTACTATTGTTTGTACAGATGAACGTGGTACCTTCAGGCGTTTGGAAATTTCTCCCAAGGATGAACCAAACTTGTGGAGGTCTCCAATTATTTTTCCTGAGGTCTTGGCTGATTTCTTTTGATTTTCCCATGATGTCAGCAAAGAGGCACTGAGTTTGAAGGTAGGCCTTGCAATACATCCACAGGTACAACTCCAACTGACTTAAATGTCAATTAGCTTATCAGAAGCTTTTGAAGTCATGACATAATTTTCTGGAATTTTCCAAGCTGTTTAAAGGCACAGTCAACTTAGTGTATGTAAACTTCAGGAATTATGAAAAACTGAGTTTAAATGTATTTGGCTAAGGTGTATGTCAACTTCCAAATTCAACTGTAACTAGGAAAAAAGTGACCGATGGTAATTAAACAGTAGCAGCAGAGTATGTGATGAGTCAAAAAAAGGGGGGTAGAAGCTGTTTAGGGTTCGGTACCGTTTTCTGTGCAGTAGCAGACAGAACAGTCTGACATGGGTGGCTGGAGTCTGACTATTTTTAGGGCCTTCCTCTGACACTGCATGGTACAGAGGTCATCGATGGCAGGGAGCTCAGCCCCAGTGACGCAGTGGGCCGTCTGGACTACCTTCTGTAGCACCTTGCGGTCGGATGCCAAGCAGTTGCCATACCAAGCAGTGATGCAGCCAGTCAAGATGCTCTCAATGGTGCAGGTGCAGAATTTTTAGGACCTGAGGGCCAATAGCAAATAATTTCTTTCTCTATAATAATACAGCTACAGACAACATGGAAAGTGGCCATACACAACTAGGGTTTATGTTCACAAGTATGATTGGCCTTTAGCCATGTCTTTTGTGAAAGTGTGATAGGTGGTGCAGATGTGTGTCGGATGGCAGTGTGTGGGAAGCCATCAGAGAAAACAGATTGACTAAAGTTGCTTATATATATATATATAGTCACCTCTCATGGCAGACCTTGTGGATCTGCTGCCATATGTTTGGGTTTTCTGTTTAACAAAAATACTGGAGTGGAGGGGGAGCCAGGCCATTTAGGATCTTGAATACAAGATACGCGTTGGTGTATTGCACATGGTTTTTCCAACTCAGGAGCTCATGCTTTCTGAGGATGTAACAGTGATGATGGCTATTGGGCTTTCTATCAGGCACTTTGAGAGCCTGTTTGTAGACAGACTGAATGGGTTTTATTGTTGTACAACAATCTTGGTCCCAACTAGTCAAGTAATATGTTAAGTGGAGGAGTGTCATAGATTTGAAGTACAGTTTAGCTACTTCTGTAGTCAATCAATTTCGTATACATCGGAAATTAGCTAGGTTGAATTTGGTTAGAGTTAAATTTTTCACCTGCTTTTACACAGAGAGGTTGGAATCAAGTATGATAAGTATGAAATCAGATACCACCTGGAGCTTCTCCCCTGACATATAGACATCTGGCTCAGTAACATCAGATACCACCTGGAGTTTCTCCCCTGACACAGACATCTGGCTCAGTAACATCAGATACCACCTGGAGCTTCTGACACATAGACATCTGGCTCAGTAACATCAGATACCACCTGGAGCTTCTCCCCTGACACAGACATCTGGCTCAGTAGCATCAGATACCACCTGGAGCTTCTGACACATAGACATCTGGCTCAGTAACATCAGATACCACCTGGAGCTTCTCCCCTGACACAGACATCTGGCTCAGTAACATCAGATACCACCTGGAGCTTCTCCCCTGACACACAGACATCTGGCTCAGTAGCATCAGATACCACCTGGAGCTTCTCCCCTGACACAGACATCTGGCTCAGTAGCATCAGATACCACCTGGAGCTTCTGACACATAGACATCTGGCTCAGTAACATCAGATACCACCTGGAGCTTCTCCCCTGACACAGACATCTGGCTCAGTAACATCAGATACCACCTGGAGCTTCTCCCCTGACACAGACATCTGGCTCAGTAACATCAGATACCACCTGGAGCTTCTCCCCTGACACAGACATCTGGCTCAGTAGCATCAGATACCACCTGGAGCTTCTGACACATAGACATCTGGCTCAGTAGCATCAGATACCACCTGAGCTTCTCCCCTGACACAGACATCTGGCTCAGTAGCATCAGATACCACCTGGAGCTTCTCCCCTGACATATAGACATCTGGCTCAGTAGCATCAGATACCACCTGGAGCTTCTCCCCTGACATATAGACATCTGGCTCAGTAACATCAGATACCACCTGGAGCTTCTGACACATAGACATCTGGCTCAGTAACATCAGATACCACCTGGAGCTTCTCCCCTGACACAGACATCTGGCTCAGTAGCATCAGATACCACCTGGAGCTTCTCCCCTGACATATAGACATCTGGCTCAGTAGCATCAGATACCACCTGGAGCTTCTCCCCTGACACAGACATCTGGCTCAGTAGCATCAGATACCACCTGGAGCTTCTGACACATAGACATCTGGCTCAGTAACATCAGATACCACCTGGAGCTTCTCCCCTGACACAGACATCTGGCTCAGTAACATCAGATACCACCTGGAGCTTCTCCCCTGACACAGACATCTGGCTCAGTAACATCAGATACCACCTGGAGCTTCTCCCCTGACACAGACATCTGGCTCAGTAGCATCAGATACCACCTGGAGCTTCTCCCCTGACACACAGACATCTGGCTCAGTAGCATCAGATACCACCTGGAGCTTCTCCCCTGACACAGACATCTGGCTCAGTAGCATCAGATACCACCTGGAGCTTCTGACACATAGACATCTGGCTCAGTAACATCAGATACCACCTGGAGCTTCTCCCCTGACATATAGACATCTGGCTCAGTAACATCAGATACCACCTGGAGCTTCTCCCCTGACACAGACATCTGGCTCAGTAGCATCAGATACCACCTGGAGCTTCTCCCCTGACACAGACATCTGGCTCAGTAACATCAGATACCACCTGGAGCTTCTCCCCTGACACAGACATCTGGCTCAGTAACATCAGATACCACCTGGAGCTTCTCCCCTGACACAGACATCTGGCTCAGTAGCATCAGATACCACCTGGAGCTTCTGACACATAGACATCTGGCTCAGTAGCATCAGATACCACCTGGAGCTTCTCCCCTGACACAGACATCTGGCTCAGTAGCATCAGATACCACCTGGAGCTTCTCCCCTGACATATAGACATCTGGCTCAGTAGCATCAGATACCACCTGGAGCTTCTCCCCTGACATATAGACATCTGGCTCAGTAACATCAGATACCACCTGGAGCTTCTGACACATAGACATCTGGCTCAGTAACATCAGATACCACCTGGAGCTTCTCCCCTGACACAGACATCTGGCTCAGTAGCATCAGATACCACCTGGAGCTTCTCCCCTGACATATAGACATCTGGCTCAGTAGCATCAGATACCACCTGGAGCTTCTCCCCTGACACAGACATCTGGCTCAGTAACATCAGATACCACCTGGAGCTTCTCCCCTGACACACAGACATCTGGCTCAGTAACATCAGATACCACCTGGAGCTTCTCCCCTGACACAGACATCTGGCTCAGTAACATCAGATACCACCTGGAGCTTCTCCCCTGACACACAGACATCTGGCTCAGTAACATCAGATACCACCTGGAGCTTCTCCCCTGACACAGACATCTGGCTCAGTAGCATCAGATACCAGCTGGAGCTTCTCCCCTGACATATAGACATCTGGCTCAGTAGCATCAGATACCACCTGGAGCTTCTCCCCTGACACAGACATCTGGCTCAGTAGCATCAGATACCACCTGGAGCTTCTCCCCTGACACAGACATCTGGCTCAGTAGCATCAGATACCACCTGGAGCTTCTGACACATAGACATCTGGCTCAGTAACATCAGATACCACCTGGAGCTTCTCCCCTGACATATAGACATCTGGCTCAGTAACATCAGATACCACCTGGAGCTTCTCCCCTGACATATAGACATCTGGCTCAGTAACATCAGATACCACCTGGAGCTTCTCCCCTGACATATAGACATCTGGCTCAGTAACATCAGATACCACCTGGAGCTTCTCCCCTGACACATAGACATCTGGCTCAGTAGCATCAGATACCACCTGGAGCTTCTCCCCTGACATATAGACATCTGGCTCAGTAACATCAGATACCACCTGGAGCTTCTCCCCTGACACACAGACATCTGGCTCAGTAGCATCAGATACCACCTGGAGCTTCTCCCCTGACACAGACATCTGGCTCAGTAACATCAGATACCACCTGGAGCTTCTCCCCTGACACAGACATCTGGCTCAGTAGCATCAGATACCACCTGGAGCTTCTCCCCTGACATATAGACATCTGGCTCAGTAACATCAGATACCACCTGGAGCTTCTCCCCTGACATATAGACATCTGGCTCAGTAACATCAGATACCACCTGGAGCTTCTGACACATAGACATCTGGCTCAGTAGCATCAGATACCACCTGGAGCTTCTCCCCTGACACAGACATCTGGCTCAGTAACATCAGATACCACCTGGAGCTTCTCCCCTGACACAGACATCTGGCTCAGTAGCATCAGATACCACCTGGAGCTTCTCCCCTGACACATAGACATCTGGCTCAGTAACATCAGATACCACCTGGAGCTTCTGACACATAGACATCTGGCTCAGTAGCATCAGATACCACCTGGAGCTTCTCCCCTGACACAGACATCTGGCTCAGTAACATCAGATACCACCTGGAGCTTCTCCCCTGACACAGACATCTGGCTCAGTAGCATCAGATACCACCTGGAGCTTCTCCCCTGACACAGACATCTGGCTCAGTAACATCAGATACCACCTGGAGCTTCTCCCCTGACACACAGACATCTGGCTCAGTAACATCAGATACCACCTGGAGCTTCTGACACACAGACATCTGGCTCAGTAACATCAGATACCACCTGGAGCTTCTCCCCTGACATATAGACATCTGGCTCAGTAACATCAGATACCACCTGGAGCTTCTGACACATAGACATCTGGCTCAGTAACATCAGATACCACCTGGAGCTTCTCCCCTGACACAGACATCTGGCTCAGTAACATCAGATACCACCTGGAGCTTCTGACACATAGACATCTGGCTCAGTAGCATCAGATACCACCTGGAGCTTCTCCCCTGACACAGACATCTGGCTCAGTAACATCAGATACCACCTGGAGCTTCTGACACATAGACATCTGGCTCAGTAACATCAGATACCACCTGGAGCTCCTCACCTGACACAGACATCTGGCTCAGTAGCATCAGATACCACCTGGAGCTTCTCCCCTGACACAGACATCTGGCTCAGTAACATCAGATACCACCTGGAGCTTCTGACACATAGACATCTGGCTCAGTAACATCAGATACCACCTGGAGCTTCTCCCCTGACACAGACATCTGGCTCAGTAACATCAGATACCACCTGGAGCTTCTCCCCTGACATATAGACATCTGGCTCAGTAACATCAGATACCACCTGGAGCTTCTCCCCTGACATATAGACATCTGGCTCAGTAACATCAGATACCACATGGAGCTTCTGACACATAGACATCTGGCTCAGTAACATCAGATACCAACTGGAGCTTCTCCCCTGACACAGACATCTGGCTCAGTAACATCAGATACCACCTGGAGCTTCTCCCCTGACACACAGACATCTGGCTCAGTAACATCAGATACCACCTGGAGCTTCTGACACACAGACATCTGGCTCAGTAACATCAGATACCACCTGGAGCTTCTCCCCTGACATATAGACATCTGGCTCAGTAACATCAGATACCACCTGGAGCTTCTGACACATAGACATCTGGCTCAGTAACATCAGATACCACCTGGAGCTTCTCCCCTGACACAGACATCTGGCTCAGTAACATCAGATACCACCTGAGCTTCTGACACATAGACATCTGGCTCAGTAGCATCAGATACCACCTGGAGCTTCTCCCCTGACACAGACATCTGGCTCAGTAACATCAGATACCACCTGGAGCTTCTGACACATAGACATCTGGCTCAGTAACATCAGATACCACCTGGAGCTCCTCACCTGACACAGACATCTGGCTCAGTAGCATCAGATACCACCTGAGCTTCTCCCCTGACACAGACATCTGGCTCAGTAACATCAGATACCACCTGAGCTTCTGACACATAGACATCTGGCTCAGTAACATCAGATACCACCTGGAGCTTCTCCCCTGACACAGACATCTGGCTCAGTAACATCAGATACCACCTGGAGCTTCTCCCCTGACATATAGACATCTGGCTCAGTAACATCAGATACCACCTGGAGCTTCTCCCCTGACATATAGACATCTGGCTCAGTAACATCAGATACCACATGGAGCTTCTGACACATAGACATCTGGCTCAGTAACATCAGATACCAACTGGAGCTTCTCCCCTGACATATAGACATCTGGCTCAGTAACATCAGATACCACCTGGAGCTTCTCCCCTGACACATAGACATCTGGCTCAGTAGCATCAGATACCACCTGGAGCTTCTCCACTGACACACAGACATCTGGCTCAGTAACATCAGATACCACCTGGAGCTTCTCCCCTGACATATAGACATCTGGCTCAGTAACATCAGATACCACCTGGAGCTTGACACATAGACATCTGGCTCAGTAACATCAGATACCACCTGGAGCTTCTCCCCTGACATATAGACATCTGGCTCAGTAGCATCAGATACCACCTGGAGCTTCTGACACATAGACATCTGGCTCAGTAGCATCAGATACCACCTGGAGCTTCTGACACATAGACATCTGACTCAGTAGCATCAGATACCAGCTGGAGCTTCTCCCCTGACACAGACATCTGGCTCAGTAGCATCAGATACCACCTGGAGCTTCTGACACATAGACATCTGGCTCAGTAGCATCAGATACCACCTGGAGCTTCTCCCCTGACACAGACATCTGGCTCAGTAACATCAGATACCACCTGGAGCTTCTCCCCTGACACAGACATCTGGCTCAGTAGCATCAGATACCACCTGGAGCTTCTCCCCTGACATATAGACATCTGGCTCAGTAACATCAGATACCACCTGGAGCTTCTCCCCTGACACATAGACATCTGGCTCAGTAACATCAGATACCACCTGGAGCTTCTCCCCTGACACAGACATCTGGCTCAGTAACATCAGATACCACCTGGAGCTTCTCCCCTGACACACAGACATCTGGCTCAGTAACATCAGATACCACCTGGAGCTTCTCCCCTGACACAGACATCTGGCTCAGTAACATCAGATACCACCTGGAGCTTCTGACACATAGACATCTGGCTCAGTAACATCAGATACCACCTGGAGCTTCTCCCCTGACACAGACATCTGGCTCAGTAACATCAGATACCACCTGGAGCTTCTCCCCTGACACAGACATCTGGCTCAGTAGCATCAGATACCACCTGGAGCTTCTCCCCTGACATATAGACATCTGGCTCAGTAACATCAGATACCACCTGGAGCTTCTCCCCTGACACATAGACATCTGGCTCAGTAACATCAGATACCACCTGGAGCTTCTCCCCTGACACATAGACATCTGGCTCAGTAACATCAGATACCAGCTGGAGCTTCTCCCCTGACACAGACATCTGGCTCAGTAACATCAGATACCACCTGGAGCTTCTCCCCTGACACAGACATCTGGCTCAGTAGCATCAGATACCACCTGGAGCTTCTCCCCTGACATATAGACATCTGGCTCAGTAGCATCAGATACCAGCTGGAGCTTCTCCCCTGACATATAGACATCTGGCTCAGTAACATCAGATACCACCTGGAGCTCCTCCCCTGACACAGACATCTGACTCAGTAGCATCAGATACCACCTGGAGCTTCTGACACATAGACATCTGGCTCAGTAGCATCAGATACCAGCTGGAGCTTCTCCCCTGACATATAGACATCTGGCTCAGTAACATCAGATACCACCTGGAGCTCCTCCCCTGACACAGACATCTGACTCAGTAGCATCAGATACCACCTGGAGCTTCTGACACATAGACATCTGGCTCAGTAACATCAGATACCACCTGGAGCTTCTCCCCTGACACAGACATCTGGCTCAGTAGCATCAGATACCACCTGGAGCTTCTGACATATAGACATCTGGCTCAGTAACATCAGATACCACCTGGAGCTCCTCCCCTGACTCATAGACATCTGGCTCAGTAGCATCAGATACCACCTGGAGCTTCTCCCCTGACACAGACATCTGGCTCAGTAGCATCAGATACCACCTGGAGCTTCTCCCCTGACACACAGACATCTGGCTCAGTAACATCAGATACCACCTGGAGCTTCTCCCCTGACACACAGACATCTGGCTCAGTAGCATCAGATACCACCTGGAGCTTCTGACACAGACATCTGGCTCAGTAGCATCAGATACCACCTGGAGCTTCTCCCCTGACACAGACATCTGGCTCAGTAGCATCAGATACCACCTGGAGCTTCTCCCCTGACACATAGACATCTGGCTCAGTAGCATCAGATACCACCTGGAGCTTCTCCCCTGACACAGACATCTGGCTCAGTAGCATCAGATACCACCTGGAGCTTCTCCCCTGACACAGACATCTGGCTCAGTAGCATCAGATACCACCTGGAGCTTCTCCCCTGACACAGACATCTGGCTCAGTAACATCAGATACCACCTGGAGCTTCTGACACATAGACATCTGGCTCAGTAACATCAGATACCACCTGGAGCTTCTCCCCTGACACAGACATCTGGCTCAGTAACATCAGATACCACCTGGAGCTTCTCCCCTGACACAGACATCTGGCTCAGTAGCATCAGATACCACCTGGAGCTTCTCCCCTGACACAGACATCTGGCTCAGTAGCATCAGATACCACATGGAGCTTCTCCCCTGACACAGACATCTGGCTCAGTAGCATCAGATACCACCTGGAGCTTCTCCCCTGACATACAGACATCTGGCTCAGTAGCATCAGATACCACCTGGAGCTTCTCCCCTGACATATAGACATCTGGCTCAGTAACATCAGATACCACCTGGAGCTTCTGACACATAGACATCTGGCTCAGTAACATCAGATACCACCTGGAGCTTCTCCCCTGACACAGACATCTGGCTCAGTAACATCAGATACCACCTGGAGCTTCTGACACATAGACATCTGGCTCAGTAACATCAGATACCACCTGGAGCTTCTCCCCTGACACAGACATCTGGCTCAGTAGCATCAGATACCACCTGGAGCTTCTGACACATAGACATCTGGCTCAGTAACATCAGATACCACCTGGAGCTTCTCCCCTGACACAGACATCTGGCTCAGTAACATCAGATACCACCTGGAGCTTCTCCCCTGACACAGACATCTGGCTCAGTAGCATCAGATACCACCTGGAGCTTCTCCCCTGACACATAGACATCTGGCTCAGTAACATCAGATACCACCTGGAGCTTCTCCCCTGACATAGACATCTGGCTCAGTAACATCAGATACCACCTGGAGCTTCTCCCCTGACACAGACATCTGGCTCAGTAGCATCAGATACCACCTGGAGCTTCTCCCCTGACATATAGACATCTGGCTCAGTAACATCAGATACCACCTGGAGCTTCTCCCCTGACACAGACATCTGGCTCAGTAGCATCAGATACCACCTGGAGCTTCTCCCCTGACACACAGACATCTGGCTCAGTAGCATCAGTTGCCCACTTTGTGAACAACATGCAGACAGTTTTTTTTCACATTGAGATGCAAACATGAGTCACTGAGCCACCTTATAACCTGGACCATTACATTAGTGAGTTAGTGTGCAGCTTGTTGTTTGTATGCACATATATCACCACATCATCTGCATACATTTGAACTTCAGACCAAGTACAGACAGAAGGCAGGTCATTAATGTACGAGCTGAACAGGAGGGGCCCCAGTATTGACCCTTGGGGCACACCCACATCATAGCTAAGAGTGGGCGACAGCTTATTGCTCACTCTGACACACTGAGTTCTGCCTTTAAGGTATGATTTCATCCATCTAAAGGCATCAGGGGAAAAGTTGAACTTGGACAATTTTGTGATGAGAATCTCATGGTTAACAGTATCAAAAGCCTTCCTTAGGTCCAGAAACACAGCCCCAACGCCCCCTTTGCCCATCTTGGACTTTTTTTCCCAGAAGAAAGCAGTTGGGCTGTTTCTGTGGAGTGTTTCGCTCTGAAGCCAAACTGCATGGAGTGTAATGTGAAGGGGCTGTTGTTGAGGTGGGCAATCAGTTACTCTGCTACAAACAACCAACACCAGAGGTAGAATATTAACTGGCCTGAAGTTACTATTATCTTTGCAAAAGAGATTAGTGTCACGCACACTAAATGTACAGTTACATTTGTGTTGTTTTTCATTGGGGAAGAATGCTTTTACCGAAATGTCACTCCAAGTTCTCGCCATTGCGATGAATTTATACTGCTGTTGGCCAGTAGGAGGCAGTGAGACATGTTTGCTTGGCACTATATGCGATCTGGGATTACGGTTCTCTCGTTTCATAAGTTCCTGTAACACAGGATAAATTCATAAATTAACTTAACAGCTTTATTTTTGAAAAAGACACACCTAACAATAGCCTAAGGGTTTAGAGAATTTAATGTTGTAACGGCAATGTTTAAGAACATTCTAATTGTCGTACTGTAAATGTTAGAAAAGCTGCTAGCTGTTGGCTTGCTCCGGTTAGTGTTACGCTAGCTTGTTCAGTCATTTTCCAATAATTAACATTAATGTCAGTTGCAATAGTCTTGTCTTTCTATTAGCTCTTCTTACACTGGGTGAATGTATTTTGAGCATGGGTATGAAGTAACGAAAACTCACCCCATTCCGTACAAATGTGCGCAACATTCAAACGAGGTTACAAAGAAAACGAATTGGACTTTAGCGACTGTGATGACTTCAAAATTGGGGGTGTGAACTAGGTTTCTATTCAAGTGGGACCTTCCGGAGACACCTGAAACCCCACCTCTTTAAGGAATACCTAGGATAAAGTAATCCTTCTCACCCCCCCCCCCCCCCTTAAATGATTTAGATGCACTATTGTAAAGTGGCTGTTCCACTGGATGTCATAAGGTGAATTCACCAATTTGTAAGTCGCTCTGGATAAGAGCGTCTGCCAAATGACTTAAATGTAAAATGTAAATGTAAGTATTGATCAACATGGTAATGGCTCTATAGTATTGGAGAAAAGCTGAAAAAAAACAGACACTCCGTTACATCGTGTCATGTCGTAACGTAGAGCACGCATAAAGCAACTCTGTCTTACAATCTCTCCACCAGGTGGAGCACTTCTCATCTTTTTAAAACCTAGTCATTTTTTGCGTCATCATTGCATGCGATCATCATTCTCAAAGCCGCTGTTTACTTCTAAGATCACTTTAGCACAACCCTAAAAACCCGATTCAAATTCGACACAAACCTTCAAATAGGTATGTAATGACACATTATATAAAAACTCATTAGTGTTTTATTTACATTTGAGGCGATAAGTTGGACAGATCGAGTGGGAAAAATGCTTTTTTTCACACAACATCTCTCCTTCTCACTAGCACGCATTAGTTTCGCTTCCCCACAGGCCATTTAAAAAAAAGACCCGACAGGGCTCTGCTTGAATTATGCAGAAACGGGCAGCGTTTAGGTCATGTAATTGATTCTGTTGGAAAGGGGAGAAATTGTGCTTTACAATGGTATTGACATTACAGTTGAAATGGAAGTATTATGTTTTTGGGGCACTAAAATAAGGTCAATTGTACGGACCAAGGGGATGTACAAATTAGTTATATCAGTCTTTAAAGGCTTTCATGTTTTACAGTCTCCTATGGGGCTATAGTGGGCAACAATCAACTTCATAATTATAGCCTAAACAGGCTAATTCAAATTAAGTGTTTGGGGTACAAATGTAAAGAATTGGAGGATGTGAATTGGATTTAAATATTTTTATGTGTAAATTGATGCATGTTTGATATGTGTATGAAGTAATGTCAGGGATGTGAGATTAAAGACAAAAAAACAAGAAAACATTGAAATACAATTAAAAGACAGAAAGACAGTTTGCACTAGAGAATGTTGAATAAAATAATTGAGAGAACCTTTGAAAGAGAAGCCACATTCTCCCGTTTCATCATCTATCCTGTTACAGGAACTATTATCTGCCACACCAGTCCCAAAACTGGGACCTATAACATTTAGTTATATTTCAAAATATCCCTTTTTCCAGAATAACTACTGTTCCATGCACACAGTAGCAGATAGTCTACAGTAACAAACTCAGGATAATGCTATTGTGTTCATTGAAAAACATTAAAATAAATCAGTTACCCAATACCTTTGGAAACATAACCAAATAATGTTTTAGAAAGTATATACAGTGCCTTCAGAAAGTGTTTACACCACATTTTGTTACAGCCAACTCAAAATGTATTAAATGCATTATTTTTCTCCCCTCAACCATCCCAATGTATTGAAAATGAAATACAGAAATCTCATTTACTTAAGTATTCACACCCCTGAGTCTTTCCGGGTAAGTCTAAGAGCTTTGCACAACTGGATTGTACAAATATTTGCACATTATTCTTAAAAAAATAAAAATAACAGTTTCACGTTGGTTGTTGATCATTGCTAGAGTCATTTTCAAGTCTTGCCATAGATTTTTCAAGCCAATTTAAGTCAAAACTGTAAATATGCCACTCAGGAACACTGTGGTAAGCAACTCAGTGCATATTTGGCCTTATATTTCAGGTTATTGGCATGCTGAAAGGTAACTTTCTCTCTGTGTCTGTTGAAAAGCATACTGACCGGCTCAGTATTCTCTAAGAGTTTCTGTGCTTAGCTCTAATCGGCTTCTTTTTGCAAAAAAATAAAAATAAATAAAAACACTCGCTAGTCCTCATCAATGACTAGCATACCCATAGCATGATGCAGCCACCACCATGCTTGAAAATATGAAGAATGGTACTCAGTGATGTTTGGGGAAACCGCTACACAACGCTTTGTATTCAGGGCATTGTGTCACATTTGTTGCAGTTTTACTGTAGGGCCTTACGGCAAAAACAGGATGCATGTTTGGAATGTTTTATTTTGTACAGGCTTCATTTTCACTGTCAATTAGGTTAGTATTGTGGAGTAACTACAATGTTGATGATCCATCCTCAATTTTTTCCTATCACAGCCATTAAACTCTGTTTTAAAGGAGGCTGCCTAGTTTGAGAAACACTAATGTACTGGTTAGAGCCAGTTTGCGCTGTTCTGTGAAGGGAGTAGTATGCAGCGTTGGACGAGATCTTCAGTTTCTTGGCAATTTCTCGCATGGAATAGCCTTCATTTTTCAGAACAATAGACTGACGACTTTCAGAATAGAGTTCTTTGTTTCTGGCCATTTTGAGCCTGTATTCAAACCCATAAATGCTGATGCTCCAGATACTCAACTAGTCTAAAAGAAGGCCAGTTTTATTGCTTCTTTAAATCAGGACAACAGTTTTCAGCTGTGCTAACAAAATTATAAACTTGGATAAGCTAACACAACGTGCCATTGAACGCAGAAGTGATGGTTGCTGATAATGGGCCTCTGTACGCCTATGTAGATATTCCATAAAAAAATAAAAATTGGCCGTTTCCAGCTACAATACCCATTTACAACATTAACCATGTCTACACTGTATTTCTGATCAAGTTGTTATTTTGATAGACAAAAAAATAAGGACATTTTCTAAGTGACCCCAAACATTTGAATGGTAGTGAGTGTGTGTGTGTGTGTGTGTGTGTGTGATATATATATGCAAATGTATTAAAAATAACAGAAATACATATGTATTTAGACCCTTTGATGTGAGCTCAACTGTATCCTGTTTCCATTGATCATCCTTGAGATGTTTCTACAACTTGATTGTAGTCCACCTGTGGTAGATTTAATTCATTGGACATGATTTGGAAAGGCACACACACCGGTCTATATATGGTCCCACAGTTGACAGTCAGATCAAAAACCAAGCCATGAGGTCAAGGGAATTGTCAGAAGAGCTCCAAGACAGGATTGTATCGAGGCACAGATCTGGGGAAGGGTACCAACATTTGTTTGACAGCATTGAAGGTCCAAGAACACAGTGGCCTCCATTATTCTTAAAATGGGAAAAAGTTGGGAACCACCAAGACTTCACAGAGCTGTCAAACTGAGCAATCGGGGGAGAAGGGTCTTGGTCAGGGAGGTGACCATGAACCCAATGATCACTCTGACAGAGCTCTAGAGTTACTCTGTGGAGAACCTTCCAGAAGGAAAACCATCTCTGCAGCACTCCACCAATCAGGCCTTTATTGTAGTGTGGCCAGTAAAAAAAATATACAAAATACATTTTAAAAAAAGGTACAAGACAGCCCCCTTGGAGTTGGCCAAAAATGCACCTAAAGGACTGAACATAAGAAACAAGATTCTCTGGTCTGATGAAACCAAGATTTAACTATTTGGCCTGAATGCCAAGTGTCACGTCTGGAGGAAACCTGGTACCATCCCTACAGTGAAGCATGGTGGTGGTAGCATCACGCTGTGGGGATGTTTTCCAGTGGCAGGGACTGTGGGAGACTAGCCAGGATCGAGGCAAAGATAAATTAAGCAAAGTGCAGGACTCTGAATGTCAAAGTACGGTTTAGGGTAGTGACTAATAACATGATGAAATCTTTAAGTTACCAGTTACCGCCATCACCTCCATAACATCAGGAAGATCAAAAGGAAGCAGACAAGGGATTTCCAGAAGTATTCTCAATTTTCTTTAACAGAGGAACCCACATTCACCAAAACAGTTACAGAAAGTCACATGAAACAACATCAGGAACACAATAGGTCTTATTTCCAACAATTGAGATGAATAAGAACTCCATCTACAACTATAACAGTTGATTAATGATTTTCCAAGCTGACTTCATATTATTTAATAATTCTTGGAATTTGTTATTTTTTGGATATCCAAACTATGTGAGTAAAATTGTTCTTAAACCTTTTGTAATTTGCAAAGAATTTTAGTGAGACAACTCAAAACGCAAAATCCATTAACGCCAAGATAATGGAATTCATTGCCCTTGACAATCAACCGCTCTCTGTCGTGGATGATGTTGGCTTTTGCCGACTGGTCGAGCATCTCGGGCCCCACACTACCAAGTAGGCCCTATTTTTCAGATGTAGCCATACCGGAGTTACACAGTATTGTTGAAACGCACATCCATGAGCTACTTGCTATGGGTGTCACTGCAATTAGCTTCACGAAACGCCTGCTCAACAAAACTGCCGAATGTACTCTACTAGAGGCTGTGAACAAGCGAGTCGGTGGCATTCTCTCTGAGCCACTTTACTGTGTCGCCACCATGCTCGATGCTAGGTACAAGGACCGCTACTTCGATGCAGACAAGAAACAGGGTTTACGTGAAATGTTACAGATACAGCTGGACAAGATGGAAACAGACACAGTGACAGTGTGCACCGAGGAAGAGGCCACGGACAGAGAGCTGAAACCTCACTGCTTGAAATGTATGATGAAATCTTGGTTGAGAATGAAACGACTTAACAAATGGACAACGAAACAGCACAGCAAATGAAAGAAATAGGTTTTATGTTTTACTGGTAATGGGGATATACGTAAATGCCAACAAACTAACTGTCAGTTTGTGCGTTTCAACTATTTAACTGTACTAGAATGCTTAAAAGGCAGCTAAATGTTTTAATATCGGTATCAAGTTTTTTGGCAAGGAAAATATCGGTATCGGCCAAAAATGTCCCTAGGTACAAGTGTCGACTCATACCTCAGATTTTAAAATCTCCACAAGAAATGCTTAGAGCTTATACTGACTGAAGAGAAATTGTCTGGGCTTTCCCAAATTCAAGGAAATGGCCTCAATATTATATTTTGTTAGTTTATTTGGTAGCAAGTCAAAGTGAAGGGTATAGGAATGCGTTGGGAAGGGGGGGAGGGGTGGGCATCTGAAGACTCTTCTCAGCTGACAGCGAGGTAGTTGAAAGAGTGTGTGTTTGAGTGTGATCATGTGAGTACACCCCATCTCTAGCACGGAGTTTCTCTTATCAACAACGAAACGGGTCAATGGCAGATAAAAGCTCACCTGTCATGAGTTCGCATGAAGTCCCACGATTTCTTTGTCCCATTCTGTGAACGACACAAAAACAATACATGAATGACATTCACATTCTGAAAGAACTGTGCTCGGATCTAGTTAGTTGTCCTACATGTTGGTGGGCTCGGATGGATATCAAATCATCCATTAACTAGGATAGGGCGGTATCCAGATTTTCATAAAGCCATGCCGGCCTTTCATCGCGGGATTTACAGTATTGCCGTCTTAGTACACAGGGGGCAAAAAAAAAGCTAGTTGGGCATCAGTTACCAGATTGCTAACAACATTTGCACAAACTAATAGCAGATTTCAATATGAAGCCTGCTAGCGAGCGCAAATGAAAAAACAAATTACAAAGACTGGCAATCTAGCTCAAAAAGTTATACAAGTAGTAGCTACTTAAAGTAATTCTTGGTGAGTTTGGACATTTACAAGCAAAACGTACTGGGGAAAAGTAGCTACACATCAGTAAGAGCGCCGTCTACTGATGGAATGCCTGTTGGTGAATTCTCATCCGAGTTTAGAAGTGCAACTGAAGCACAAAATTTGTCTGATGCCGAGCAAAGACTACAATAAGAAGCATTTTATATACAGTACCCGTCAAAAAAAAAAAAGGTTGGACACCAACTCATTCAATTTTTACTATTTTCTACATTGTAGAATAATAGTGAAGACAAACTATGATATAACACATGTAGTAACTAAAAAATGTATTTTATATTTGAGATTCTTCAAAGTAGCCACCCTTTGCCTTGTCTTGATGACAGCTGTGCACACTCTTGGCATTACCTCAACCAGCTGTATCTGGAATGCTTTTTCAACAATCTTGAGGGAGTTCCCTCTGCTTTTCCTTCACTCCGCGGTCCAACTCATCCCAAACCAACTTAATTGTTCCTGTTCCCAAGAAAGCTAAGGTAACTGAGCTAAACGACTACCGCCCGTGGCACTCACTTCCGTCATCATGAAGTGCTTTGAGAGACTAGTCAAGGACCATATCACCTCCACCCTAGACCCACTCCAATTTGCTTACCGCCACAAAAGGTCCACAGACGACACAATCGCAACCACACTGCACACATCCCTAACCCATCTGGACAAGAGGATACCTATGTGAGAATGCTGTCCATCGACGACAGCTCAGCATTTAACACCATAGTACCCTCCAAGCTCGTCATCAAGCTCGAGACCCTGGGTCTCGACCCCGCCCTGTGCAACTGGGTACTGGACTATCTGACGGGCCGCCCCCAGGTGGTGAGGGTAGGTAACAACATCTCCTCCCCACTGATCCTCAACACTGGGGCCCCACAAGGGTGCGTTCTGAGCCCTCTCCTGTACTCCCTGTTCACCCACGACTGCGTGGCCACGCACGCCTCCAACTCAATCATCAAGTTTGCGGACGACACAACAGTGGTAGGCTTGATTACCAACAACGACGAGACGGCCTACAGGGAGGAGGCGAGGGCCCTCGGAGTGTGGTGTCAGGAAAAGCTCACACTCAACGTCAACAAAACAAAGGAGATGATCTTGGACTTCAGGAAACAGCAGAGGGAGCACCCCCCTATCCACATCGACGGGACAGTAGTGGAGAGGGTAGAAAGTTAAGTTCCTTGGCGTACACATCACGGACAAACTGAATTGGTCCACCCACACAGACAGTGTGGTGAAGAAGGCACAGCAGTGCCTCTTCAACCTCAGGAGGCTGAAGAAATTTGGCTGGTCACCAAAAGCACAAACTTTTACAGATGCACAATCGAGAGCATGCTGTCGGGCTGTATGACTGCCTGGTACGGCAACTGCTCCGCCCACATTCCATAAGGCTCTCCAGAGGGTAGTGAGGTCCGCAGAACGCATCACCTGGGGCAAACTACCTGCCCTCCAGAACACCTACACCACCCGATATCACAGGAAGGCCATAAAGATCATCAAGGACAACAACCACCCGAGCCACTGCCTGTTCACCCCGCTATCATACAGAAGGCAAGGTCAGTACAGGTGCACCAAAGCAGGGACCGAGACTGAAAAACAGCCATCACTAACATTGAGTGTATAATGTTTACATACTCTACATTACTCATCTCATATGTATATACTATACTCGATACCATCTACTGAATCTTGCCTATGCCATTCTGTACCATCACTCATTCATATATCTTTATGAACATATTATTCATCCCTTTACATGTGTGTATATAAGGTAGCTGTTGTGAAATTGTTAGGTTAGATTACTCGTTGGTTATTACTGCATTGTCGGAACTAGACACACAAGCATTTCGCTACACTCGCATTAAACATCTGCTAACCATGTGTATGTGACAAATAACATTTGATTTGAATTGGGTTGAGGTCAGGTGATTGTGGAGGCCAGGTCATCTGATGCAGCCCTCCAGCTCTCCTTCTTGGTCAAATAGCCCTTACACAGCCTGGAGGTCTGTTCAAATCAAATCCCCATCCAACAAAGGGTGCTAATAAACATATTACGCACCTTCAAAGTGCTACGAATGTTGGGTAAATCAAATGAGGAAGAAAAAACACAATTAAAATGTCTAAAAATATATTTTCACTGTCATTATTGGGTATTATGTGCAGACGAGTGAGATTTACATTTTATTTAATCAGGCTGTAACACCACAAAATGTGGAATAAGTCAAGAGGTATGAATACGTTCTGAGCTTTCAGTAGGGGTGCATGTCAATTCTAGCTTGGTGGCTGTCAGATACTGTATGCCGCTAGATATCGTGTGTGTGGTGTACTGATTCAAAGAACCCATCAGATGAAATTTCAAAATAAAATTCATTATAGGGCTAGTAGATTGAAGCTAATAGGCGATCAGCAATTGATACTATGGGAGCAGGTAGCATTTTCTGTCTAGCTTAGTGTGACAACATGAAAATGTAGAGTTTCTATCAACCTTGCACACAATGTAGATATCAAAGAATGCAGCAGTTCGGAGTAAAGTAGTGGGTGAAACCATTCACTTCAGGAAAAGGGGTGATATAAATAAAGTTACCTTTCATTATGTGTTGCTGAATTCAAAAGAATATTTGCTGCCATTGTATTAAGGTAATAGAAGAGGTCTTCAGACTTACCATTTTTGTATTATTTTCTTTGAAAGAACAACTAGTGGGTTTTGAGTGCTTCTCCCCTATTTGGGAAGTTGGTCTGCCTGCTCCTCAGTCAAAGATATTCTGAGAGCAGGATCGTGTCTCCATCCTCTGTATATAAAAACTGCATAAAAAGTGTTGTTTGAAAACAGGTTCCTATATCCTAAAGTAAATAGCGAATGTGACTATGTACAGTTGAAGATGGAAGTCTACATACACTTAGGCTGGAGTCATTAAAACTTGTTTTTAAACCACTCCACAAATGTCTTGTTAAACTATAGTTTTGGCAAGTCGGTTAGGCCATCTACTTTGTGCATGACAAGTAATTTTTCAAACAGATTGACTTATAATTCACAGTCTCATAATTCCAGTGGGTCAGAAATTAAAATACACTAAGTTGACTGTACCTTTGAACAGCTTGGGAAATTCCCAAAAATTATGTCAGGGCTTCAGAAGCTTCTGACAGACTAATTGACATAATTTGAGTCAATTGGAGGTGTACCTCTAGATGCATTTCAAGGCCTATCTTCAAACTCAGTGCCTCCTTGCTTGACATCATGGGAAATTCAAAAGAAATCAGCAAAGACCTCAGAAAAAAAATTGTGAACCTCCACAAGTCTGGTTCATCCTTGGGAGAAGTTTCCAAACACCTGAAGGTACCACGTTCATCTGTACAAACAATCGTACGCAAGTATAAACACCATGGGACCAAGCAGCTGTCATACCGCTCAGGAAGGAGACGCGTTGTGTTTCCTAGAGATGAACGTACTTTGGTGCAAAACGTTCAAATCAATCCCAGAACAACAGCAAAGGACCTTGTGAAGATGTTGGGGGAAACAAGTACAAAAGTATCTATATCCACAGTAAAATGAGTCCCTATATCGACATAACCTGAAAGGCCGCTCAGCAAGGAAGAAGCTACGGTTCGCAACTGCAAATGGAGACAAGAGTACTTTTTGGAGAAATGTCCTCTGGACTGATGAAACAAAAATAGAAATCATTGGCCATAATGACCATCGTTATGTTTGGAGGAAAAAGGGGGAGGCCTGCAAGCCAAAGAACACCATCCCAACCGTGAAGCAAGGGGGTGGATGCATGTTGTGGGGGTGCTTTGCTGCAGGAGGGACTGGTGCACTTCACAAAATAAGTGGCACCCACTGGCTCCAGGTCATCTATAATTCTTTGCTAGGTAAAGCTCCGCCTTCTCAGTTCACTGGTCACGATAACAACACCCACCCGTAGCACATGTTCCAGCATCCCCAAAGCCAACACCTCATTTGGCCGCCTTATCTTCCAGTTCTCTGCTGCCAGTGACTGGAACAAATTACAAAAATCGCTTTAGTTGGAGACTTTTTTTCCCCCCTCACCAACTTTAAACATCTGCTATCTGAGCAGCTAACCGATCGCTGCAGCTGTACATAGTCCATCTGTAAATAGCCCACCCAATCTACAACTAACTCATCCCCATTCTGTTTTTCAATTTACTTTTCTGCTCTTTTGCACACTAGTATCTCTACTTGCACATCATTATCGGCTCATTTATCACTCCAGTGGTAATCTGCTAAATTGTAATTATTCGCTCCTATGGCCTATTTATTGCCCACCCCCTCATGCCTTTTGCACACACTGTATATAGACTTTCTTTTTTCTACTGTGTCATTGGCTTGTTTATTGTGTTATTGGCTTTTTTATCATTTACTCCATGTGTAACTGTTGTTGTCTGTGTCACACTGCTTTGCTTTATCTTGACCAGGTCGCAGTTGCAAATGAGAACTTGTTCTCAACTAGCGTACATGGTTAAATAAAGGTGAAATAAAAAAATTTAAATCTAAATTAGAGGTCGACCGATTAATCGGAATAGCCAAATCGGAAATCTGTATTTTTGGACACCGATTTGGCAGATATTTTATTTTTTGTACCTTTATTTAACTAGACATGTCAGTTAAGAACACGTTCTGGTGGGGGTTAACTGCCTTGTTCAGGGGCAGAATGACATTTTTACCTTGTCAGCTCGGGGATTCAATCTTGCAACCTTTTGGTTAACTAGTCCAACGCTCTAACCACCTACCTCTCATTGCACTCCACGAGGAGCCTACCGGTTATGCGAATGCAGTAAGAAGCCAAAGTAAGTTACTAGCTAGCATTAAACTTGTCTTGTAAAAAACAATAAATCAATCACTAGTTAACTACACATGGATGATGATATTACTAGTTTATCTAGCATGTCCTGCGTTGCATATAATCGATGCGGTGTGCATTCACGGGAAAAAAGACTGTCGTTGCTCCAACGTGTACCTAACCATAAACATCAATGCCTTTCTTAAAGTTAATACACAGAAGTATGTATTTTTAAACTTGCATATTTAGCTAAAAGAAATCCAGGTTAGCAGGCAATATTAACCAGGTGAAATTGTGTCACTTCTCTTGCGTTCATTGCACGCAGAGTCAGGGTATATGCGATAATAAACGTTTCGACCATATTAATGACCAAATGCTTGTATTTGTTATGTTATAATTAAGTCCATGATTTGATAGAGCAGTCTGACTGAGCGATGGTAGACACCAGCATGCTCATAAGCATTCATTCAAATAGCACTTTTGTGCGTTTTTCCAGCAGCTCTTTCCTGTGCTTCAAGCATTGAGCTGTTTATGACTTCAAGCCTATTAACTCCCGAGATTAGGCTGGTGTAACCGATGTGAAATGGCTAGCTAGTTGGCAGGGTGCGCGCTAATAGCGTTTCAAACGTCACTCGCTCTGAGGCTTGGAGTAGTTGTTCCCCTTGCTCTGCATGAGTAATGCTGCTTCGAGGGTGGTTGTGTTCCTGGTTCGCGCCCAGCAATACCGAAGTGCCTATAAGAACATCCAATAGTCAAAGGTATATGGAATACAAATGGTAGAGAGAGAAATAATCATATAAATACTATAATAACTACAACCTAAAACCTCTTAACTTGGAATATTGAAGTCTCATGTTAAAAGGAACCAACAGCTTTCATATGTTCTCATGTTCTGAGCAAGGAACTTAAACGTTAGCTTTTTTTACATGGCACATATTGCACTTTTACTTTCTTCTCCAACACTTTGTTTTAGCATTATTTAAACCAAATTGAACATGTTTAATTTTATTTGAGGCTAAATTGATTTTTATTGATGTATTATATTAATTTAAAATAAGTGTTCATTCAGTATTGTTGTAATTGTCATTATTACAAATAAAAATTGTCCGATTAATCGTGTCGGCTTTTTTTGGTCCTCCAATAATCGGTATCGGCGTTGAAAAATTATAATCGGTCGACCTCTAATCTAAATGTTCAAAGTTTAGCCAATTCTAACACTGATGAGGACTTACAACCTAGGGGAGTTAACTGTGATACTGTAAACCCCAGTATTGGTAGGGGGGCTCAGATAGCTAGAATGGTAGAGCATACTTTAAAGGGGAGTCTGGTGTAACGTCAGTAAATTAACAAGAGGATGTTATTGATCAAACAACAGGTCAGAGTGATGGAGATGATAATCACTCCAACGATGATGAATACCATACGCAGCAGTGTTATGTTTGATTTAGTCAAACAGATGGGTCAAGAGATTGGTCACAGTATTGTTTCAAGTCTGTCAGCAAGTAATACCACACCATCCAAGGTAGCCGCCAACACCGTCCCATTGTGCATGCCAGACTGGTACAAGGTAAACTGTCATGAAATCTGATATGTGTGAGCCATCCACTTTCAGAGGTGATGGAACAGATAAATGTAATGTGTATGAGTGGCAGGAAATGATGACTTACTTGGTAAAGAAAGTTTACAAAACGCCAGAGCAAGGTAATAAAATCATAGAAATGTTAATGGGGAAAGGATTTAATCAAGATAAAAATTACAGCAACCCCCTTGTAAACATCAGCAGAGACCCTGAGGTTATTTTCAGTAAATTGAAAGAGCATTTTGGTGAGGCTATCTCCTCTTCTATGCCACTTCAAGATTATGAAACCAAACCTTATCAGGGGGAGAGTAGCTTAGACTACTGGGTGTGCCTTAACCGAGTAGCAGATCTAGCTAATGAATGTCTACAAAGACAGGGCAGACAGATGGATGATGTGGGTCATGCGGTCACCATGATGTTTGTGAAGCACTGCCCCAATCATGACCTGTACACAGCATTCGGATGCAAGCATAGGGAGAAAATGGACAGTGGGTGAAGTTAAGAAATTGATAGACAACCACCAAAATGACAGATGTGCTACAAGGAGGAAACAAAACATATTGACACCTCAGGAAGACATTCAAAAAACAGGAGGTGAGCTCAGAGCACCCCATCCTTACCTCAGCGGTTTAGGGAGTTCAGAGTGGCAATGACAAAACCTGTAACACTGCTAGACCGGTTTATTATGAACCAGAACGTTGCTCGCAACGCAAGAGGGCCCAGCAGAACTGCACCGTTGTCTCCCTCCTTCCCATGTGCTATATGTAAAAGATGTTCTTCAAATGTCACAATCCTGGCCATCAAACCATAGACCACAAAAGCAGTAGGTTAGAAGAGACACCAGTCGGGCAGCGGCCACAAAATCAAGGTGCAGCTTTAAACTAATAGGTCTGCACCTTGAGGGGAAAGGTGCAGCTTTAAACTAATAGGTCTGCACGTTGAGGGGTAAGGTGCAGCTTTAAACTAATAGGTCTGCACGTTGAGGGGAAAGGTGCAGCTTTAAACTAATAGGTCTGCACCTTGAGGGCTTTAAACTAATAGGTCTGCAAAGGTGCAGCTTTAAACTAATAGGTCTGCACGTTGAGGGGTAAGGTGCAGCTTTAAACTAATAGGTCTGCACGTTGAGGGGAAAGGTGCAGCTTTAAACTAATAGGTCTGCACGTTGAGGGGAAAGGTGCAGCTTTAAACTAATAGGTCTGCACGTTGAGGGGAAAGGTGCAGCTTTAAACTAATAGGTCTGCACGTTGAGGGGTAAGGTGCAGCTTTAAACTAATAGGTCTGCACCTTGAGGGGTAAGGTGCAGCTTTAAACTAATAGGTCTGCACCTTGAGGGGAAAGGTGCAGCTTTAAACTAATAGGTCTGCACGTTGAGGGGAAAGGTGCAGCTTTAAACTAATAGGTCTGCACCTTGAGGGGAAAGGTGCAGCTTTAAACTAATAGGTCTGCACGTTGAGGGGTAAGGTGCAGCTTTAAACTAATAGGTCTGCACGTTGAGGGGAAAGGTGCAGCTTTAAACTAATAGGTCTGCACGTTGAGGGGAAAGGTGCAGCTTTAAACTAATAGGTCTGCACGTTGAGGGGAAAGGTGCAGCTTTAAACTAATAGGTCTGCACGTTGAGGGGTAAGGTGCAGCTTTAAACTAATAGGTCTGCACCTTGAGGGGTAAGGTGCAGCTTTAAACTAATAGGTCTGCACCTTGAGGGGAAAGGTGCAGCTTTAAACTAAAATAGGTCTGCACCTTGAGGGGAAAGGTGCAGCTTTAAAACTAATAGGTCTGCACCTTGAGGGGTAAGGTGCAGCTTTAAACTAATAGGTCTGCACCTTGAGGGGTAAGGTGCAGCTAAAAACTAATAGGTCTGCACCTTGAGGGGTAAGGTGCAGCTAAAAACTAATAGGTCTGCACCTTGAGGGGAAAGGTGCAGCTTTAAACTAATAGGTCTGCACCTTGAGGGGTAAGGTGCAGCTAAAAACTAATAGGTCTGCACCTTGAGGGGAAAGGTGCAGCTTTAAACTAATAGGTCTGCACCTTGAGGGGAAAGGTGCAGCTAAAAACTCAGCCCCTATAAATGAAACTGATCCTGAAATAGAACTGTCTTCATACAAAGAGAAAAATCAAGGCAACAAAAATGTGATATATCAACCTACTCGGAGAATAACCGGCAATGAAAGTCTGTTCTATGCACGAGTGACCGTGCAGGGTTCAGTAGAACTAAGAGGACTCGTTGATAGTGGTTCAATGGCCTGTACGTTACTGAATCTGCTGAGCATACATTGCTTCGAAAACATGTCTTAACTGAAAGCTCGAAAATGTCCACTCCTGTAGTACTCATTGGATGTGGAGGGCAACAGGTCAATCCAAAATGTGAATATGAGCTCCATATCAAATGAATGAACTGCAAGATGCTGGTGCCAGTATTCGCTGTGCCAGGGAAAACTGATGAAGTGATCATAGGAACAACTGTACTGAAACATGTCCTCCAACTCAAAAAAGTAGAGGGATATTGGAAGCAATATCACAACCAGCCAATGGCCTTTCTGATGAATCAGATACAGTTATAAGAATACTGGAAAATATGTAAAATGCCGGGGGAAAAAGTTGCCACTGTTGTTCTCTGAAGGATGCTTAGCCCCTACCAAATCAAGCCGAAGCACTGGCGTCATTGGGCGGAAACTGCCTTTTCAGCACAATGGATCTGACATTGGGATTTTACAATATTCCCATACACGAAGAAGATTGTAAATACACAGCCGTTACCACACCAGTTGGCCTTTTCGAATATAACAGATGGGCTAAGGGCCTCTGCAACAGCCCAGCTATGTTTGCCAGGATGATGATGTCAATCTAGAGGACTTACTGGTGTTTGGTAAAAGTGAACAAGAAGCACTTGAATGGTTGGAGTTGGTTTAATGTAGACTCTCAAACAACAACTTGAAGCTTGCTCCTCAGTGCCACTTCCTTAGGCGATCTGTGTTATTCTTGGGCCATGTGATATCTGAAAAGGGGATCCAGACTGATGTGGGAAAAGTGACAGCCATCAGTGAGATGACAGCCACTGATCTCATGGAGATTGATGGAAAAACTCCTGGACTGAAGAGGGTCCAGTCATTTCTCTGAATGATGAACTATTACTCCCACTCAAAGGGTTTTCAAAATTGCCAAGCTTCTGTGCTGTTTATAAACAGCGGGACAGAAAACCAAACGAAAAGATAAATGGCAAGACTCAGAGTAGGCCGTCCCAGAGGCTGACACCTGAAGACTGGGCGAGTGAGTGTCAACATGCATTTGATGAGTTAAAAGCAGCTGTAATAAATGCTGTAGTTTTAGCTCACCCAGATTTTAGTAAACCCTTCATACTTTCGACTGAAGCTTCAATTGACGGCCTCGGTGCTGTTCTGAGCCAGATCCCAGAGGGTGAGAGTAAAAGTAGACCGTTTGCTAGTAAATCCCTCAACAAATCTCTGATGAAGTGAAGGCACTCCTAGACAACCGCTTGTCCCGAAAGGGGATCATATCCATGTGCACTGTCCCTCTGATGCAGCTATCCCAACATCTGCTGCAGGGAGGTTACCCAGCGCTACACACTTTTTGACTAGGAGATCTCAAAGAGAAGCAGCAAGCAGATGAGACATTGGCTCGTGCTACCTATTATGTGGAAGGGAAACGGAGACCAATACATTGTGAAAGAGAACATGAAACAGTGGACGTGCAGAAAAAAGTTTGAAAACAAGGATGGAAAACTGTACAGGAAATCAAAGGATAAAACTGGAAATAAGAGCTATCAGTTCATTGTAACTTTGTCCTTGAAGGCAGATGTGTTGAATGGAACACATGATGATGCTGCACACCAAGGTCAAGCAAGAACCTTACATCTCAGACAGAGGTTATTTTGGGTTGGTATGGATGAACAAGTTAAAGACTAGGTCATGAGATGTAGACGATGTGTTGTGAGCAAGTCAAGAAGACTTGAGGTAAGAGCTCCTCTTGAAGCGATTAAGACAAGTGCGCCACTAGAGTTGGTCTGTATCGATTTCTGTTCGGTCGAAGGATGGAGCGAGTATTGACGTACTAGTAGTAACTAGAGGTTGATTGATTAATCGGAATGGCCGATTAATTATGGCCGATTTCAAGTTCATAACAATCGGAAATCGCTATTTTTGGACATCGATTTGGCAAAAAAACATTCTTTTTTTTTTTTACACCTTTATTTAATCTTTTTTTAACTAGGCAAGTCAGTTAAGAAAACATTCTTATTTTCAATGACGGCCTAGGAACGGCGGGTTAACTGCCTCGTTCAGGAGCAGAAGGACAGATTTTCACCTTGTCAGCTCGGGTTATTTTCACCTTGTCAGCTCGGGGATTCAATCTTGCAACCTTACAGTTAACTCTCACGTTTGCATATAACTGTACCGTACATGAGATGACGGGGTTCGCCCCTTTTTACTTAATGTTTGGGCGGACCCCACAGCTACCGGTCGACACCATGTTTGGAAGTGTTCTGAGAGACGAGACCGTTTTGGGTTCCAGCAAATTTGTAGACTCCTTTCAAAAGAGATCTTCAGGAGGCCATGCATGGCACACAAACACATCGAAGGCACAGAAAAAAAGCAGGCAAGAAAATATGACAAGAAGGTGAGAGGATGTACCCTGGAGGTCAGTGACAAAATTCTCTGAACAAACAAGAAAGAACGGGACAAACGGAAATTGGCAGGTGTGGGAGAATCTACCGTCTATGTCTTCAGCTGGAGCAACCCAGAGCTGCACATCTACAGTGTAGCCAACCCTTCCACAGACAAGGGCAAGGCTGTACACCGCAACTTCTTACTTCCTGTGAACTTTCTTCCGATTGGAGAGGCTGAAGAGGATACAACTGTTCGCTCCATCCTTTCAGAGGATAGTTTTGCAGATGCCAGAACAATGAAACCAAACCCACTACCAGATGTGGATGGGGGCAGTGATGACCAGAGAACTGCAGTCTGGATCCTCCACAGTCTAAGTTCAAAAGTAGTCGATGAGGCTGCCTCCGGGTCCATGTTGATAGGACAAGAGTGTAATGGAGAAACCGAGTCAATGGGAGATTCTGAAAGCGAGCAGGAATCTAGAACTAGTGACTCTGGTCCGTTGGAGCATTACGAATTTCAGAGCAATAGTGACAGAGACCCAGCAGGAGACCCTTGCCACTGAGGATGATAGCTTGCAACCCTTGGCCGATGAGACAGAAACATCCTCTAAAAGCAGTATACGGGTCTGTGACTTTGCTCCAAGTGATCAAATTCAAACAAGCAAAAATCGGCCTTCCTTCAAGCTTTGTCAAGATGGTTGTTGATCATTGCCAGTCAACATTGTAACTAGGCCACTCAGGAACATTCAACGTTTTCTTTGTAAGCAACTCAAGTATATTTGGCCTTGTAATTTAGGTTATAGTCCTGCTGAAAGGTGTATTCATCTTCCAACAGACAGACAGGTTTTCCTCTAGGATTTGGCCTGTGCTTACCTCCATTCCATTTCTTTATTACCCTGACGTTAGTGTTGCGAGGTACCTACAATGTTGTTGATTCATCCTCAGGTTTTCTATCACAGCCATTAAACTGTTTTAAAGTCACCATTGGCCTTCATTTTCTGCTCAAAGGCTCTCTGTACGCTATGCACATCTGATAAAATAAGATGCATAAAGAAGATACAAACTGGCCAATTTAATTCCACTAAATGATGCGAATGAACCAATAGAACGATAAGCATAACCAGTCAAATGTATTTACATCAACTGGTATTTCCTTCAATGAATAGGCTAAAAAAAAGCATTATTCACAATGGGATTTTCCCTCTCATCCTGGACACTTGGCTGGTTCCAATTTTCGATTTATTTTTACAGTCAAAAGCCGTCTATTACTGGCTTACAGACACCCATGTGTTCCTTGTAAAAAAGGTGCTTCTAGAGCCCTGGCAATTATATGTATACTGCTAGTACCCCTGGTGTGCGCGCGCACACACACACACACGTTAATGATATGACCACCTTACTTTAAATGAATGGGTTTAACATGCTGTACAGACTAATTCGCATATTACATATATTATTTGCAAAGTTGTATAACAAGTTAATCAATTGTAATGAATTGTAACTCCGTTTTGTATAAAACATGAACATCTGTTAACATGACCACCCTACTTCAAATTATTGGGCTTAAATTACTGTAAATATATATTCTGTAGTGCCTAATTTGCATAATATAGCATTTCTATTTCATAAATTGTACTTTACTTTTAATCAATTTAATTACATTATGACCACCCTCTCTTGAGATATTGGACAAAACATGTTGAATTTAAAAAATCCAGGCAGGTGATGGTGAAATTATTAACTAGGATTAACATTGACCTGTCTGCAACCTTGTTGATCTTTTCAGATAACTTGAAAATAAGATCTCAGCAATGGCAAGTCCAATCTTCATGAAAAAAAAAAAAAAGTGGTGTGTTCATGAGAAGTTTCTCTATAACAATACAAAGTATAACACCAGAACCAAAGTTTCATTTTGTCCTTTAACGCCCCACTTAAAGTATCAAGTCTCTGCTATATAACACAACGGATGGGGAAGACATGCCATACCAATAGGGCTCAACAGTGGTCATTATGACTCACAAACACCTAAAGAGCAACAATGGGCCAGAGAAGCAGAACACTTCCACACTCAATGACAGGAAGCGTTAGGCCAGTACCACATGCCCAGATGGGGAGAACACTTGGGACGGAAATATCTACAGGTGCCCTCCTGCCCTTCATGAAATCCACAGAAGGAGAAATGTCATTATCTCAGGAAAGGTTGAGTGAATGTGATGAAGCGTTGCCCGCCCCAAAGAGTCTCACTGCCAAAGAAATCACAGCAGAACATTTCCACATTTCCTGAAGGAAAGTGTCAAAGGAGGCAATGGCACAGCCTTTGCCCAGCCTCTAGAAGCCTACATGTATGTTATTGATTGACCTGAGCATAGCTTTCGATCCAGAAAGTAGTAACAGCCTAATTCAAGAATAGCAACGACTGTTATGGAGTCTTGTATTCCTTTATCCAACATATCATACTGAAACAACGACCACAAAACCTGGTTCCAATTGTGTTATTATGAGTAGCTAAAGATGAATAGACTAATTCCCTGTGACCAGACCTATTTCCTAATCAACAAACATACAATCAACCATAAAAGTATGGTCGTCTTGAACATCACATTGCTAATAGTTAATCTTCCAAACAACTAACTACTGTACGTACCTAAGAGGATAGTTACTAGTGGAATCAATGTAGCTAACTAGAAAGCTCTCCTAACATGCATTTTATCTCCCGAGGGGCTAGCTGCCCTTTAGATTAAAGACTCAGGTAGATGAACATTCTCACAAGATGATTTGTGGGCCATAAAATACTGGTGGGTTCTATACATAAGTGGACTTGTGTGGGTTCCCTATATATATATATTAAAATATATCACTGACAGTAAAATGGGTTTGCAAGCTCAGCACAGCACCAAATACTCAACATCCGACCTCATAAAATCACTATCAAACTAGAAAGGCCATCTCTAGTTTGACACATCCCAACAAGGCCTGACATTACATGACTTGGCTAGCTAACGCTCAACAACAACCACATGAGAAATGTAGATATTGTAGCTAAGCATCAGGTTGTACATTTCCAACAAGCTAGCCAGTTACTTAGCTAGGTTGCTAGTTAGCTAACGTTAATGTAAAGCATTTGCTCATGAGACAGCAACTGATATGTTAGCTACTTGCCTGAAAATCTACATTTCATGCTAAGAGAAAATATTTGGTGGCAGTGGTGAAGCAAAGTTAAGATAGCTAAGTCCATAAGTGTCACTGAAATATGGTGTACTGTATTTTTATGAAGGTTATGCCGTTGAAGCAGCACAATAAAGCAATGGGGAAAAGAATGGGGGTTGGGCTACTAGCAATAGAAATGAATGAGTCCGGGAATTCAGACGCGAGTGAGCTATTTTGACTCACCTGGTTATAGTGCACCCTGAATGGTTTCAGATAATTGGAGTTGGTGCACGGAACGACCTGGATATCATGTATCTGCTCCATAGTTCAGACTGCTAGCTTTCCACCGGTGCTTATCTCACGTCAGATAGTACAAACCACAGGTCGTAGTAGAGAATGAGACAAATGCCTACGGTTCCCTAGTGAGGACAAAATACACTCGCTTTTAATTGGAAGTCTTCTTATTCTTCTTCTATGCGATTTAACGGCGGTTGGCATCCAATGTGTTGCATTACTTGCCACCTACTAGACTGGAGTACAACTCCATTATACTTTGCTTGAAAAATTAAAATGTACTAAATAAATACCCTACCATCTAACACTACACTCACTCATTTCTAAATTATATCAAATAAAATTAACACCACCCTTCTCCACTAATTAAATGTATTAATTCCTACCTCATGCCATCATCCTGAAAGGATGGGACATCACCACTTAACACACCCTGTAACTCTTCTGATGTCAAGTCTTGCACACCCAAATACCTCTCTGCATCTGCCACCACAACCTCCATTTTCTGCGACTTCCATTCCATCCCTGCAGTGCAGCTGATAACCGTTGCTATAAATGCTAAAAATCCAATCTTACTGAAAAGTATATCACTTTTTGGCCTGTCCCTCTATACTGATATATGTCTACAACTCTCACCACTCCTCCCCCTTAACCCAACTTCCTCTACTTTCTTCACTGCCTCAGCATATAACAACGTCTGCACTACTCTAACCCTGGAATCCTCACCTGCCACTCTCGCACGGGACATTTCTGATCCCCAGTGTCTTGTTTTGCACACTTTGTACAAAATAATAAAATGCAGTACAACAGGATATTTCTTAACGTAGCTCTTTATTAGCTAGCTATAACTGGCATGTTCATGTATCGCCAACCAGGATCAAACTGCCCATGACCTAACCATTTGGATGGTCTTAACCAATCATAGCACAGTAACCAGGTGAGTCATGGTGGTAAAATGCATCCAATTACAATTCAGTATGTTTACACATATGAATATTACACCCAGCTCCATGGACACCCCTACAATTAACACATTTCACTACTTTCCCCATACTACACATTCCTTTGTATCATTCCTTTCTGCACATTTCTCACACTCTCCCTCCTACATACTGCTGCCACATGCCTGTAAGCTTGACACCTGTAACATTGTAATGTATTCGGCATATACGCTCATACAGGTTAACTTAAATATCCTAACTTCACTTTGTCAGGCAAAGACTCAACTTCAAAACTCAGAAGAACAGACAATGATACTTCTGTTTCCTCACTCTTGCCACCCTGTTTGCACAGGGAATCTTTCCCCTCAGCTGGTCAACTTTTCTATTTACTGCTACCCCAGTTATCACTGCTTTCATTGGTGCCCTTTACTTGAGAACGAATCAATTCACTTTTCTTGCCCCCATTCGTTTTACTTCGAGCTCCCTCTGACCAACAGAAACACAAACAATTATCACTGGACCATTTCTGGTTACCCTCACTGATTCCACATTACCCAACTCTTTTTTCACCGACCGTGAAACCACAAATGGATCAGCCAAAAGGAAAGAGTCCACTTTTTCCATAAACTTCACTCCTACTTTCACAGACTCATCTTTTTCTTGATCCACGGTTCATACCTAGGTCTCCGATATCTATACCACACCTACCACCTGATCCTTGGTTCATACCTCGGTCTCCGATATCTATACCACACCTACCACCTCCGATAATTCACCCTCATTCACTTCCATTTCTCCTCCTGTCTTCAGCTCCCTCTGCTTACACTTTCTACTATTCTTCTTTAACTTCTTTAACAAACCATATCCCTTTTTTCCGCCATTTCAAATCAAATGAAAGTTAATTTGTCATGTGTGCCGAATACAACAGGGGTAGACCTTACAGTGAAATTACTTAAAGACAGTTAAAAATTACAGTAGCGAGGCTATATACAGTGGCGAGGCTATATACAGTAGCGAGGCTATAACAGTAGCGAGGCTATAACAGTAGCTAGGCTACATACGGGCAGTGGTTAGTCGGGCTGATTGAGGACGTATGTGCATATAGATATGGTTAAAGTGACTATGCATATATGATAAACAGAGAGTAGCAGTAGCGTAAAAGAGGGGTTGGCGGGTGGTAGGTGTCGGGACACAATGCAGATAGCCCGGTTAGACAATGTGCTGGGGCACTGGTTGATTGGGTCAATTGAGGTAGTATGTACATGAATGTATAGTTAAAGTGACTATGCATTTATGATAAACAGAGAGTAGCAGGATGTAAAGGATGGGTTGGGGGGGAACACAATGCAAATAGTCCGGGTAACCATTTGGTTACCTGTTCAGGAGTCTTATGGCTTGGGGGTAAAAACTGTTGAGAAGCCTTTTGTCCTAGACTTGGTACTCCGGTACCGCTTGCCATGCGGTAGTAGAGAGAACAGTCTATGATTGGGGTGACAGAGGAAGAGATGACATCCAGGATGGAAGGCCAGAGAGTGGCAGAGGGAGGTGGGGTCTTTGACAATTTTTAGGGCCTTCCTCTGACACCGCCTGGTGTAGAGGTCCTGGATGGCAGGCAGCTTAGCCCCAGTGATGTACTGGGCCGTACGCATGACCCTTTGTAGTGCCTTGCGGTCGGAGGCCGAGCAATTGCCGTACCAGGCAGTGATGCAACCAGTCAGAATGTTCTCGATGTTGCAGCTGTAGAACCTTTTGAGGATCTCAGGACCCATGATAAATCTTTTTAGTTTCCTGAGAGGGAATAGGCTTTGTCGTGTCCTCTTCACGAATGTCTTGGTGTGTTTGGACAATTCTAGTTTGTTGGTGTTGTGGACAGCAAGGAACTTGAAGCTCTAAACCTGCTCCACTACAGCCCTGACGAGGAGAATGGGGGCATGCCCGGTCCTCTAATTCCTGTAGTCCACAATCATCTCCTTAGTCTTGGTTACGTTGAGGGATAGGTTGTTATTCTGGCACCACCCGGCCAGGTCTCTGACCTCCTCCCTATAGGCTGTCTCGTCGTTGATCAGGCAGACTTAATGATGGTGTTGGAGTCGTGCCTTGGCCATGCAGTCGTGGGTGAACAGGGAGCACAGGAGGGACTGGGCACACACCCCTGAGAGGCTCCAGTGTTGAGGATCAGCGTGGAGGATGTGTTGCTACCTACCCTCATCACCTGGGGGGCTGCCCATCAGGAAGTCCAGGATCCAGTTGCAATTGTTTAGTCCCAGGATCCTTAGCTTAGTGATGAGCTTTGAATGTACTATGGTGTTGAATGCTGAGCTGTACTCAATGAATAGCATTCTCACAGAAGTGTTCCTTTTGTCCAGGTGGGAAAGGGCAGTGTAATAGAGATTGCATCATCTGTGGATCTATTTGGGCAGTATGCAAATTGGAGTAGGTCTAGTTTTTTTTAACCTTTATTTAACTAGGCAAGTCAGTTAAGAACAAATTCTTATTTTCAATGAAGGCCTAGGAACAGTGGGTGTTAACGGGGGCAGAGCCTGTTCAGTGCCTGTTCAGGGGCAGAATGACAGATTTGTAACTTGTCAGCTCGGGGATTTGAACTTGCAACCTTCCGGTTACTAGTCCAACGCTCTAACCGCTAGGCTACCCTGCTGCCCCGGTTTCTGGGATAATGGTGTTGATGTGAGCCATTACCAGCAATTCAAAGCACTTCATGGCTACAGAGATGAGTGCTATGGGTCTGTAATCATTTAGGCAGGTTGCCTTTGTGTTCTTGGGCACAGGGACTATGGTGGTCTGCTTGAAACATGTTGTTATTACAGACTCAATCAGGGATATGTTGAAAATGTCAGTGAAGACACCTGCCAGTTGGTCAGCACATGCCCGGAGCACACGTCCTGGTAATCCGTCTGGCCCGCAGTCTTGTGAATGTTGACCTGTTTAAAAGGTCTTACTCACGTTGGCTACGGAGAGCTTGATCAGACAGTCGTCCAGAACAGCTGATTTTTTATTTTATTATTATTTAACTAGGCAAGTCAGTTATTGAAAATAAGAATTTGTTCTTGACGGCCTAGGAACAGTGGGTTAACTGCCTGTTCAGGGGCAGAACGACAGATTTGTACCTTGTCAGCTCGGGGGTTTGAGCTTGCAACCTTCCGGTTACTAGTCCAACACTCTAACCTCTAGGCTACCCTGCCGCCCCACTGGTCCCTTTGCAGAAAAACATCCCCAAAGCATGATATTTCCACCCCCATGCTTCACAGTAGGTATGGTGTTCTTTGGATGCAACTCAGCATTCTTTGTCCTCCAAACACGACGAGTTGAGTTTTACCCAAAAGTTCTATATTGGTTTCATCTGACCATATGACATTCTCCCAATCTTCTTCTGGATCATCCAAATGCTCTCTAGCAAATTTCAAAGGGCCTGGACATGTACTGGCTTAATTAAGCAGGGGGACATGTCTGGCACTGCAGGATTTGAGTCCCTGGCGGCGTAGTGTGTTACTGATGTTAGGCATTGTTACTTTGGTCCCAGCTCTCTGCAGGTCATTCACTAGGTCCCCACGTGTGGTTCTGGGATTTTTGCTCACCGTTCTTGTGATCATTTTGACCCCATGGGGTGAGATCTTGCGTGGAGCCCCAGATCGAGGGAGATTATAAGTGGTCTTGTATGTCTTCCATTTCCTAATAATTGCTCCCACAGTTGATTTCTTCAAACCAAGCTGCTTACCTATTGCAGATTCAGTCTTCCCAGCCTGGTGCAGGTCTACAATTTTGTTTCTGGTGTCCTTTGACATCTCTTTGGTTTTGGCCATAGTGGAGTTTGGAGTGTGACTATTTGAGGTTGTGGACAAGTGTCTTTTATACTGATAACAAGTTCAAACAGGTGCCATTAATACAGGTAACGAGTGGAGAACAGAGGAGCCTCTTAAAGAAGATGTTACAGGTCTGTGAGAGCCACAAATCTTGCTTGCTTGTTTGTAGGTGGCCAAATACTTATTTTCCACCATAATTTGCAAATAAATTCATAAAAAATCCTACAATGGGATTTTCTGGATTTTTCTTCTCATTTTGTCTGTCTTAGTTGAAGTGTACCTATGATGAAAATTTCAGGGCTCTCTCATCTTTTTAAGTGGGAGAACTTGCACAATTGGTGGCTGACTAAATACTTTTTTGCCCCGCTTTATATTTCATAATATTTTTTTAATTTAACCTTTAACTAGGTAAGTCAGTTAAGAACAAATTCTTATTTACAATGACAGCCTACCAAGGAACAGATGGTTAACTGCCTTGTTCAGGGGCAGAACAACAGCTGGGGATTTGATCCAGCAACCTTTCGGTTACTGCCCCAACGCTCTAACCACTAGACTACTTGCCAGCACACCAAAGTAATCTAAAAAAACAATACAAAAATGTTCAGGATAAATTAGGATGCGTCCATAAATTCGCCAGAATACAAAATAACTGATGCAGTTACGAACACACAACACACGTTGAATATGACCATGTCAGTATGTCAGCAAAAAAATATATATAATTAAATTGTTGCCAGCAGCACAGTTACAGTCACCAATGCTCTAGATAACGTGCAAACGGCTTATCCAGCTCTGCTAGGGCGAGTAAAATGATCAGTGAGGTCTTCTCTCATTTGTATCTGGAAGTAACTATCAAGCTAGCTAACTTTAGCCAGTTAGCTGGGGTGCTGGACAGTCATTGTGATGTCAGAACACTCGGATCTAATCTACTCCTTGGCCAGAGCGTCCAGTGTACACTCTGAACAGTCCAAAAGTGAACCGTTCTGAATTTACAAACTGACAATCTGACAACCCTCTGAATTTATGAAGCGCACTCTGGCACTCCAGAGTGAATTTAGGAACACACCCATAAGGACAAGCAAGTGCTATTAATGTAAATGTGGATCTTGAAAGGAAATTGTATGCATTTTTTACACTTTTTTGTGTCGTTGTAGTCGTTTTTGCCATGTCCCCAGGTGAAGCAAAATATAAGCCTTAAAAATAAAAACAACTTTTAAATCTTTCTTCATTATTTTATAGCCCTAGTTAAATTCTCTCTCATTAATTACCATTATTTAATTTAAGATTGTCTGTGTCACTTATTTCACTTCCCACCCTGTGAGTTTGTTGTAATTCTCAATTTAAGAAAACAACCCCTTTATAAAATAACACCACATCCAGGAAGTGTCATAATTTATTTTGTGGGAAAACAATGGTTCAAACGTAACATACATACAGTATAAACACTAAGTTTGATCTATTTTTTCATGTTTCATTTTGTTAGTCTATATGTCCCACTCAGACATTTCCACCATGTTAGGCTAAAAAAAAGCTCTGACGAAGGCCATGTGGCCGATACGTATGCTTATGCACCTGCAAATAAGATTGCTGTCATGTACTTCTAGAAGTAGTGGGTGGAGGAGTCAGGCGCAGAGAGCAGGGTAGTTGATATGTGGAATGTTTTATTCCCAAAACAACAGTGTCGGTCAACGCCACACACAGGGGCGCAATAAGACCCTGTCCAAAACAACAGGATGAAACGGTTCGAGAACAAAATACTTCCACAGAAATCACACACATCAAATAACAGAAAACAAGCCCGCACAAAAGCCGGCAGGCCTACCGGGTTTAAATAGCCCAAAACCAAAACCTAAACAAGAAACAGGTGCAACTAATCAGACACAACTAAATGAAACAAAAAAGGGGATCGGTGGCAGCTAGTAGGCCGGCGACGACGACCGCCGAGCACTGCCCGTACAGGAAGAGGCACCATCTTCGGCGGGATTCGTGACAATTGCTCAGATGTGCGAGTGCCTTTTGAATTTTGTTAGGCTAAATTATAGAGAAAATTAACATTTCAAAATGTTAAAATATATTTTTTATTTATTTATTTTATTTAACCTTTATTTAACTAGGCAAGTCAGGTAAGAACAAATTCTTATTTACAATGACGGCCTACCAAAAGGAAAAAGGCCTCCTGCGGGGAAGAGGGCCTGGGATTTAAATAAATACAGGACAAAACACACATCACAACGAGAGACAACATAACACTACATAAAGAGAGACCAAAGACAACAACATAGCAAGGCAGCAAATAATACATCACGCAGCCACAACTGTCAGTAAGAGTGTCCATGATTGAGTCTTTGAATGAAGAGATTGAGATAAAACTGTCCAGTTTGAGTGTTTGTTGCAGCTCGTCCCAGTTGCTAGGTGCAGTGAACTCAAAAGACAAGCGACCCAAGGATGTGTGTGCTTTGGGGACCTTTAACAGAATGTGACTGGCAGAACGGGGGTTGTATGTGGAGGATGAGGGCTGCAGTAAATATCTCAGATAGGGGGGGGGTGAGGCCTAAGAGGGTTTTATAAATAAGCATCAACCAGTGTCCTTGCGACGGGTATACAGAGATGACCGGTTTACAGAGGAGTATAGAGTGCAGTGATGTGTCCTATAAGGAGCATTGGTGGCAAATCTGATGGCCTAATGGTAAAGAACATCTAGCCGCTCGAGAGCACCATTACCTGGCGATCTATAAATTATGTCTCCATAATCTAGCATGGGTAGGATGGTCATCTGAATCCGGGTTAGTTTGGCAGCTGGAGTGAAAGATGAGCGATTACGATAGAGGAAACCATGTCTAGAATAAACTTAGCCTGCAGCTTTGATATGTGCTGAGAGAAGGACAGTGCACTGTCTAGCAATAATCTCAAGTACTTGTATGAGGTGACTACCTCAAGCTCTAAACCCTCAGAGGTAGTAATTAGAGGGGCATTCTTCTTACTAAACCACATTACCTTTGTTTTGGAGGTGTTCAGAACTAAGTTAAGGGTAGAGAAAGCTTGTTGGATACTAAGAAAGCTTTGCTGTAGAGCATTTAACACAAAAACCAGGGAAGGGCCAGCTGAGTATGAGACTGTATCATCTGCATATAAATGGTGGAGAGAGCTTCCTACTGCCTGAACTATGGTGTTGATGTACATTGAGAAGAGCGTGGGGCCTAGGATCGAGCCTTGGGGTACTCCCTTGGTGACAGGCAGTGGCTGAGACAGCAGATTTTCTGACTTTATACACTGCACTCTTTGAGAGAGGTAGATAGCAAACCAGGCCAAAGACCCCTCAGAGACTCCTTAGCCAGCCCACAAGAATGGAATGGTCTACCATATCAAAAGCTTTGGCCAAGTCAATAAAAATATCAGCACAACATTGCTTAGAATCAAGGGCAATGGTGACATCATTGAGGACCTCTAAGGTTACAGTGGCACATCAATAACCTGAGCGGAAACCAGATTGCGTACCAGGGAGAAAACTAAAGACATCAAGACAGCCAGTCAGTTGATTATTGACAAGTTTTTCCAACACTTTTGATAAACAGGGCAAAATAGAAATAGGTCTATAACAGTTAGGATCAGCTTGATCTCCCCTTTAATTAAAGGATGAACCGTGGCTGCCTTCCAAGCAATGGGAACCTCCCCAGAAATGAGAGACAGGTTAAAAAGGTTGGAGATAGGATTGGCGATGATAGGGGAAGCAACCTTAAAGAAGAAAGGGTCTAAACCATCTGACCCAGATGGTTTTTTGAGGTCAAGTTTAAGGAGCTCCTTTAGCACCTCTACCTGTTTGATAGAGAAGTTAAAATCATGTTCAAGTGTTCATTATTATGCTAGCTAAATCTTGCAAGAGTAATGATGTGTTCGATTGGAAAGTGGTGATAGTTTTGATGAGACCACAGGGCCTCACTTTCACCCTATCCGAATAACTAATGCCATAGAGAAAGAGGTAGGTGAAGTGAAATTAACTTTGTTCATTGGAAATGGTAGATTGTTAATATGGTGTGGTTGCCAAGCTCAGCAAGAGAAGATTCTGAAAATGGAAAAGCTTAATGGGAAGAAGATTAAAAGTCATGTCCCTGGTGCTTATGTTAGATTGAAGGGAGCCATCACTGAGGTCCCAATAGCTATGTCTACTGATGACATTAAAGAAAATGTCAAGGGAGACAGAGTGACAAAAGGTTTATCATTAGGAAAGAGGGTCAAATAATTGAAAGCGTATCAGTGATGCTGAAGTTCGACAAAGTCTTGCTGGGAAAAGTACGGATAGGATTCCTTAATTTCAATGTTAAAGTATTTGTCCCATATGTACGGCAGTGTTTTAAATGACAAAGAATGGGGCATGTACCTGCTCAGGGTAAAGGAAATAAAAGATATGCAAAGTGTGGAGGGGCACATGATTACGGGTGAATGTGGAAGCAATGTGAAGTGCTGTAATTGTGGTGGAGAACCCAGTGCAGCTTTTGGTGGATGCCAGGTAAAGAGAGAGGCTAGAGAAGCTCAGAGATATAGGGATCAGTCATGATGTATCATATGCAAAGGCCGTGAAACATTATATGTTTTTCCTTTGTTTGATTGATTTTGAGATTGATTTTGAGAGATTGATCAACCTGGCTCTGAAAGCAAGCTAGTCTACTAAGTCATCTTGATCATCTGACAAGAAGCAACAAGGGCAGGATTGAGGGACTAGGACATAAGGCAACAATAGCAGGAGCTTGGCACATTCCATTGATCTACCAGCAGAAAAGAACTCTGAACATTCTACACACCATCACAAACAAAATTCTGCTGAGGAAAAATCCAGAGACATTTGGTGCATTTGTAAATTTGCTCTGGAGTGCCAGAGAACGTTCAGAGTGCGCTCTGGGCATTCTTAAATTCAAAGCTTTGTCAGATTGTCCATTAGTAAATTCAGAGCGTTTCACTCTCTGAGCGTTCAGAGTGCACACCTGACGCTCTGGCCAAGGATGATTTTGAGCGTTCTGACATCACAACGGTAGTCAAGCTCCCAAACTAACTGGTTAAAGTTAGCTAGCTTGCTAGCTACTTCCAGACATAAATGAGAGAACAACTCACTCTGCCCATTTTTCTCACCCGAGCAGGACCAATTAGGCTTTTTTTTCACATTATCCAGAGCGTTGGTGACTGTAACTGTGCTGCTGGAAACAATTTAACTTCACTTTTTGCCGAGGTTTACTGACACAGGCCATATTCAACGGGTGTTGAACGTTCATAAATTCATCAGAGCGAATTTACGAACACACCCATTGTTTGCTGATTATACCCTAATTCCATGTATATGCGCGTCCACTTCCGCTTTTAAGCTCCGTCAACCCAACAACTTCCTGTGTAGCGCCTGACACGATATTCTGTACTGACAGCTGAATAAACACACTAAATGTGACCTGTTTCAGGAAGCTAGGAGAATGGGGGCATGCCCGGTCCTCCAATTCCTGTAGTCCATAATCATCTCCTTTGTCTTGATCACGTTGAGGAGAGGTTGTTATCTGGCACCACCCGGCCAGGTCTCTGACCTCCTCCCTATAGGCTGTCTCATCGTTGTTGGTGATCAGGCCTACCACTGTTGTGTCATCAGCAAACAATGATGGTGTTGGAGTCGTGCCTGGCCATGCAGTCATGAGTGAAGAGGGAGTAAAAGAGGGGTCTGAGCACGCACCCCTGAGGGGCCCCCATGATGAGGATCAGCGTGGCGGATGTGCTGTTACCTTTTTATTTATTTATTTTTATTACACCTTTATTTAACCAGGTAGGCAAGTTGAGAACAAGTTCTCATTTACAATTGCGACCTGGCCAAGATAAAGCAAAGTAGTTCGACACATACAACGACACAGAGTTACACATGGAGTAAAACAAACATACAGTCAATAATACAGTATAAACAAGTTTATATACGATGTGAGCAAATGAGGTGAGATAAGGGAGGTAATGGCAAAAAAAAGGCCATGGTGGCAAAGTAAATACAATATAGCAAGTAAAACACTGGAATGGTAGATCTGCAGTCGAAGAATGTGCAAAGTAGAAATAAAAATAATGGGGATCTGAGCCAAAAGGCCGAGAAGCGATTATTTGCACAGACCTTAGGGCATAGATTCTATTCGTAGAGGATCGTTAAAAAATATAACACTTACAAGAACTTGTGAATTCAATATAGGCTTTTAATACAAACATATCAGAAGCCTAGATGGTCCGCGGAACACACCCTTTCCAGAGCACTGGCTCTGTATTTATACACATACAACATATGAGTCCATCCCACATGCAAATGAAGTTACTTCCCTCAGTCCATCTGCCACCATTATCTTTCAATCTGTGCTTCCTGCTTGTTCACGCCCAATAACGCCCATATCTGCTTTCAGTCACGTTATAATGGTGACAGGACCTCTTCATGTCCCAAAAATAATAAATGCCCATCTTAACCTATGGGCCCCTTATGTTTAGCTTGGTGTGTTCTTTGGTATGTCTGTCCTTATTAGGACTAGTAGACTGTGTCTCTTCTCTTCCTGTCCTAAAAATATATATCCTATGTCTATAGTCCATCCGTTGGTCATTTGGCTGACCCCCTCCTCTGTGTGTCCCTCTGACCTTGGTATGTCCAGCTATCCTATGCTCTCATGGCCTTACTTTGGTGTCCTGTCCCATACAATAGACAATGCATTTTACCCTAAACATTTATGCATTTTATGGCTTTGGCCATTACGTCTGTTATTTCTTGGTTTCCTGTTTTTACCAGATTAGCAAATGCACTCTAAGTGTATCTTCCTCTTGTGGTCTAATGTATACATTTCTTTGCTCAATAGTGTCATATCTGTCTCTATATGTAACAATAACTACAACAATAGCAATGACACAAAAAGAAACAGACACGCACACTCCTAATGCAGGTGTATGTCTAATGGTACTTTTAGTAATACAACCCTATGCTCCGTCCCTGCAGCCTTGTGAATGGAGACCTGTTTAAAGGTCTTACTCATATCGGCTGCGGAGTGTGATCACACAGTCGTCCGGAACAGCTGATGCTCTCATGCATGTTTTAGTGTTACTTGCCTCGAAGTGAGCATAGCAGTTATTTAGCTCATCTGGTAGACTCGTGTCACTGGGCAGCTCTTGGCTGTGCTTCCCTTTGTAGTCTGTAATAGCTTGCAAGCACTGCCACCTCCGACAAGCGTCGGAGCCGGTATAGTACGATTTTAGTCCTGTATTGACGCTTTGCCTGTTTGATAGTTCGGATTGCATAGCGGGATTTCTTAAAGCTTCCGGGTTAGAGTCCCGTTCCTTGAAAGCGGCAGCTCTACCCTTTAGCTCAGTGCGAATGTTGCCTGTAATCCATATCTTATGGTTGGGGTATGTAGGTACAGTCACTGTGGTGATGACGTCATCGATGCACTCATTGATAAAGCCAGTGACTGATGTGGTGTAATCCTCAATGCCATCGGAAGAATCCTGGAACATATTCCAGTCTGTGCTAGCAAAACAGTTTAGCATCTGATTCATCTGACCACTTTGTTATAGACCGAGTCACTGGTGCTTCCTGCTTAAATTTTAGCTTGTAAGCAGATATCAGGAGGACAGAATTATGGTCAGATTTGCGAAATTGAGAGCGTTAGATTTGTATGTGTCTCTGTGAGTAAAGGTGGTCTAGAATTTTTTTCCCTCTGGTTGCACATTTAACATGCTGATAGAAATTAGGTAGAACTGATTTAAGTTTCCCTGCATTAACTTCTTGCGACTCCAAACCCGTATCCAGGAGCGTAATCATAGCCTCAAGCTCATTACCATAACACAACATTTCCTATTCATGAAAATCGCAAATGAAATGAAATAAATATATTGAAACACAAGCTTAGCCTTTTGTTAACAACACTGTCATCTCAGATTTTCAAAATATGCTTTTCAACCAAAGCTACACAAGCATTTGTGTAAGAGTATTGATAGCCTAGCATAGCATTAAGCCTAGCATTCAGCAGGCAACATTTTCACAAAAACAAGAAAAGCATTCAAATAAAATAATTTACCTTTGAAGAACTTCGGATGTTTTCAATGATGAGACTCTCAGTTAGATAGCAAATGTTCATTTTTTCCAAAAATATTAATTGTGTAGGAGACATAGCTCTGTTTTGTTCATCATGTTTGGCTAAGAAAAAAAAAAAAATGCAGTCACTACAACGCCAAACTTTTTTCCAAATTAGCTCCATAATATCGACAGAAACATGGCAAACGTTGTTTAGAATCAATCCTCAAGGTGTTTTTCACATATCTATTCGACGATAAATCAATCGTGGCAGTTGGTTTCTCATCAGAAGCAAACGGAAAAATACTGCAGCTGGGGATTACGCAATAATTGCGACGGAGGACACCAAGCGGCCACCTGGTAGATGTAGTCTCTTATGGTCAATCTTCCAATGAGATGCCTACAAATATGTCACAATGCTGCAGACACCTTGGGGAAAACGTGGAAAACGTAAGCTGACTACTAGCTCCTCCACAGCAATATAAGGAGTCATTGCCATGAGGTGGTTTCAAAAAATGCGTCACTTCCTGATTGGATTTTTATCTGGGTTTTTTCTGTAACATCAGTTCTGTGGCACTCACAGTGTTTTCTTTCCAAAGCTGTCAATTATATGCATAGTCAAGCATATTTTCATGACAAAATATGTTGTTTAATTAAAACGGGAACTTTTTCATCCCAAAATTGAAATAGCGCCCTGTATATCCAAGAAGTTAAAGTCCCCGGCCACTAGGAGCACTGCCTCTGGATGAGCGTTTTTCTGTTTGCTTATAGCGGAATACAGCTCATTGAGGGAGGTTAAGGTGCCAGCATCGGACTGTGGTGGTAGGTTACAGGTAGATCAGGTAAAAATACAGTTTTTGATTGATTTAATTAAAATTATATGTTTGATTAGACATGTAATAACGTTAATGCAATACATAGAAAAGAAAGAGATGGATACCTGTCTAATTTTTGGTGTCAGAGGGGTTGATGAGGGCAGTAAGGAATGGGAGGTCTCTAGAGATGGAGGAGGGGATGGGATGAGTGGGCAGATTGTTGTGCAATCAGACGTCAGTAGATGCAGAATTTCGTCTGGAGGGAGAGAAAGAGTTCAAGGATGAGGAGAATGGGAAGAAGAAGAATCAAGAGACAGGAGGTGCTGCGACTAGTTCTTCCTGTCACTTATCCTCGACAGGCAGCCAGTCTCAGAAGGGGGGATTGAATTTAGCTCAAGCTGAGGTTGTCTTGTCTCCTTGCCTCCGTTTTGGAACATGGCAGAACCCCTAGAGATCAAAAGCAGAGTAAAGGGAAGAGAGGAGGCAGGGGTGGCCGAGATGAAAAAGCAAACGCAAAGATGACTTAAATTTCAATAATATGTGCCTGGTTTAGTTGAAACCCTCTCACCATGTCAAGGTACAGGCCGAGAGAAGTTAAAAAAAATATATATTTTTTACCCAGTTTAATTAACCCTTAACCCCTCTTTTCCATGTTCTTCCTGGTGGGTCTCAGATAGGTGTAGCAATATGGTGATGACCCCACCCTGCTGTGTAATGGTCTCCAAAACACTTCTGCTATATTACTTACACAAATCTCGAACCTCCAGATATGCAAACATTAACTACTGTAGAAACCAATGTCCAATATCAAAACAACCCTGGTCTAAAGTTCATCTGTATTCACTTTCTCTAACTGTCTGCCATATTGTGTGTTCCCAGACATCATGGCTAGTGGATCCACACCCATCTCCAAAACTCACAATGGTGAGAGAGGAAACACAGTTTCTAACGGTGTGTGGGTTTGGTTTAAGCATGATGACCAGAATATGAGGAGTAGAGATTGAGAGTAGGAAAGATGATTAGAAGTTGTAAGGAGGTGGTTGAATGCATCTGTATTGAGTCTCTTTAAACAGTACTGCAAAAAAGTGTACTTACAGAGTGCATCAAACATGATTTAGACCTTGTTTTTGGAAAAGTGTTTATTTCTGTTTTTCATGATTTCAACATGCTCAGAATTGTCCACAGTGTTCTTATCATCTAGTTTAATCAGTACTGCAAGACAATATATTTACAGAGTGCATCAAACATGATTTAGACCTTGTTTATGGAAAAGTGTTTACTTCTGTATTTCAATATTGCAACTTGCTGAAAATTGTCCACAGTGTTCCTATCATACAGTTTAAACAGTACTGCAAAACAATGTACTTACAGAGTGCTTCAAACATGATTTAGACCTTGTTTTTGAAAAAGTGTTTTTTTCTGTTTTTCATGATTTCAACATGCTCAGAATTGTCCACAGTGTTCCTATCGTCTAGTTTAAACAGTACTGCAAAAATGTTTACTTACAGAGTGCATCAAACATGATTTAGACCTTGTTTATGGAAAAGTGTTTATTTAAGTTTTTCATGATTTCATCATGCTGAAAATTGTCCACATTATTCTTAACATCAACGTTAAACATCACTGCAAAAATGTGTACTTACAGAGTGCATCAATCATGATTTAGACCTTGTTATGAAAAGGTATTTCTTTCTGTATTTCAATGTTGCAACTTGCTGAAAATTGTCCACAGTGTTCCTATCGTCTAGATTAAACAGTTCTGCAAAAAATTGTACTTACAGAGTGCATCAAACATGATTTGATGTTTTTGGAAAAGTGGTTATTTCAGTATTTCAATGTTGCAACTTGCTGAAAATAGTCCACAGTGTTCCTATCAGACAGTTTAAACAGTATTGCAAAATGTTATTCCATTTTATAAGAGATTCTCCGAAATGTAAATGTTCCAGGCATTTATATATCAACTCCAGTCGTACTTTATCAAAAGCCTTTTCAAAGTCAGCTATGCATAGCAGGCCTGGTTTCCCAGATGTTTAATGGTGTTCTATTGTTTCCAGTACATGTCTTATATTATCTCTAATGTATTGTCCATGTCAGAAATCTGTCTGATTAGAATTAATAATATCCAATAATACCTTTTTTAATTCTATGAGCTATATGTAAGGGTATAAGTGTAAGGGGCCTACAATTTTTTAAATGGACTGGATCTTTATATTTCTCACTCGTATCCTGTTTCAGTAATAATGATATCAGACCTTCTTGTTGAGTGTCTGATTATCTACCATTTACATAGGAGTGGTTAAAACATGCTAATAACAGTCCTCTGAGTACATCAAAAAAGGTTTGGTATACCGCCACTGGTATGCCATCCAGCCATGGAGTTTTCCAGGACTTAAAGGCTTTATTTACATCAAGAAGTTCCTCCTCTGTAGTATCGCCTTCAAATTAGTATTTCTATTGTTAATTTTACATTATTATTAAAGGGCTAGGCCAATTTGTTTTTTCTCAATTTCCACCTGAAGGATGTGCCCAAAGAAAACTGCCTGTTTGCTCAGCCAGGATATGCATATAATTGGTACCATTGGAAATAAAACACTTTGAAGTTTGTAGAAATGTTAAAATAATGTAGGATAAAACCCAAATAAAAACAACCAGATTATAACACAATAGATATGGTAGGAGAACATTTAAAGAAAAACCAACTATGTTCAAGGTTTCAGGCTTATAACTTCAAAAACAAAGAAGAAATATCAGTTTTAGTACAGGGACATAGTCTTGGAAATTCGTGTTTGCTCGCACCATGAAGAAAGGTCGCACCTGCTAAAATCGGTTTCCAATTGAACATACTTCTTTCCGTTAGAAATATTATAGTTTGACATTTTTAGGGTATCTGAGGAGTAAATAGAAACATATTTTGACTTGTTGAAAGAAAGTTTAGGGGTAGATTTTCGGATTCCTTTCTCTGCACTTTGAACGAGTGGATTACTCATCGATGGCACCATCTAAACTGACTTTTTGGGATATAAAAAAGGATTTTATCTAACAAAACAACACTACATGTTATAGCTGGGACCCTTTGGATGACAAATCAGAGGAATATTTTCAAAACGTAAGTGAATAGTTAATCGCTAATGGTGAATTTATGAAACCTGTGCCAGTGGAAATTGGGGCACTGTACTCAAACAATCGCATGGCATGCTTTCGCTGTAATAGCTACTGTAAAATGGAGAGAGCAGTTCGATTAAGAAGAATTTAAGCTTTCAACCGATATAAGACACTTATATTTATCTTAATTTTTAATATCTGTAATTCTTATGATTTTTTACTTGAATTGCGCTTTCCAGTTTCACCGGAAGTTGTCCCTTTATCGGGATGACTAGCTCTAAGAAGTTTTAATAGAAAAAAATCGATACATTTAGCTTCGGTTAGAGGAGATGAGGGAGACTGAAATGAAAACATATGCTTTAAGTTATTTTCTTCCTCTTTCAAAATATAATTTGGTGAATCATGGATGACTCCATCAAGTTTCAATTCATTTTGGTAGCATTCCTATGTTAAAGATTCAAAAATAATTTACATTTACATTTACATTTAAGTCATTTAGCAGACGCTCTTATCCAGAGCGACTTACAAATTGGTGAATTCACCTTCTGACATCCAGTGGAACAGCCACTTTACAATAGTGCATCTAAATCATTTAAGGGGGGGGGTGAGAAGGACTACTTATCCTATCCTAGGTATTCCTTGGAGAGGTTTAGTGCTTTTTTCCCCATATTCCAATTGCTTTATTATTATAATATATTACACTTGATCTATGTTGAATAAGTTCCACCATTTATTTTGTTTTTTCCCCTGACTTATTCTGAGCCTCTATGGTACAGTTTTTATTGCTATTTTTCTGTTCTATTTCCTTTGTAGTATGGACTCCTTTGACCTAAATTGCTTTTGTTTGTTTTAGAGCTGAGTACCGAATTGCATGGCCTCTAAAGGCACATTTAAAAGAGTTCCATACAATAAGCGGATTTGCTATACCTATGATATGTTAGAACAATTCAGTTATAAATTCCTCTGTCTTAGTTAAAAACAAGTTATCATCCATTAGGCTTTGATTAGATTTCCAATAACCTTTCCCACGTGGAAATTCAGTAAGAGTAATGTATATGCCAATTATCTGTCAGTCCGACCTCAATACAGGATTAGGATTGAATCCTACTACACCGGCTACGCTCGTCTGATGAGGCAAGGCTTGAAAACTATTACAGGCCACAAAGGAAAACCCAGCCGCGAGCTGCCCAATGACTTGAGCCGATGTTGCTTCCAGAGGGAGCTTGGAACTCGGTAGTGAGTGTTGCTACGTACTCCAGCACTGGGCGGTCCTGTTCTGTGAGCTTGTGTGTCCTACCACTTTGCGGCTGAGCCTTTGTTACTAGATGATTCCACTTCAAAATAACAGCACTCACAGCTTACCGGGGCAGCACTAGTAGGGCAGAAATTTGATGAACTTACTTGCTGGAAAAGTAACATCCTACGATGGTGCCATGTTGAAAGTCAGTGAGCTCTTCAGCTAGGCCATTCTACTGTCAATGTTTGTCTATGGAGATTCCATGGCTATGTGCTCAATTTTATCCACCTGTCAGCAACGGGTGTGGTTGAAATAGCCAAATCCAGTAATTTGAAGTGGTGTCCACATACTGTACTTTTGTATTGAAAGCCTTCAGAAAAGTATTCAGACCCATTGACTTTGTTAGTTTACAGCCTTATTCTGAAATTGATTTTTTTAAAGTTCCTCATCAACCTACACACAACACCCCCAAGGGTTTTTTCGAAATTTTAGCAACTTTTAGAAAATTAAAAAACTGAAATATCAGATTTACATAAGTATTCAGACCCTTAACTCTGTACTTTGTTGAATCACCTTCGGCGGCGATTACAGCCTTGATTCTTCTTGGGTATGACAGTACAAGCTTGGCACGCCTGTATTTGGGGAGTTTCTCCAATTCTTCTCTGCAGATCCTCTCAAGCTCTGTCAGGTTGGGTGGGGAGCGTCACTGCATAGCTATTTTCAGGTCTCTCCAGAGATGTTTGATCGGATTCAAGTCAAGGCTCTGTCTGGGCCACTCAATGATATTCAGATGCTTATACCGAAGCCACTCCTGTGTTGTCTTGGCTGCGTGCTTAGCGTTGTTGTCCTGTTGGAAGGTGAACCTTCACCCCAGTCTGAGGTCCTGAGCGCTCTGGGGCAGGTTTTCATGAAAGGATCTCTCTGTACTTTGCTCCGTTAATCTGTCCCTCGATACTAACTAGTGTCCCAGTCCCCTCTGTGCCTTGACACAATCCTGTCTTAGAGCTCTACGGACCATTCCATTGGCCTCATGGCTTGGTGTTTGCATTGACATGCACTGTCAACTGTCGACCCTGATATAGAAATAATGTCCAATCAATTTAATTTATCATAGGTGGACTCCAATCAAGTTCTTGAAACATCTCAAGAATGATCAATTCCGAGTCTCATAGCAAAGGCCTAAGTAGGTCTGAATAGGTATTTCTTTATTTCTGTTTTGTCATTGTGGGGTATTGTGTACAGTGCCTTGCGAAAGTATTCGGCCCCCTTGAACTTTGTGACCTTTTGCCACATTTCAGGCTTCAAACATAAAGATATAAAACTGTATTTTCTTTGTGAAGAATCAACAACAAGTGGGACACAATCATGAAGTGGAACGACATTTATTGGATATTTAAAACTTTTTTAACAAATCAAAAACTGAAAAATTGGGCGTGCAAAATTATTCAGCCCCTTTACTTTCAGTGCAGCAAACTCTCTCCAGAAGTTCAGTGAGGATCTCTGAATGATCCAATGTTGACCTAAATGACTAATGATGATAAATACAATCCACCTGTGTGTAATCAAGTCTCCATATAAATGCACCTGCACTGTGATAGTCTCAGAGGTCCGTTAAAAGCGCAGAGCATCATGAAGAACAAGGAACACACCAGGCAGGTCCGAGATACTGTTGTGAAGAAGTTTAAAGCCGGATTTGGATACAAAAATATTTCCCAAGCTTTAAACATCCCAAGGAGCACTGTGAAAGCGATAATATTGAAATGGAAGGAGTATCAGACCACTGCAAATCTACCAAGACCTGGCCGTCCCTCTAAACTTTCAGCTCATACAAGGAGAAGACTGATCAGAGATGCAGCCAAGAGGCCCATGATCACTCTGGATGAACTGCAGAGATCTACAGCTGAGGTGGGAGACTCTGTCCATAGGACAACAATCAGTCGTATATTGCACAAATCTGGCCTTTATGGAAGAGTGGCAAGAAGAAAGCCATTTCTTAAAGATATCCATAAAAAGTGTTGTTTAAAATTTGCCACAAGCCACCTGGGAGACACACCAAACATGTGGAAGAAGGTGCTCTGGTCAGATGAAACCAAAATTGAACTTTTTGGCAACAATGCAAAACGTTATGTTTGGCGTAAAAGCAACACAGCTCATCACCCTGACCACACCATCCCCACTGTCAAACATGGTGGTGGCAGCATCATGGTTTGGGCCTGCTTTTCTTCAGCAGGGACAGGGAAGATGGTTAAAATTGATGGGAAGATGGATGGAGCCAAATACAGGACCATTCTGGAAAAAAACCTGATGGAGTCTGCAAAAGACCTGAGACTGGGACGGAGAGTTGTCTTCCAACAAGACAATGATCCAAAACATAAAGCAAAATCTACAATGGAATGGTTCAAAAATAAACATATCCAGGTGTTAGAATGGCCAAGTCAAAGTCCAGACCTGAATCCAATCGAGAATCTGTGGAAAGAACTGAAAACTGCTGTTCACGTTACCCTCGCGACCATGGTCACAGTGACCAACCTGACACACAACACAGGCTGGTAGCAGCTCATGGGCACTTAGGGGTAAAATGTCTTGCTCAAGGGCACAACATCAGCAGGTAGTATACAGAGATATTGTAGCTGGTAACCTTTTGGCTGCCGGATTACTCCCTGCGGATTTTCCCACAGGCAGCATCTAGGGGTTCAAACCGATAACTATCGCTTAAAATTCCCCCCCCTGGCGGTTGAGCCTAGTGGTTAAACTAACTTTGAAACCAAGATCTACTTGGAAAAGTTAGTTGTTTTCTATTTTGATGTTATTCACAAAAATAATAATAATAATAATAGGCACGCAAATGTTCACACTTTGATTCAGTAGGTAAAACTAGAAATGGGTTTTTCTGCTGATGCCAGGCTTTCTGCAACAGACTTTTTATTGCTTGTTCTGCACAACAACAAACAATTAGCTGAGTACAGAACAAACCCCTAAGCTCTACACTCAACAGGGTATTAACAAATTCACTGACGACATGACTGTAACTCTAGTGGCTGGTATTCTCGATTCCAGCCTGTGGGTATCTGTGAATTTGTCCACATACAAAAAGGGACGTAAAGTGTACTGGGTTTAGTAGTAAACAAACACATGACACAGATTGAGCTGCCAACACAACGGAAAGAAGCTAACCTTGTTGATCAACTTGAATCTTTTTTCATGCATTTTATGAACACCTCTTTGCATTGCAGTGATTTTAACACAACACAATACCAGACTGCTTAACATAAGAAACAACTCACCATAATTAAACCTGACCCAGACGCAGCAAGAGTCTGACCAAGCACAGGAGGTCTACAAGCCTAAAGACTGTACTCTGGACTACTCACAGTTTCCATTGAACATAGTCAATATCACTTTATTGTAATATTTACGAATTGTATGATTGACACATTTCCTGAATTTTGGGAATCTTTGCTTTTACTCCCAAGAGTTCCAGCTATTTGTTTTGTTGTTCAGCGAACTCAGTCCCTCATCAAAAAACTAGGCCAGCTCCTGCTCTGGAGCAATCTGAGCTATGAAGGGGGAGAGGAAAAGTTGGCCCACCATACCTTGGATATCACGTGAAGCCTCCAAAAATATCCTAGACGGCGAGAGCAGAAGCCCAGGCTCAGAGCCCTCCACTGTCAGAGGAGTGGAGAAGTCTTAGTGGGGGAAAGTGAGACTAACCAGAAAAGAAAAACACTTTTTAAACTGTTTTTGCCTCTGGAGAACGGTAAGAGCTTGGGTGGAAGGTAAGACAAATTTTGGACTATGTTGTTCTTCCCTGTATTATACTTATGCTAAAAAAATATTCTACTGAGCCATTTACTTTATTTTCATATTCTTATCTTTTATTATTACTTATTGCATTGTCGAGAAGGAACCTGCAACCTGCAAGGGCTCCCGAGTGGTACAGTGCTCTAAAGCATTGCATCTCATTGCTTGAGGTGTCCCTACAGACAGACAACATGGTCTGAACCCAGGCTGTATCTGAACCCAGGCTGTAACTGACCATGATTGGGAGTCCCATAGGGCGGCACACAGCGTAGTCTGGGTTTGGCCGGTGTAGGCCGTCATTGTAAATAAGAATTTGCATGACATTCTTATTAGGGGTGTGCCGACATGGCCATAATCATATCCATAAATTGACATACTTGTCATACTCATACTTGTGAGTGGAAAAAACTGAAAAAAACCATGTTTTTTTATGACTAAATAGATGTTGGCAAAATACCTCCCTGCACATTTTCAATGCAAAAAAGCTGCAGATTAGGATCAGCACGGAGGGGTGTGTGTGTGTGTGCCTGTGTCATCAACTTGCTGCAGGCAGACAAGTTTGCTGTCACTCAGTCAGAATACACATCAGCGTTTAATATTTTTGCCCTAACCTTTCCCCGCTTGCTAGATAGTATGGACATTGATGGCTTGACAGCAACAGTCCTCGACATGTGATTTATCATAGTAGCAATCTAAATGATCAGACCGAAAACATGCGAGGAAAACTGATCAAGTGAAATTATGAAGCGAGTGGACAGGAGAAATATAGCTTAAATCTATCCAATCAACACAGCAGGATTAACGTATAGCCTGCCCTTCTCTTTACAGCAGCCAGTTGAGTTATTTAGACCACATAGAACCTTGCACATGACTGACTGACATTAATAAGATAAGTCCTGGCCCCCCACAGTTTTTTCTATAACGGATAATTACAAAAAAACTTGATCATAATCATATCCAGAAAATGACATTATCCGTTACAAAACTTGCTTTGTCCGACTACTCGGCCCATCCCTAATTATTGTGTACAATGGGAGTTAGCCTTATTAGTTGACAAGCCACTTGCACATACTTTGGTTTTGCAGTTACATTCAACTACGTATTTATTTAGACAGTGATTCTAAAACGTTTAACTTGGCTCTATATTCTAACGTTTTGGATTTGAGATAAAAAAAAAATGTGGTGATAGTAGGGAATATCACATTTTATTTGAGGGCATTTTAAAACACTATCTTTTTTACCATTTAGAAATGAAAGCACCCCCATTTGAAAGTGTCATAAGTATTTGGACAAATTCACTTATTGTAAATTAAAATTAGTCAAAAGTGTTGTACTTGGTCCCATATTCCTAGCATGCAAAGTGTCACGGATCCCTTGGTACTGCTGCTCATTCCATTCACCAGCTCCAGAGGTCTACGTCTAGGCATCACTGAACTGGATACATTACCACCAAACCTGGACTGTCTTGTCTCATTACGCACACCTGGTTCCCATTCCTGTTGATTAGTATGTGTATATCCAGTTGAAGTCATACATTTACATACACCTTAGCCAAATACATTTAAACTCAATTTTTCACAATTCCTGACATTTAATACTAGTAAAAATTCCCTGTCTTAGGTCAGTTAGGATCACCACTTTCATTTAAGAATGTGAAATGTCAGAATAATAGTAGAGAGAATGATTTATTTCAGCTTTTTGTTTCTTTCATCATATTCCCAGTGGGTCAGAAGTTTACATACACTCAATTAGTATTCGGTAGCATTGTTTTAAATTGTTTAACTTGGGTCAAATGTTTCAGGTAGCCTTCCACAAGCTTCCCACAATAAATTGGGTGAATGTTAGCCCATTCCTCCTGGCAGAGCTGGTGTAACTGAATCAGGTTTGTAGGCCTTCTTTCTCGCGCACGCTTTTTCAATTCTGCCCACACATTTTCTATGGGATTGAGGTCCGGGATTTGTGATGGCCACTCCAATACCTTGACTTTATTGTCCTTGACTTTGTTGTCCTCCCTTGACTTTGTTGTCCTCCCTTGTGAAGTGCACCAGTCCCTCCTGCAGCAAAGCACCCCCACAACATGATGCTGCCACCCCCGTGCTTCACGGTTGGGATGGTGTTCTTCGGCTTGCAAGCTTCCCCCCCTTTTTCCAAACATAATGATGGTCATTATGGCCAAAGGGTTCTATTTTTGTTTCATCAGACCAGAGGACATTTCTCCAAAAAGTACGATCTTTGTCCCCATGTGCAGTTGCACATTGGAGTCTGGCTTTTTTATGGCTGTTTGGGAGCAATGGCTTCTTCCTTGCTGAGCAGCCTTTCAGGTTATGTTGATATAGGACTAATTGTATTGTGGATATAGATACTTTTGTACCTGTTTCCTCCAGCATCTTCACAAGGTCCTTTGCTGTTGTTTTGGGATTGATTTGAACTTTCTCACCAAAGTACGTTCATCCCTAGGAGACAACACGCATCTTCTTCCTGAGCGGTATGACGGCTGCATAGTCCAATGGTGTTTATACTTGCGTACTATTGTTTGTACAGATGAAAGTGGTACCTTCAGACATTTGAAAATTGCTCCCAAGGATGAACCAGACTTGCGGAGGTCTACAATGTTTTTTTCTGAGGTCTTGGCTGATTTCTTTTGATTTTCCAATGATGTCAAGCAAAGAGGCACTGAGTTTGAAGGTAGGCCTTGAAATACATCCGCAGGTACACCTCAAATTGACTCCAATTATGTCAATTAGCCTATCAGAAGCTTCTAATGCCATGAAATCATTGCCTGGAATTTTCCAAGATTTTTAAAGGCACAGTCAACTTAGTGTATGTAAACTTCTGACCCACTCAGAATTGTGATACAGTGAATTATAAGTGAAATAATCTGCCTGTAAACAATTGTTGGAAAAATGATTTATGTCATGCATAAAGTAGATGTCCTAACCAACTTGCCAAAACTGCAGTTTGTTAACAAGAAATTTGTGGAGTGGTTGAAAAATGAGTTTTAATGACTCCAACCTAAGTGTATGTAAACTTCCAACTTCAACTGTATCTCTGTTCCCCATTGTCCTTGTTGGTTATTGTTACCATGTCCGTTGGTCTTGTGAGCACCTGTGCTGTTGTATCGGCCATCATTTAGATTTTGTTTTTGAGGTCACTGTCTATTCAATGAAGTTTCATTGGGAAACTAGATTTTTAAGGGACTTGTTTTCAGTCTTTAGAAATTGGTTTAAGTTATTCCTTTGTGTAATGAAGAAGTACGGCCATCTTGAATGAGTGTCATTTGAAGTCTACTTTTTGAGAGAGGAGCATGACTTAAAGTAGCTTGAGTTTGTTGTCTTCCTGTATTGAACACAGATTCTCCCGTATTCAATTTGATCGATTATTAACGTTTAAAAATACCTAAAGTTGTATTACAAAAGTAGTTTGAAATGTTTTGGCAAATTTTACAGGTAACTTTGAGATATTTTGTAGTGACGTTGCGCAAGTTGGAAGCTGTGTTTTTCTGGATCAAACGCGCCAAATAAATGGACATTTTGGATATATATCGACGGAATTAATCGAACAAAAGGACAATTTGTGATGTTTATGGGACATATTGGAGTGCCAACAAAAGAAACTCGTCAAAGGCATGAATTATATTTTTATTTCTGCATTTTGTGTAGCGCCTGCAGGGTTGAAATATGCTACTCTCTTTGTTTACTGTTGTGCTATCATCAGATAAGAGCATCTTATGCTTTCGCCGAAAAGCCTTTTTGAAATCTGACATGTTGGCTGGATTCACAACGAGTAGCTTTAATTTGGTATCTTACATGTGTGATTTAATGAAAGTTAGATTTTTATAGTATTTTATTTGAATTTGGTGCTCTACATTTTCCCTGCCTATTGGCCAAGTGTCCTGCCTATCCCAGGGAGGTTTTAAATAAAACTTGTATTCTTTTTTATTGATCACAATTCTAGATTTCTAGCCCCTTGATATTATTGTTGGATCTGGTTTTAATAGCTAACATTTCAATGCCATAATAAATAGATATGCCAATAGTGGACAGCCTTGTTTTACTTCTCTTAACAATTTAATACTTTCTGAGAAGTAGCCATTATTTACTATTTTACACCAGGGGTTGCTATACATAACTTTAACACATTGTATAAGAGATTCTCCAAAATTAAAAATTGTCCAGGCATTTACATATGAATTCCAGTCATACTTCATCAAAGGCTATGAATACCAGGCCTGGTGTCACAGATTCTATATAGTTGTATAGTATTTTCTCGAAACTATCGTCCATGTAAAAACCCTGTCTGACTAGAATGAATAATATATGACAATACCTTTTTAATAAAATCTATGCGTTATGCATTTTGCTAGAATTTTGGCATCACAATACTGAAGTGTAAGGGGTCTCCAGTTTTTTAGGTCGGACTTGATCTTTACATTTACCTCTTGGGTCCTGTTTCAGTAATCATTAAATCAGACGTTCTTGATTGATTTTTATAGGAGTGGTTAAAGCATGTTAATAACGGACCTTTGAGTACATTGAAAAATATTTGATATACCTTTGATATACCAGCCCTGGAGTTTTCCCGGACGTGAAGGCTTTACTTGCATCTAGAAGTTTCTCCTCTGTAATTAGGCCTTCACATGAGTATTTCTGTATACCTGTTAATTGTACACTGTTAATTGTACACTATTAATATTAAAAATCTTTACAATTAACTTCAGTTAGTGGAGATGGAGGAAATGAAAACATATGATTGAAGTACTTCGCCTTTCTCTTTCAAAATATCATTTGATGAATCATGGATCACTCCATCATTTGTAACTTGTTTCTGTAAAATGTTGGTAGCATTTCTATGTTGAAGATGTTTCTATGTTGAAGATATGGTAGCATTTCTATGTTGAACATAATTACAGTTTCAACAGAAAGTATTCAGACCCCTTGACTTTTTCCACATTTTGTTACAATCTTATTCTAAAATTGATTAAATTGTTTTTTCCTTATCAATCTACACACAATTTCTTTTGTTAATTTATTATTTTTTATAATACATTCAGACCCTTTACTCAGCACGTTGTTGAAGCACCTTTAGCAGCGATTACAGACTCGATTCTTCTTGGGAATGGGAATCTCCTATTCTTCTCTGCAGATCCTCTCAAGCTCTGTCAGGTTGGATGGGGAGCATTGCTGCACAGCTATTTTCAGGTCTCTCCAAAGAAGTTCAATCGGGTTCAAATCCGGGCACTGGCTGAGACACTCAAGCACATTCAGAGACTTGTCCCGAAGCCACTCCTGTGCTGTCTTGGCTGTGTTCTTAGGGTCATTGTCCTGTTGGAAGGTGGACCTTCATATTAGTCTGAAGTCCTGAGTGCTGTGGAGCAGGTTTTCATCAAGCACTTCTCTGTACTTTGCTCCGTTCACCTTTGCCTCGATCTTGACTAGTCACCCAGTCCCTGCCACTGAATAACACCCCCAAAACATGATGCTGCCACCACCATGCTTCACAGTAGGGATGATGCAAGGTTTTCTCCAGAAGTGACGCTTGGCATTCAGGCCAAAATTGTAAATCTTGGTTTCATCAGACCAGAGAATCTTGTTCTCATGGTCTGAGTCTTTAGGTGCCTTTTGCCAAACTCATAGCAGGCTGTCATGTGCCTTTTATTTCGGAGTATCTTCCGTCTGGCCACTCTACCATAAAGGCTTGATTGGTGGAATGCTGTAGAGATGGTTGTCCTTCTGGAAGGAGGAACTCTAGAGCTCTGTCAGAGTGGCTATGGGGTTCTTGGTCACCTCCCTGACTAAGGCCCTTCTCCCCCATTTGCTCAGTTTGGCTGGGCGGCCAGCTTAGGATGAGCATTGGTGGTTCCAAACTTCTTTCATTTAAAAATGTGTGTTCTTGGGGACATTCAAGGCTGCAGAAATGTTTTGATATGCTTCCCCAGAAAACCTTTGGTTTTGATTATCTGGCCACTGTCTACAGATGCTCCGTTTTTTGCATTTGTGGCATGGAACCAATGCAAGTCAATATCCCTGATAATCCCATTTTTGCATGTCATGTCCAAATCATCTACACAATCAGAACCAATATGTATTTTTGCTATTTGGGTAAACTATTCCTTTAATCATGGTCTCTAGATGGACGATATTGTGGCACCCGCTAGGACCAGTCTTGGCCACCACTGGTGTAGGTGCCAAGGAATGGGTCTCAAGATCCAACATGGTGGACACAATGCATAAAGCATCATATTTAACCGTTATATTGTATCTTTTCTTTCCAGATCCAACATGGCAGTTGACAGCAAGTCCATGCCTGGCTCCACTATCGGCCCCACTCTGGGGTTTGATGACTACGCTCTCTACAGCAACCTGTCAGATGACGAGCTGATGCAGCTGGCTATCGAACGCAGCCTTAGTGATCCCCACAATGCCACTTCACTGGGTGAAGCCAGCAAGACCTCCACAGCTCTAGGCAGAAGAACAGTCCAGTTCAGGGCAAATCCACCCACAACTACACCGAACCCATCAAATCCACCTCGGGAGGACCCAAGCCATAGGCCGCCTACTGCCAACCCACCTGACGCGTGAGTACCAGCTGAAAAGACCCTTCATTGTTTTTCATGATCCACTTTTGGTTTTGGGCCCCCATTTATATTAAGTGGTAGGCTACAGATAGTTCCATGTATTTCAAATTCATTGGCATAATACATGTATTTCTTTTGAACATTTATTTGATTTAACTAGGCAAGTCAGTTAAGAACAAATTCTTATTTACAATGACAGCCTACCAGCGTTAGGGTTAAGGCCTTGTTAAGGGGCAGAACGACAGATTTTTAACTTGTCAGCTCAGGGATTCGATCCAGCACCCTTTGGGTTACTGGCCCAACACTCTGACCACTAGGCTACCTGCCGCCCCGTAGAACTATAACTGTCCTTATTTTTTTATATTTTTTTCACCTTTACCAGGTAGGCTAGTTTAGAACAAGTTCTCATTTGCAACTGCAACCTGGCCAAGATAAAGCATAGCAGTGTGAACAGACAACACAGAGTTACACATGGAGTAAACAATTAATAAGTCAATAACACAGTAGAAGAAAAAAAAGAGAGTCTATATACATTGTGTGCAAAAGGCATGAGGAGGTAGGCGAATAATTACAATTTTGCAGATTAACACTGGAGTGATACATGATCATATGGTCATGTACAGGTAGAGATATTGGTGTGCAAAAGAGCGGAAAAGTAAATAAATATAAACAGTATGGGGATGAGGTAGGTAAAATTGGGTGGGCTATTTACCGATAGACTATGTACAGCTGCAGCGATCGGTTAGCTGCTCAGATAGCAGATGTTTGAAGTTGGTGAGGGAGATAAAAGTCTCCAACTTCAGCGATTTTTGCAATTTGTTCCAGTCAGAGGCAGCAGAGAACTGGAACGAAAGGCGGCCAAATGAGGTGTTGGCTTTGGGGTTGATCAGTGAGATACACCTGCTGGAGCGCGTGCTACGGGTGGGTGTTGCCATCATGACCAGTGAACTGAGATAAGGCGGAGCTTTACCTAGCATGGACTTGTAGATGACCTGGAGCCAGTGGGTCTGGCGACGAATATGTAGTGAGAGCCAACCGACTAGAGCATACAGGTCGCGGTGGTGGGTGGTATAAGGTGCTTTAGTAACAAAACTGATGGCACTGTGATAAACTGCATCCAGTTTGCTGAGTATAGTGTTGGAAGCTATTTGGTAGATGACATCGCCGAAGTCGGGGATCGGTAGGATAGTCAGTTTTACGAGAGTAAGTTTGGTGCGTGAGTGAAGGAGGCTTTGTTGCGGAATAGAAAGCCGACTCTAGATTTGATTTTAGATTGGAGATGTTTGATATGAGTCTGGAAGGAGAGTTTACAGTCTAGCCAGACACCTAGGTACTTATCGATGTCCACATATTCTAGGTCGGAACCATCCAGGGTGGTGATGCTAGTCGGGCGTGCGGGTGCAGGCAGCGAACGGTTGAAAAGCATGCATTTGGTTTTACTAGCATTTAAGAGCAGTTGGAGGCCACGGAAGGAGTGTTGTATGGCATTGAAGCTCGTTTGGAGGTTAGATAGCACAGTGTCCAAGGACGGGCCGGAAGTATACAGAATGGTGTTGTCTGCGTAGAGGTGGATCAGGGAATCGCCCGCAGCAAGAGCAACATCATTGACATATACAGAGAAAAGAGTCGGCCCGAGAATTGAACCCTGTGGCACCCCCATAGAGACTGCCAGAGGACAGGACAGCATGCCCTCCGATTTGACGCACTGAACTCTGTCTGCAAAGTAGTTGGTGAACCAGGCAAGGCAGTCATCAGAAAAACCAAGGCTACTGAGTCTGCCGATAAGAATATGGTGATTGACAGAGTCGAAAGCCTTGGCAAGGTCGATGAAGACGGCTGCACAGTACTGTCTTTTATCGATAGCGGTTATGATATCGTTTAGTACCTTGAGCGTGGCTGAGGTGCACCCGTGACCGGCTCGGAAACCAGATTGCACAGCGGAGAAGGTACGGTGGGATTCGAGGTGGTCAGTGACCTGTTTGTTGACTTTGCTTTTGAAGACCTTCGATAGGCAGGGCAGGATAGATATAGGTCTGTAACAGTTTGGGTCCAGGGTGTCTCCCCCTTTGAAGCCGGGGATGACTGCGGCAGCTTTCCAATCCTTAGGGATCTCAGATGATATGAAAGAGAGGTTGAACAGGCTGGTAATAGGGGTTGTGACAATGGCAGCGGATAGTTTCAGAACTAGAGGGTCCAGATTGTCAAGCCCAGCTGATTTGTACGAGTCCAAGTTTTGAAGCTCTTTCAGAACATCTGCTATCTGGATTTGGGTAAAGGAGAACCTGGAGAGGCTTGGGCGAGTAGCTGCGGGGGGGCAGAGCTGTTGGCCGAGGTTGGAGTAGCCAGGAGGAAGGCATGGCCAGCCATTGAGAAATGCTTGTTGAAGTTTTCAATAATCATGGATTTATCAGTGGTGACCATGTTACCTAGCCTCAGTGCAGTTGGCAGCTGGGAGGAGGTGCTCTTGTTCTCCATGGACTTGTCCCAATTTCTGCCTGAAGAAGATGGCCTTTGCTTTCCTGACTGACTGCGTGTATTGGTTCCTGACTTCCCTGAACAGTTGCATATCGCGGGGACTATTCGATGCTATTGCAGTCCGCCACAGGATGTTTTTGTGCTGGTCGAGGGCAGTCAGGTCTGGAGTGAACCAAGGGCTATATCTGTTCTTTGTTCTGCATTTTTTGAACGGAGCGTGCTTATCTAAAATGGTGAGGAAGTTTCTTTTAAAGAATGACCAGGCATCCTCAACTGACTGGATGAGGTCAATGTCCTTCCAGGATACCCGGGCCAGGTCGATTAGAAAGGCCTGCTCACAGAAGTGTTTTAGGGAGCATTTGACAGTGATGAGGGGTGGTCGTTTGACTGCGGATCCGTAGCGGATACAGGCAATGAGGCAGTGATCGCTGAGATCCTGGTTGAAGACAGCGGGGGTGTATTTGGAGGGCCAGTTGGTCAGGATGACATCTATGAGGGTGCCCTTGTTTACAGATTTAGGGTTGTACCTGGTGGGTTCCTTGATGATTTGTGTGAGATTGAGGGCATCTAGCTTAGATTGTAGGACTGCCGGGGTGTTAAGCATATCCCAGTGTAGGTTACCTAACAGAACAAACTCTGAAGCTAGATGGGGGGCAATCAATTCACAAATGGTGTCCAGGGCACAGCTGGGAGCTGAGGGGGGTCGGTAGCAGGCGGCAACAGTGAGAGACTTATTTCTGGAGAGAGTAATTTTTAAAATTAGTAGTTCGAACTGTTTGGGTATGGACCTGGAAAGTATGACATTAATTTGCAGGCTATCTCTGCAGTAGACTGCAACTCCTCCCCCTTTGGCAGTTCTATCTTGACGGAAAATGTTATAGTTGGGTATGGAAATCTTAGAATTTTTGGTGGCCTTCCTGAGCCAGGATTCAGACACGGCAATGACATCAGGGTTAGCAGAGTGTGCTAAAGCAGTGAGTAAAACAAACTTAGGGAGGAGGCTTCTGATGTTGACATGCATGAAACCAAGGCTTTTTCGATCACAGAAGTCAACAAATGAGGGTGCCTGGGGACATGCAGGGCCTGGGTTTACCTCCACATCACCCGTGGAACAGAGGAGGAGTAGTATGAGGGTGCGGCTAAAGGCTATCAAAACTGGTCGCCTAGAGTGTTGGGGACAAAGAATAAAAGGAGCAGATTTCTGGGCATGGTAGAATATATTCAGGGCATAATGCGCAGACAGGGGTATGGTGGGGTGCGGGTACAGCGGAGGTAAGCCCAGGCACTGAGTGATGATAAGAGAGGTTGTATCTCTGGACATGCTGGTTGTAATGGGTGAGGTCACCACATGTGTGGGAGGTGGGACAAAGGAGGTATCAGGGGTATGAAGAGTGTAACTAGGGGCTCCATTGTAAACTAAAACAATGACTAACCTGAACAACAGTATACAAGGCATATTGACATTTGAGAGAGACATACAACGAGGCATACAGTAATCACGGGTGTTGATTGGGAGAGCTAGCTAAACTAGTAGGTGAGACAACAACAGCTAATCAGCTAGCACAACAACAGTACCTTATCTATAGTTACAGTGTAGAAAATAAAAGCTTTCTCTGATTATTATATGGATCTCGTCAGTAATGTGTGTCTATGTATCACTATACAGATCTCTTTTAAAGCAAATGTAGTATATGTTTCCAGATTTATACAACCTTTGGTGGGGTTTGGCCATTCGATTTCATATGTAGGTTGCAGACTTCATAAGTATGCATGAGTGGCGGTTTCCTCAAATAAATGACTTGACTCGTGCAGTGTTTACTTTATGATGTAGGATCTTAATTTGATCACTATTTTTTGGTGAGAATTTCTGCGCTGAAGGAAATGCAAATGAGCTTTGTGATTTACATAAATTCACAGAAAATCCGCGCTAACACAGTTATATTAACAGTACTGCACTTTTCATGTAGCCTAATTTTGGCCAGCTAATAGCCTAACCACAATCAAAAACATTCTGGATTAAACATTGAAATCCTCTTGCTGCAGGATTATTTTGCAGCAACAATACCAGTCAAAATAACTTGACTAATAGTGACTCTATAGTTTTTCACAAAAACTTGGTGGTACCCGGGTTTAAAAAAAAGATTACTTATTAGTACCCTGCAACTGTGCATGTTGGATATCAACTATGCACATGCATTAAGCCTACCACTTAGAAATGCTTTCGGAGGAACACTTGAGCAGTGGATTGTGGTGGTGGACAATTACTTTAGATGGCTGTACTGTATTCATTGATACAGAGCTTTCCAGAGTACGCATGTCAGCAATGAAAGTTGTTTCAGGATGAAATATTTCACTTTGAAGAAACACAATATACAATTAGATTAAGGACCCCCATATTACTTTCATTTATTTTATGTGACATTTGCATAAAATGTGACTGTCAACTAATTATATCTCACTGTTCCTGTAGCAGGAGAAGGACGTGTGAAGAAAGAAGGAAATGTGGAGACATTGTGGTGACTCATTTTGTCACTGGCAATGGAAAGCGCATGCTGGCATATCACAGAGGCGATGGCTCCATTCAGTACGTGCCAGACAGAGAAAAGTAAGTGTGTCCTTTCACAGATGGTATTTAGCAACATATATTGCCTTCACACCAAGACATGAACACTTCAGTATATGTAATAATGTTTCTATAATATGTGATGACGTTTGTTGTACTTTGTACATCATTTTTCCACGTTAAAGAATACAAACCTGTTGGGATACCTGCTGGGATTTCCACCACTTTTCAACCTCATATACATTATCTCCAGCAACATACCAAAGTGTACATAATGTATGTGAAAACGATGCATTTCTTTTACACTACAGAACAACGAAACGAAGAACAACAATGTACAACAGCGGTTTTCAAAACCTGCAACGTTTCTAGCCAGGGGAGGACATTTTCCTGCTCACCACGTGACCGCGATTCTCATAGACTTTGAAAATCACTATATTTAACAATGTTTTTACTTTTGATGACATCATCAAATTGCACTTTTTTTATCGGAAATGTTTAATCACAGTGCCATTTTCACATATATAGACAATGGTTTGGTGTTGGAAATAATAAATGAGGTAGAAAAGTGGTGAAATTCACAACTTAAGTAACCAATGTCTTTCCAACACCATAAACCCTAACTAAGGATGTGTGTATTTAATTTTAATCCACTTTCCATAACTCAAAGACAGCAAATCAATAAAATATTCACTAATTGAATTTGAGAATGTTCTGGATTGTCCCTTTAAAGGACTGCGAGATTCTGACAATTAAGCCGTTTCTCTACTTAGCCAGAGTCAGATGAACTTGTGGATATCATTTTATGTCTCTATGTGCATTATGAAGGATGCTAGAGGTAGTTTTGCGAGCCATTGTTAACTAGCATTAGCGCAATGACTGGAAGTCTACAGGTACAGTAGCATATGTTAGCTCTTCTATAGTTTATGTGGGCTAGGGAAAAAGGCAAGTGGATGATGATGGGTATGTTTGCCTATTAGGGAACAGGACCCTATTGTGAAAGCCATCCTGAATGGTGATGTGACTACGGTACGAGCTATGGCTAGAAACAGCGGGAATAACATACTGCGGCCTGACAAGTATGGATGGATCCCGCTGCACGAGGCTGCATATTATGGCCAAGACCAGTGTGTCAGAGTTCTTCTTGAGGGTAAATGCAATTTAAAACCCCATAGATGTACTGTACATGTATAGTGAGTGGTTCCTTGTACATTTAGTTCAGTCATTCTTTGCATCATTGGTTGTTGTCCTTTTTTGTAAGGCTGGTATCTTTATATTTTATAGTTCCATTTAAGCTGGTACTTACCTGCTATTTACTAGGAAAGTGTGTAGTGGTAACAATTGACATTTTCTAGTCTCATGTTAAAGAATACAAAAGCAGTCCATACCAAATGGTGCACCCATTTCACCAAGTAATTACCAAGTATTTTACCATTTTGCCAAGTAAATGCCAGCTAAATAGCAGACTGTAAAATACAGTGTAAAATAAAGTATATCCTAGTGTTCTTCTTTCCACTTTTCAAGCTCAACCTGGTGTGATTAACACGTGCGACCTGAAAGGCCGGACCGCTCTCATCTTGGCAGTGGAAAGCGAAAAGGTGGCCTGTGTAGAGGCACTTCTGGAGATGGGGGCTGACCCAGACATTGCCAACAAGGAGAGAGAGAGCCCCCTCTACAAAGGTAAAACATTTGCCTTTAAGACCTACTAAGACCTACAATATATGCCAACCACGTTGTTATTATCCTTTTACTTTAAGCATAGTAAGTCATAGGCTACTGATAGTGAACTTGTTGGGTAGCAAGATCAGAAGACCAAGATTTTTTTTTTAGCTGAAAAACATGTTGAATACATGAAGGGGGGCACTTGTGAACAAGAGCACACTTCAGGAGAAAGGAGAGGTTATTGGGAGACAGGGACGGCTTGATATAGAAATACAGCTACACCCAAAATCTACCATTACAGATGGCCTCTCCCGGTATCCTCTCAAGCTGTCTCGAGTACCCCAGAAAATTCTTCCGTTATAACTGCTGTCTGTCAATCTTTGACATTTTCCTCAGGTTGTGAAATGGACAATGCCGAGATTGTGGCCATGCTTCTGAATCACGGTGCTATGGTGAACAAATACTCTACCCAGGGCTGGACAGCTCTCCTAGAGGCTGTGAGCCGCAACAACGTTGAGATCTGTGAGATGTTAGTCCGGAACGGGGCTAAGCTCAACCCAACCAACATGTACGGTATCACACCACTTTCTACTGCAGCCCAGAATGGACATGTGGAAACACTTCGATTTCTTATTAAACACGGTATGGGTATGACTTCCCCTGGGAAAAAAAGGATGAATTCTGTAGGCCAAATGGCATTACACCGAATTGAGGCTGTAACCATGGATATAACAAAAAACTTTTCTAACTGTACATTGTTCTGAATATGTTCTAGGTGCTGATGTAAATAGCGAGGCAAGTGATGGGTCCACAGCTCTGTATGAGGCGGCTAAAAATGGCCATGAGGACATTGTGGAGATTCTTCTTTCTCAGAAAGCTGTCGCAAACAAAGTGGGAAAGAAAGGACTTCTGCCACTACATATCGCTGCCCAACAAGGAAATGATGGGTAGGTGAAATTAGCTTAAATTGCCTTGAAACATGGTTAGATTACAAATATCCCTGCACAGCACCCTTAACACTAGATCCACTGGGCTTCTTAACCTCCAAGTACTGTTGGTCATCCTTAAACTAATAACACAAATGATTGTATTTTTCTTGTCTATATTGAATACATCATTTGAACATTCACAGTGTAGGTTGGAAAAAGTATGTCAAACCCTTAGCTAATGACTACTCCAAAAGCTAATTGGAGTCAGGAGTCAGCAAACCTGGAGTCCAATCAATGAGACGAGATTGTAAATGTTGGTTAGAGCTACCTTTCCCTATAAAAAACACTCACAAAATTTGAGTTTGCTATTCACAAGAAGCATTGCCTGATGTGAACCATGCCTCGAACAAAATACATCTCAGAAGAACTACGATTAAGAATTGTTGACTTGCATAAAGCTGGAAAGGGTTACGAAAGCATCACTAAAAGCCTTGATGTTCATCAGTCCACAGTAAGACAAATTGTCTGTAAATAGAGAAAGTTCAGCACTGTTGCTACTCTCCCTAGGAGTGGCCGTCCTGCAAAGATGACTGCAAGAGCACAGCGCAGAATGCTCAGTGAGGTTAAGAAAAATCCTAGAGCATCAGCTAAAGACTTACAGAAATCTCTGGAAAATGCTAACATCTCTTTTGACAAGTCTATGATACGTCAAACATTAAACAAGAATAGTGTTCATGGGAGGTCACCACGGAAGAAGCCACCACTGTCCAAAAAAAACCTTGCTGCCCATCTGAAGTTTGCAAAAGTGCACCTGGATGTTTCTCAGCCCTACTGGCAAAATATTCTGTGGACAGATAAAACTGCAGTTGAGTTGTTTGGAAGGAACAGACAACACTATGTGTGGAGAAAAAAAGGCACAGCACACCAACATCAAAACCTCATCCTAAATGTAAATCATGGTGGAGGGAGCATCATGATTTGGGGCTGCCTCAGGGCCTGGACAGCTTGCTGTCTTCGACGGAAAAATGAATTCCCAAGTTTATCAAGACATTTTGCAGGAGAATGTTAGACTATCTATCCACCAATTGAAGCTCAATGGAAGTTGGGTGATGCAACAGGACAATGACCCAAGATGGAGCCTGAGAAGCTGTCTGTAAATCAACAACAGAATGGCGTCAACAGAAGAATATACACCTTCTGGAGTGGCCCAGTCAGAGTCCTGACCACAATCCGATTGAGATGCTGTGACATGACCTCGAACAGTTCCGCCAGACATCCCAAAGAATATAGCTTTACTGAAACAGTTTTGTAAAGAGGAATGGTCCAAAATTCCTCTTTACCATTGCATGTCTGATCCACAACTACAGAAAACTTTGAGGTTATTGCTGCCAAAGGAGTGTCAACCGTTATTAAATCCAAGTGTTCACATACTTTTCCCAACCTGCACTGTGAATGTTTACACAGTGTGTTCAGTAAAGACCTGAAAACCTATAATTGTTTGTGTGATATTAGTTTAAGCAGACTGTGTTTGTTGTGACCAAGATGAAGTTCAGATCAAATGTTATGACCAATTTATGCAGAAATCCAGGTATTTCCAAAGGGTTCACATACTTTTTCTTGCCACTGTAAGTGCCGCCTGTCTTCCCAGTGGTCTACTTGGTGTGTGAACTGCTGCCTTCTCATAATTTGCAGGTAGTTGTTGACACATTAACTAGGATCAAGGGGCAGGATCATTTGCGACTTGTTTTGGTAATCAGTGGCTGTACTGAAGGGTGAGTGGTTTCATCTTTTTTTCTGAGTGTATATAACCAGCTTCTCATGCTCCATCTCAGTGTGCTTCATTCAATAGCTAGAGAATTCCTGATATCTCCATGAGTGATAAGTAAACATTTTTTGTCTTTATTTGTTGTCTAGTACTGTCTTTTTGCTAGCTAGGGCCATCTACTTTAATTGCTGCCTGTTGTCCCAATGGCCCACTTGGTGTGTGAACTGCTGCCTTCTCATAATTTGCAGGTAGTTGTTGACACATTAACTAGGATCAAGGGGCAGGATAATTTGCGACTTGTTTTGGTAATCACTGGCTCTATTGTAGGGGGGGTGGTTTCACCTCTAATAGGCAATCAGCATTTAGTACAGGGAGGTGTGCTCTACACCTCTGCTAGGCAATCAGCAGTTAGTGTTAGTTTTTCAGTCTCCTCTGGTTTCTCAGTGGACGCTGTAAGCGGTGGTCATGTCAGTGGCGGTCGTGTCGCAAAACAAAGACCGCTCTGACAAGTTATTCAAGGAAGGCTCCACACCACTCTTGCTTGAGTATCTTACCTATATATTTACAGATTGTCATTTTTCCCTTTTGTAGCTTTGTCAACTATGTTTTCTATACCTGTTTGCACCTCTTCCTGTAGGATGTACAGACGCTCCTCATCCGTTGGCTGCAACCCTTCCAATTTAGTTTACCCTGAGCGCACAACCGATGTGGAATTCCGCTGGGTCTCTGGCAGCGTGTGGAACTGCCATTCCACGATCAAAAACGGCGAGTTCATCTTAGTCTATGCTGCCCTTCAGTCCCTCGACTTTTGACCCTGATGGAGACATGGATCACCCCAGAGAACACTGCTACTCCAGCTTCTCTTTCTTCATCTATGTTTTCTCTCATTGTTCGAGAGCATCTGGTCATGGTGGCAAATGTCTACTCATTTCTCCTAAGTGGAGATTTTCTTTTCTCCCTCTCTCACCTGTCCATCTCCTCATTTGAATTCCATGCTGTCCCGGTCTCTTGCCCACTCAAGCTTAACATTGTCATCTATCGCCCACCTGGTGCCCTTGGAGAGTTCCTCAATAAGCTTGACACCTTGATAGGCTAATTTCCTGAAGACGGCTCACCTGTCTGCGTACTTGGCGACTTCAACTTCCCGATGTCTGTCTTCAGAAAGCTGATGGGATCCTCCTCTTTATAATAGAGGCCATCACTCTGTCTTCTCACGCAATTGCATGGCCTATAGGAATGTTGCGCAACATGAGCTCATGGGACTCTCATGAAGTGTTTGATTAGATTTTCGTTTACATTTGATTTGAGGGACAATAGCATGCTGAGTACCAAGCAGTTATCAAGTTTGGTAGGCTACTAATGACCATCAGCAGCATCCAAGCTTGGAGAAGCCTAATTACTGTGACTAAACGCTCACATGGAATTTGACTGCCTCCATGACTCGTGACCACAGGTGTGGTGGTAATATGGTTACCACAACAGCCCTACCCAAGCTATAGGCTTCTTTAGGGCTGAACCTGCCGTGTTTATACAATTTGTATAATTTTAAATATTAGCCAACATCAGTAATACTCACATACATTTATTTTAGCATAATTTCGTTAACCTTTCTTTCCTCTCATGTCCTTGTAAATTCTTCCTGAGGGACGCTAGCATTAGTAGATCATATTAGGCTAACGTTGTGCAACAATTTGGGACATGTTCACGGCAACTGGACCATTGTCATACAGTTCCATGATTTGTGAGAATTAGGCTAGATTTATAGGATTATTGTTCAACCTCTATTGTACACTTTTTTTTCTTCCACCTTCCAATATCGTATGGATTGAACTTGAATATGACAACTTTCAGGATGAATCAAACCACTGACTTTGTACTCTTCAATACGCACTGAGTGTACAAAACATTAGAAACACCTACCATTTCCATGACAAACTCACCAGGTGAAGCTATGACCCCTTATTGATGTCACCTGTTAACCACTTCAATCAGTGTAGATGAAGGTTAGACAGGTTAAAGTCGTTTTAAGCCTTGAAACAATTGAGACATGGATTTTTTTTGTCATACATACTTCCTAAATAAATAATATACAAGATCACAATATCTTTAAATCTACCAGTTGGTGCTGAAACGGAGACAAATATGCATAGATGGCTTTCGTTAAATTCACCATATTCTGACCCTGTTCTCAACAACTCAATGGTTTAACTACATTTATTCAGAGCGAGCAAGGTAACCATAACCTGCAAAGTGCATTACGCAACTTAATACTGAGAAGTGCGTAGGAAAGTCATGCTTCAGAAAGATCTAATTTCCTAAGTCAGGATCGAGCCCTTATGTCTCTTCTTAGTCATACTGTACATGCACTCCCAAAATCTCCTTGACTTCTATAACATTTTAATGCATTCCAACTGTGCAGTTGAGGCACTGTCATTGACTGTTGAAATGTGAGCTATGAGCATGAGCAGCCCGTCATTGCAAGAAGGCTGTTTTCTTAGAAGTAGAGTCTCCTTTATTACAAATTTAAAAGCATAACTCTGCCAAAAATTGGTCTGATTACAACAAGCGATGCATCATTTTGTGGTCAAAATCTGAGCTTTTGTTCCCACAAAGGATACATTCATCATGGCCAATAATAATACCATTAATAATACCATTATTGTACCTTCTTTCTATCCTGTACTCTACCCTCCTAGTTTTATGAATCTACTGACTTCCCTTTCACTTGCACCTTTTCTCCGCACCTCAAAAGAAAAGTTAAAGGGACTCCCAGCCAATGAAAAGGCTGCTGTAATCATTCAGCTTGTAGAGCACATGATACGAAATGCTAGTCATGCATAAACATTTGGTCGGACCTGTGACAAATATTCTAGACACACTAAAACCAAGCTGTGAAGAAATGTTTTTGTTCCACCTAGAATATGAACCCCTTGTGTCCGGCCTTTGTGGTGGGCTTTACTTGTGGAGACTTTGACCCCTTATTCCGGTTGGATGATTCCCGCAATCAGGAGTATAATATCCAGGGAGGGAATTCTCCATCTTGGAATATTCAAATCAAATCAAATTAAATTGATTTATATAGCCCTTCTTACATCAGCTAATATCTCAAAGTGCTGTACAGAAACCCAGCCTAAAACCCCAAACAGCAAGCAATGCAGGTGTAGAGGCACCACTTTTCTTCAGAGAAGGAGGTGACTGAAAATGTTGTTGCTTGGTGGAATAAATCATTTTACAAAATAAAATGCTTTATACCATTATTACAGAGAATCAGACAGATTATGCTACCCCCTGCCTATTGGTTACTTAGCTTATTCAAGCCTGTCTCAAAATACAACACTGCCCCAAAAAATTTACTTACCTGACTCACCTTTCAAACATGTCTAGAAATGCTCACATTTCGTACTCTTATAGGAAGCAATTACTCCCGTATTGCTGACTACAAATGGTTTATAACTGAGGTAATAACTCACTAACTAGCGAAATATTAATAAAATGTGCACACATGGCTACATGCAGCTCTCGCTTTGATCTCAAAACAAGTGCATCTACTCACTACCACTCATGCAAACGTGGGAGTGCAGTTCAAAATAAATGGCACAGATCCGTATATGTGACCCGATCCAGGAAACTAGGCGTATGTTGTGACTTCACAGGAGAGCTGTTTGAACATAAAAAGTATTGTTTTATCAAAATGCGTTTTTTGGCAGAAATGCCTTCTTGAACATGTGAACTTTCGTGTATCAAACTTTTATGCCATCTGTAAATACGAATACAATTGTTCAATTACAAGCCTAGTTGGTTTAGCCACAGAAAAAGGAAGTAACCTTTCCGCTAGCCATGATTGGCTGAGATAATGAGTGTGCTGGACATGCAGAGATGAGTTTGGATTGGTCTATCATGTCTATAATATTCAGATTTCTGAAAGACGTGGGAACTTTGGGAAAGTTTTAGGGGGAAATTGCAACCCTAGCCCTTAATCCTCAAATCTGGGCACCCCCTAATTCCCCCTGTGTGATTTTCTATTTCAGTATCGTGTCGTTGCTGATCAAAGCCACCAGCAAGTCCAGAGTGAAACGCAGTGGCATCAGTCCCCTCCACCTGGCCGCCGAGTACAATTGGGATGAAGTCCTGGAGGTCCTGATCAATGCCGGCTACGATGTCAATGCCGTGCTGTCGGAGGAACGCTCCAGGATGTATGAGGACCATCGTAGAACAGCGCTCTACTTCGCCGTCACCAACGGCAACGTGGACACGACCACCATGCTTCTAGAAGCCGGTGCCAACCCAAACCTGGACACATTCAACCCGCTACTTGTGGCCATGAGGCAAGGTAGTATTGAATTGGTCACTTTGCTGGTGGAGCACATGGCCAACGTCAATGCCTACATCCCCACTCACCCCACCTCATTCCCGGCCACCGTCATGTTCAGTATGAAGTATCTGTCCATGCTGAAGTATCTGATGGACAACGGTTGCGATGCCCTCTCCTGTTTTAGTTGCACTTACAGCAGTGGTCCACACCCACCCCTTCAGGAGACCTCTGAGAGAGATGATTTGCGCTACAATACCGATATGCGCAGAAATACCGGGGAACCTGTTCAGGTAAATAGAATAGGAGTGAAATGTTTAGTGTGTAATATTTTCACATACAGTAGGGTACATTTCTTTAGGGATCCCTTGATAAAGATGAGAATAGAAGACTGTATAAAATAAATATATACTGAGCTCTCTTGTATGCTAAAAAAATATATTAATTGTATACGAATGCAATTGCTCAGAGAAATGCATTTTGTATAACAAGCAATTTAAAAAACCTCAAAAGGATAGCGGTCAAAATGATTGGATCCCCTGTTTTCAAGACTCCAGCACCCTCCCCTTGCAAACACTGAGCCTTTTTCTCAAATGTTTTATGAGATTGGAGAACACATAGATGGTCGTGGACCATTCCTCCACACAGAAACTTTTCAGATCCCTGATATCCTTCATCTGCGCTTATGGATTGTCCTCTTCCATCCAAACCATAGGGGTTCCACTCAAAAAACATTTATTTGTGGATTTGTCTGTGTGCTTGGGGTTATTGTACTGCTGGAATGTCCACTTTTGGCTTCAAATTTCAGCCTCCTGGCAGACGAAACCAGGTTTTTGGCAAAAATGTCCTGGTACTGTCGCGGTCGTCGAAAGAAGTAGACCAAAGTGCAGAGTGGAGAGCATACATTTATTTTTTAATTTAAAATGTCGGCAACAAAACAAGAAATGAAAAAACAACCGTGGAGCTCACAGGGCTATAGTGCCACTAACAAAGATAACTATCCACACTGAAAGGAGGGAAAAAGGGCTACCGAAGTATGATTCCCAATCAGAGACAACGATAGACAGCTGTCCCTGATTGAGAACCATACCCGGCCAAAACATAGAAATAAAGAAACATAGAAAAACGGATCTCTAAGGTCAGGGCGTGACAGTACCCCCCCCTCCCCCCTCCCAGCGGACTCCGGCCACAAAACCTGAACCTATAAGGGAGGGTCTGGGTGGGCATCTATCCGCGGTGGCGGCTCTGGTGCGGGACGTAGATCCCGCTCCACCTCTGGCTCACCCAACTTTGGTGGCGCCTCGTCGACAACCCCGGACTGGGGACCCTCTCTGCGGGCCCCGGACTGAGGACCTTCGTTGTGGGCCCCGGACTGGGGACCCTCATGGTGGTTCCCCGTACTGGGGACCCTCGTTGCTGGGCCCGGAAAGGGGAAACATTTAAAGGGGAAACATTTAAATTCAAAGCATTTAAATTCAAAGCCCAGACCCAGTTTTGTTGTGTGTCTTATTTCTTGTTTCACAATAAAAAAAAATTATTTTGCATCTTCAAAGTGTGTTGCATGTTGTACAAACCCCCCAAAAATACACTTTCATTCCAGGTTGTAAGGCAACAAAATAGGAAAAATGCCAAGGGGGGTGAATACTTTCGCAAGGTACTGTATTTAAATATTAGGACAAGCAATGTCAGAGTGGCATTGACTAAATACAGTTGAATAGAATTCAGTATATAATTCAGAGTTGAGTAAAGCAGAATGTAAACGTTATTAAAGTGACTAGGGTTGAATTATTAAAGTGTGCAGTGATTCTATGTACAGTGGGGAGAACAAATATTTGATACACTGCCGATTTTGCAGGTTTTCCTACTTACAAAGCATGTAGACGTCTCTAATTTTTATCATAGGTACACTTCACCGTGAAAGACGGAATCTAAAACAAAAATCCAGAAAATGACGTTTTATGATTTTTAAGTAATTCATTTGCATTTTATTGCATGACATAAGTATTTGATCACCTACCAACCAGTAAGAATAGCATGTGTTCATTTTTTCCAAAAAGTTTATTTGTGTAAGAGAAATAGCTCCGTTTTGTTCATCACGTTTGGCTAAGGAAAAAAAACGAAAATGCAGTCACTTACAACGCCAAACTTTTTTCCAAATTAGCTCCATAATATCGACAGAAACATGGCAAACGTTGTTTAGAATCAATCTTCAAGGTGTTTTTCACAATTCTATTCAATGAAAAATTATTCCTGGCAGTCGGTTTGTCATCAGAGGCAAATGGAAAAATACTGCAGCTGGAGATTACGCAATAATTTCGACGGAGGACACCAAGCGACCACCTGGTAAATGTAGTCTCTTATGGTCAATCTTCCAATGATATGCCTACAAATACGTCACAATGCTGCAGACACCTTGGGGAAAACGTGGAAAAGGTAAGCTGACTCCTAGCTCCTCCACAGCCATATAAGGAGTCATTGCCATGAGGCGGTTTCAAAAAATGCGGCACTTCCTGATTGGATTTTTATCTGTTTTTTTTCTGTAACATCAGTTCTGTGGCACTCACAGACAATATCTTTGCCGTTTTGGAAATGTCAGAGTGTTTTCTTTTCGTGACAAAATATATTTTTTGAAACGGGAATGTTTTTCATCCAAAAATTAAAAGCGTGCCCCCTATATCGAAGAAGTTAAGAAGCCCTCCTGTTCTCCACTCATTACCTGTATAAACTGCACCTGTTTGAACTCGTTACCTGTATAAAAGACACCAGTCCACACACTCAATCAAACAGACTCCAACCTCTCCACAATGGCCAAGACCAGAGAGCTGTGTAAGGACATCAGGGTTAAATTGTAGATCTGCACAAGGCTGGGATGGGCTACAGGACAATAGGCAAGCAGCTTGGTGAGAAGGTAACAACTGTTGGCGCAATTATTAGAAAGTTCAAGATGACGGTCAATCACCCTCGGTCTGGGGCTCCATGCAAGATCTCACCTTGTGGGGCATCAATGATCATGAGGAAGGTGAGGGATCAGCCCAGAACTACACGGCAGGACCTGGTCAATGACCTGAAGAGAGCTGGGACCACAGTCTCAAAGAAAACCATTCGTAACACACTACGCCGTCATGGATTAAAATCCTGCAGCTCACGCAAGGTCCTCCTGCTCAAGCCAGCGCAAGTCCAGGCCCATCTGAAGTTTGCCAATGACCATCTGGATGATCCAGAGGAGTAATGGAAGAAGTTCATGTGGTCTGATGAGACAAAATAGAGCTTTTTGATCTAAACTCCACTCACCGTGTTTGGAGGAAGAAGAAGGATGAGTACAACCCCAAGAACACCATCCCAACTGTGAAGCATGGAGGTGGAAACATCATTATTTGGGGATGCTTTTCTGCAAAGGGGACAGGACGACTGCACCATATTGAAGGGAGGATGGATGGGGCCATGTATCGCAAGATCTTGGCCAACAACCTCCTTCCCTCAGTAAGAGCATTGAAGATGGGTCGTGGCTGGGTCTTCCAGCATGACAACAACCCGAAACACACAGCCAGGGCAACTAAGGAGTTTCTCCGTAAGAAGCATCTCAAGGTCCTGGAGTGGCCTAGCCAGTCTCCAGACCTGAACCCAATAGAAAGTCTTTAGAGGGAGCTGAAAGTCCATATTGCCCAGCGACAGAATGATCTGGAGGCCTGTATGGACCAGTTGGCCAAAATCCCTGCTGCAGTGTGTGCAAACCTGGTCAAGAACTACAGGAAACGTATGATATCTGTAATTGCAAACAAAGGTTTCTGTACCACATATTACGTTCTGCTTTTCTGATGTATCAAATACTTATGTCATGCAATAAAATGCAAATTAATTACTTAAAAATCATACAATGTGATTTTCTGGATTTTTGTTTTAGATTCCGTCTCTCATAGTTGAAGTGTACCTATGATAAAAAATTACAGACCTCTACATGCTTTGTAAGTAGGGAAATCTGCAAAATCGTCAGTGTATCATATACATTTACATCACATTTAAGTCATTTAACAGACGCTCTTATCCAGAGCGACTTACAAATTGGTGAATTCACCTTCTGGCATCCAGTGGAACAGCCACTTTACAATAGTGCATCTAAATCATTTAAGGGGGGGTGAGAAGGATTACTTTATCCTATCCTAGGTATTCCTTGAAGAGGTGGGGTTTCAGGTGTTTTCCCCACTGTATATAGGGGAGCAGCATCTAAAGTGCAGGGTTGAATAGCCGGGTAGTACCCAGCTAGTGATGGTTATTTAACAGCCTGATGTCCTTGAGATAGAAGCTGTTTTTCAGTCTCTTTGGCCCAGCTTTGATGCACCTGTACTGACCTTGCCTTCTGGATGATAAGTGGGGTGAACAGGCCTTGGCTCGGATGGTTTATATCCTTGATGATCTTTTTGGCCTTCCTGTGACATCGGGTGTTTGTAGGTGTACTGGAGGGCAGGCAGTGTGCATTGGATAGACGTACCACCCTCTGGAGAGCCCTGCGGTTGCGGGCGGTGCAGTTGCAGTCTCAGGCGATGATACAGCCCAACAGGATGCTCTCAATTATTCATCTGTAAAAGTTTCTGAGAGTCTTATGGGCCAAGCCGAATTTCTTCAGCCTCCTGAGTTTGAAGAGGCGCTGTTGTGCCTTCTTCACCACACTCTCTGTGTGGGTGGACCATTTCAGATTATCATTGATGTGTACGCCGAGAAACTTGAAGCTTTCCACGTTCTCCACTGCTGTCTCGTCGATGTGGATAGGGGCGTGCTCCACGTGCTGTTTCCTGAACTGCCCGATCAGCTCCTTAGTTTTGACGTTGAGAGTGTGGTTATTTTTCTGGCCCCACTCTGCCAGGGCCCTCACTTCCTCCATGTAGGCTGTCTCGTCATTGTTGGTAATCAAGCCTACTACTGTTGGTGTAAGGTAGAGGGGACATGATCCTTAACTAGCCTCTCAAAGCACTTCATGATGACAAGTGAGTGCTACGGGGCGATCGCCGTTTAACCTGTCTGCTACCAGTGGGACGGTAGCATCCCACCTTGAGAATTCTCTTGGGATGTAATACAGCCGTCATTTGATTGAGGTATTGTAGATACTTGAGGTATTGTAGACTTGAGTTTCTGTATGTTATTGTAACGGTTTTCTTGAGGTGAAGGAGAGGCGGACCAAAACGCAGTGTGGTGGTTATTCATGGTACTTTGATAAAGACACTATACATGAATAAACTAACAAAAACAATGAACGTGAGAAAACCTAAACAGCCTATCAGGTGAAAACAAACATAGAGACAGGAACAATCACCCACAAACACACAGTGAAACCCAGGCTACCTAAGTATGATTCTCCATCAGAGACAAATAATGACACCTGCCTCTGATTGAGAACCATACTAGGCAGAAACATAGAAATACCCAAATCATAGAAAAACAAACATAGACAGCCCACCCCAACTCACGCCCTGACCATACTAAATAATGACAAAACAAAGGAAATAAAGGTCAGAACGTGACAGTACCCCCCCCCCCCCCAAAAGGTGCGGACTCCGGCCGCAAAACCTTAACCTATAGGGGAGGTTCTGGGTGGGCGTCTGTCCACGGTGGCGGCTCTGGCGCAGGACGCGGACCCCACTTCACCCCAACGTCTTAGTCCGCCTTCTTGTCCGCTTACGTGGCCTCCTAACCACGGTGACCCTACTAAATGACCCCACTGGACTGAGGGGCAGCTCAGGACAGCTCGGGACAGAGGGGCGGATCGGGACAGAGGGGCGGAAGCTCGGGACAGAGGGGCGGAAGCTCGGGACAGAGGGGCGGAAGCTCGGGACAGAGGGGCGGAAGCTCTGGACAGAGGGGCGGAAGCTCTGGACAGAGGGGCGGAAGCTCTGGACAGAAGGGCAGGGGATCTAGGCTGAGGGGCTCTGGTGCATCTGGGCTGAAGGGCTCTGGCGCCTCTGGGCTGAGGGGCTCTGGCGCAGTATATCCCCAGTATATCCCCAGAGAGCCATGATTCCATGAAACAGAGTATGTTACAGTCCCTGATGTTCCCTGATGTTACCGTCCCTGATGTCTCTCTGGAAGGAGATCCTCGATCTGAGCTCGTCTACTTTATTGTCCAGAGAAGGAGGGTGTGCCAGCCTCCTGAGTCAGACTAGAAGTCCATTCCGAATACCTCTTCTCCAACAGCAGTGACTTCGAGCAGCCTCTGGGATAAGTTTAATTGCCTTGGGGGTACGAACAAAGGATCCAATTAGGGAAAATCTTATTCCTGGTTGTAATGCTGGTGAGTTACCGCCGCTCTTATATCCAAAAGTTGTTTCCGGCTGTATGTAATAATACAAAAAACATTCTGGGTTAATAAAGTAAGAAATAACACACACACAAAAAAAACTGCAAAATTACTTAGGAGCTAGAAGCAGAGCTACCATGTCTGTCTGCGCCATCTTACTTTCTATACAGGAACCGAGAGCTCCTTTTTCATTATTTTCCTGTTGAAGTGTCCTTTGGTAAGGAATGTTTTTTTGGATTTACTATATAACAATGTTTAACAACACTGTAATCACCAATGTAACTGTCATGATGTTATGTTAGCACATAGGTATTTGGGACACTTCTTACACTTCTTGTTAAGTGGGGACAATTGCTTTTTGTGTTTCCGTCATTAGTTTTGTGAGATAATCTCTACTCTGGCAATAAGCCGCTGGGCAGGACCCATCATAGACGTACTCCTGGATTACGTTGGCCAGGTGAAACTCTGCTCCAGACTCACTGAACACCTAGATAGCTTCAAGGACTGGGAAGTCATCAAGGAGAAAGCAAGTGAGTGTCCCCGGCTTCCAAACAGACGCACATATGCATACATAGAAATACACCTACACAATTACACATATTACACAACAGAAGGTAACATTTGGTGTAGGGGTACAGTATGTGTGGTTGATAACTTGGGTTCAATACCAGCATGTTACAATGGTGCCGCGACCTGAATCCCAGAGCTAATGTCTAGCCAGCAGCTAGAGGGTTGCGTTTTTGAACCTCATTTAGTATGTAGACTCAAGCAAGGCTGTTTCTCCTAGTGCAGCCTGCCCTGCCTGTCTCCCAGACTCTGACCAGCAGCCTATCCTCCTTATTTATGTTCAGAAAACAAATTGGAAGGCCAGAATTGTGGGGGGATAGCACTAATCATGTTTATGCAACCTAATAGTCACCCTAAGAAAACTTCCAGAGCCAATTATGTTCCCCCATGATGAAAGGGGGTTATGAATGAAAAAGTTTGGGAAGCACTGATCAACCGAATGGTTAGCACAAATCATGGGCAACCCCGTGATTTGGCCTATTTGTTTATAGTCAGTATGCTGCATCAGTTAGGCACAGCTGATAATGCTTATTGATAAATAACACACCCGCCTGATAATATGGACCAGTATGTTGTTCGGCTCATTTCTGGAGGATAAAATGATTTTTTAGACAGTGTCAGCATCATTTTATTTCCACTCATTCTGGAGTACAAAAGTCGTTCAGTTGTGGTTGGGGATGTCATCGGAAAGTATTCGGACCCCATTTTGTTAGGTTACAGCCTTATTCTAAAATTGATTAATGAGGGGGGGGGGGGGGTTTACACACAAAACCCTACAATGACAAAGCACAAACATGTTTCTTTCTTTTTTGCTAATTTATAAATAAAATAAAAAACTGTAATATCAGATTGACAGAATTATTCAAATCCTTAACTCTGCACTTTATTGCAGCTCCATTGACAGCCTCAAGTCTTCTTGGGTATGACGTTACAAACCTGGCACACCTGTATTGGGGAGTTTCTCCCATTCTTCTCAGCAGATCCTCTCAAGCTGTCAGGTTGGATGGGGAACATTGCTGCACAGTTATTTTCAGGTCTCTCCAGAGAAGTTCAATCGGGTTCAAGTCCGGGCTCTGGCTGGGCCACTCAAGAACATTCAGAGACTTGTCCCGAAGCCACTCCTGTGTTGTCTTGGCTATGTTATTAGGGTCGTTGTCCTGTTGGTAGGTCAACCTTCGCCCCAGTTTGAGGTTTTCATCAAGGATCTCTCTGTACTTTGCTTCGTTCACCTTTGCCTCAGTCCTGACTAGTCTGCCAGTCCTAGCCTCTGAAAAACAACCCCACAGCATGATGCTGCCACCACCATGCTTCACTGTAGGGATGTGCCAGGGTGCCTCAAGATGTGATGCTTAGCAATCAAGCCAAAGAGTTCAATCTTGGTTTCATCAGACCAGAGAATCTTGTTTGTCATGGTCTGAGTCTTTTAGGTGCCTTTTGGTCAACTCAAAGCGGGCTGTCATGTGCCTTTTACTGAGGAGTGGCTTCCGTCTGGCCACTCGACCATAAAGGCCTTTTGGTGGACTGCTGCAGAGATGGTTGTCCTTCTGGAAGGTTATCCCATCTTCACAGAGGAACTCTGGAGCTCTGTCAGAGTGACCATCGGATTCTTGGTCACTTCCCTGACCAAGTCCCTTCTCCCCCTGATTGCTCAGTTTGGCCCAGCTGCCAGCTCTAGGAAGAATCTTGGTGGTTCCAAACTTCTTCCATTTAAGAATGATGGAGGCCACTGTGTTCTTGGGGACATTCAACACTGCAGACATTTTTTTTGGTACCCTTTCCCAGATCTGTGCCTCAACACAATCCTGTCTCAGAGCGCTACTGACAATTCCTTTGTCCTCATGGCTTGGTTTTTGCTCTGACTTACATTGTCAACTGTAGGACCTAATATAGACAGGTGTGTGCCTTTCCAAATCATGCCCAATAAATGTAATTTACCACAGGTGGATGCCAAGTTGTAGAAACATCTCAAGGATGATCAATAAAAACACCATGCACCTGAGGTCAATTTCTACTCTAATAGCAAATGGTTTGAATACTCATGTAAATAAGGTATTTCTGTTTTTAATACATTTGCAAAAATATCTCAACATGTTTTCGCTTTGTCGCTATGGGATATTGTGTGTAGATTGCTAAGGTGTTTTTTATTTAATCCATTTTAAAATAAGGCTGTAATGAAACAAAATGTGGACAAACTCATGGGTTCTGAATACTTTCCCGATGACCAAATTATCAGGAATGTTTTGATGTGTTTTCCCTACAAAATTTACCAGAAACAAGCATTTCACAGTTAATTATTTGTTTATATATATTAAATCTCCAGGGGGAGCATGTCACCAGACCCCCCGTGGAAGGGTGTTGACCCCCCCTAATATGCAACACAAAGTTACGCCCTTGGCTGCTGGGGTTACTGCTGTGATGAGGGGGGATGTCATGTACGCATGCACACAATGCACTGTCCAAACGGGCACTTATTTGGAGTGACTTGTGCACATGTTATATGTATATATACAGTGCCTTGCGAAAGTATTCGGCCCCCTTGAACTTTGCGACCTTTTGCCACATTTCAGGCTTCAAACATAAAGACATAAAATAAAAATATATAAAATATATTTTTTTGTGAAGAATCAACAACAAGTGGGACACAATCATGAAGTGGAACGACATTTATTGGATATTTCAAACTTTTTTAACAAATCAAAAACTGAAAAATTGGGCGTGCAAAATTATTCAGCCCCCTTAAATTAATACTTTGTAGCGCCACCTTTTGCTGCGATTACAGTTGTAAGTCGCTTGGGGTAAGTCTCTATCAGTTTTGCACATCGAGTGACTGACATTTTTTCCCATTCCTCCTTGCAAAACAGCTCAAGCTCAGTGAGGTTGGATGGAGAGCATTTGTGAACAGCAGTTTTCAGTTCTTTCCACAGATTCTCGATTGGATTCAGGTCTGGACTTTGACTTGGCCATTCTAACACCTGGATATGTTTATTTTTGAACCATTCCATTGTAGATTTTGCTTTATGTTTTGGATCATTGTCTTGTTGGAAGACAAATCTCCGTCCCAGTCTCAGGTCTTTTGCAGACTCCATCAGATTTTCTTCCAGAATGGTCCTGTATTTGGCTCCATCCATCTTCCCATCAATTTTAACCATCTTCCCTGTCCCTGCTGAAGAAAAGCAGGCCCAAACCATGATGCTGCCACCACCATGTTTGACAGTGGGTATAGTGTGTTCAGGGTGATGAGCTGTGTTGCTTTTACGCCAAACATAACGTTTTGCATTGTTGCCAAAAAGTTCAATTTTGGTTTCATCTGACCAGAGCACCTTCTTCCACATGTTTGGTGTGTCTCCCAGGTGGCTTGTGGCAAACTTTAAACAACACTTTTTATGGATATCTTTAAGAAATGGCTTTCTTCTTGCCACTCTTCCATGAAGGCCAGATTTGTGCAATATACGACTGATTGTTGTCCTATGGACAGAGTCTCCCACCTCAGCTGTAGATCTCTGCAGTTCATCCAGAGTGATCATGAGCCTCTTGGCTGCATCTCTGATCAGTCTTCTCCTTGTATGAGCTGAAAGTTTAGAGGGACGGCCAGGTCTTGGTAGATTTGCAGTGGTCTGATACTCCTTCCATTTCAATATTATCGCTTGCACAGTGCTCCTTGGGATGTTTAAAGCTTGGGAAATCTTTTTGTATCCAAATCCGGCTTTAAACTTCTTCACAACAGTATCTCGGACCTGCCTGGTGTGTTCCTTGTTCTTCATGATGCTCTCTGCGCTTTTAACAGGCCTCTGAGACTATCACAGTGCAGGTGCATTTATACGGAGACTTGATTACACACCGGTGGATTGTATTTATCATCATTAGTCATTTAGGTCAACATTGGATCATTCAGAGATCCTCACTGAACTTCTGGAGAGAGTTTGCTGCACTGAAAGTAAAGGGGCTGAATAATTTTGCACGCCCAATTTTTCAGTTTTTGATTTGTTAAAAAAGTTTGATATATCCAATAAATGTTGTTCCACTTCATGATTGTGTCCCACTTGTTGTTGATTCTTCACAAAAAAATACAGTTTTATATCTTTATTTTTGAAGCCTGAAATGTGGCAAAAGGTCGCAAAGTTCAAGGGGGCCGAATACTTTCGCAAGGCACTGTATGTATACAAATATGTACAACCTCGTATATGTTTTCATTGTCTTCCAGCACCACCACGTCCACTTATGCAGCTGTGCAGGCTGAAGATCCGCCAGAAGGTTGGAATCCACAGACTGAGGTGCATCAACAAACTGCCCCTCCCACAACAACTGATCAAGTACCTCAACCATGAGGAGTGCAACCAAGATCAGTATGGTGAAGACTAATGTGTAAAATCATAGTCAAAGTAAGAGACAACAGAGGGCATACAGCACAAAATCGCTTCACATATTCATTGTTTTTAGTGTGATATTTGAGCAATAATATAGAGTAGAGTGCGTTGAACCTAGAGTTCACAATTAAACTTTAAGACTAGACTAAGGTAGACTTACCAAAGTCGGTAAGTGTGTGTGCTTGCACTTCACTTCAGACAAACTCCTCATGAGGGTGCCAAATGACTTCACAGAGGATGGATCCATGAATGAAGTTCTTTTGACACCACCATACCTCTTGCCCTCTAGCATTGGACTGAACTACTACTGTACCACATAACCCAACCTAGTGCATTATTCATGCAATGTACTGTCCATGTTATGATGGCTCACATTTTACAACATATAATAATCTACAATGTTGTCTCTTGGATTGTTGTTCAATTACATTATGACCATTAATTGGATTGTGAATTATCACAAACATCCATATGGTAAAGGCAGCTGTTTTAGTCTTGAAATAGGTCTATAACAAGCTATTCTGTATCCATGACTGAACTGCATTGGTCAGTATTAAAAACATAGTATGTAATTGCAAAATCTGTCAAGGCAATGGAAACTACTTGCCAACAATGTTGATTGACAGATGAACGCCTTTTCTGTAGAATTCATCACTTGATCTGTAAGACGTGTGGGAATCTGGTTCCACTTCTAGCACAGTGGTCCACTCTGTCCAAACTGAGGAACGCCACAGAAGATGGCTTTGTTAGACTGAGGTGCTATCTTTAGCTCACAGCTCATTTGAACTGTGTAGTGAAAACTCAAAAGCAGAGAGAAGGTGGATCTTTTGAGAAGTATTTCTTACTCTAACCTAAGAAAATATGCTATTTAAAAAATATACATGCATTTTGATTTATTATTTGTAAATCCTGCTCTGTGATTTTCCCCAGTGAATTTTGCAGATGGTTACAGGCTACATTGATATGACATTGCTGCTGTTTGGTGTTACTTGAGTGTAAAAAATATATTTTCAAAGTTCACATTTATATGTATGGACATTTTCAATGTTTACTAAAAGAAAAATGATAGAATTAATACATTTTCAACCTGAAACTCACTGGCTTCGGCTCATTTTCTGTGAATAACACATTTTCATTGAGTGCACACTGCATCCCCCTACACATTTATATTACATATGCGGTGTTCGGGTCCACTGGACCCGAGGGCAATAAAAGTGTGCGTGTAGGTGGAAACAAGTAAACATTTCACAAAAAGGTTTGCTGTGTGCCTTCACTCTGTATACCTCCTCCCTGGGCCTGCTGTTTCTAAATAGCACCCAGAACTTGTCTGTCTCCAGCTTTTCTTGCACTCTTTACTACTTTGTAGTGTGTGAAACTACACAATGTCTTGCGGGAACCTGCACAATGTTATTACAATACATTATTTCGATACATTGTAAAAATGTATTTTCCCACACTCTATCCCAGCCAGGAACAAATTGGGGGAGGGACACAAAACATAAATAGCGTTGCATGTGTGGCTCATAGGGCCTTACAAATATTTTTTGCAAAGAGAGAAGCTAGTGTGGAAGGAGCGTTTTCCACTTTGGAAGATGATGAATTTTCAGAATATGAGGATCATGTCTCTGTCAATTCATAGTCTGACAGTGTGATGGAAGAATAGGATGAGATTGACCCTCAGCACCCCCAGGACCAGCCCATCAGCAGCCTGCCCCAGGACCAGCCTGTCAGCAACCAGCTCATCAGCAGCCTGCAAGAGGAGAAATATGAATGTTAAAAAAAATGTGAATTTGAATGGTCTTCTTACCCTCGGAAGGAGCCACCCCGCATGGCTGCCGATGTGAAAGGACTGGTCACACTTGTAACACAGCTAGTCTTTCATTCATAACCTGTCATTGTATATTTATTTGGATTGAAAACATCTACGATCAGGAATACGGCTTTCCCGAAGCAGATCCTATGGCCGCACCGCCCAGGGCATTTGAACTTATCCCAGAGGCCGACCCAAAACAATGCCGGAGAAGAAGAGGAAGATGGAGCGGTCTTGTGGTCAGACTTTAGAGGTGCGCACATCACCCACCGCTTCTGAGTATATTACTCGCTGATGTCCAGTCCCGAGATAAGAAGGTCGACGAAATTAGGGCAAGGGTTGCTTTCCAGAGAGACATCATGGATTGTAACATACTCTGTTTCACGGAAATATGTCTCTCTCAGAATATGCTATCAGAATCGGTAAAGACACCTAGATTCTCGGTGCTGATCGTGGACTTCAGGAGACAGAAGAGGGAGCACGCCCCCTTTCACATTGATGGGACCGCAGTGGAGACTGTGGATAGCTTCAAGTTCCTCGATGTACACATCACTGACAATCTAAAATGGTCCACCCACAGAGTTAGTGTGGTGAAGAATGCGTGACAGTGCCTGTTCAACCTCAGGAGGCTGAATAAATTTGTCTTGGCCCCTATGACCCTCACAAACTTTTACAGATGCACCATCCTGTCAGGCTGTATCACCGCCTGGTAACGCCACTGCGCCGTCCGCAACTGCAGGGCTCTCCAGAGGGTGGTGCAGTCAGCCAAACGCATCACCAGGAGCACACTGCCTGCCCTTCAGGACATCTACAGCACACGGTGTCAAAGGAAAGCCAAGAAGATCATCAAGGACCTTCGTCACCTGAGGCACGGGCTGTTAACCCCGCTCTCATCCAAAAGACAGTGATTCAAAGCTGAGGCTGAGACAAGATGGCGCCGAAGAACATGGCTGATCTTTTACATTCTCCCAACCAATTGAGCTATTTTGTTAGTTTTATTGCAACTTATTTTTTTACTTATTGTGTACATAATGTTGCTGCTACCATCTCTTATGACCAAAAATTACTTCTGGATATCAAAACAGTGATTACTCACAGTGGACAGGAAGAAACTTTTTCCTTTAACGAGTCCGACGAGAAGGATATCCTGCTTTCACTGGAACAGGACCAGATCCACGCCTTTTGTGTGAAGAAAAGACACAGGAAATTGGGCTGACGATCGGGCAGCCTTCTGGGAATCTGTAGGCGAGCACGTACACTCCCACTGCCATCCATTTTGCTTGCTAATGTGCAATCATTGGAAAACAAAACTGATGACGTACGATTAAGATTATTCTACCAACGTGACATCAACAACTGTAACATCTTATGTTTCACCGAGACGTGGCTGAACGACGATACGGGCAATATAGAGCGAGCGGGATTTTCCATGCACCAGCAGGACAAAGACGCTACCTCTTGTAAGATGAGGGGTGGGGGTGTGTGTCTATTTTGTCAATAACAGCTGGTGCGTGATGTCTAATATTAAAGAAGTCTTGAGGTATTGCTCGCCTGAGGTGGATTACCGTATGAAAAGCTGTAGACCACACTATCTACCAAGAGAGTTCTCATCTATATTATTCGTAGCCGTCTATTTACCACCACAGAACGAATCTGGCACTAAGACCGCTCTCATCCAACTCTATAAGGCCATAAGCAAAGAAGAAAATGCTCACCCAGAAGCGGCGCTCCTAGTGGCCGGGGACATTAATGCAGGCAAACTTAAATCAGTTTTACCTCATTTTTACCAGCATGTCGCATGTGCAACCAGAAAAAAAAATCCTACACCACTTTTACTCCACACACAGAGATGCATACAAAGCTCTCCTCCGCCCTCCATTTGGCAAATCTGACCATAATTCTATCCTCCTGCTTACAAGCAAAAAGTAAAGCAGGAAGTACCAGTGAGTCGCTCAATATGGAAGTGGTCAGATGACCAGGATGCTACACTACAGGTCTGTTTTGCTAGGACAGACTGGAATATGTTCCGTGATTCATCCAATGGCATTGAGGAATACACCACCTCAGTCATCGGCTTCATCAAAAAGTGCATCGACGACGTCATCTCCACAGTGATTGTTTGTACATATCCTAACCAGAAGCCATGGATTACAGGCAACATCCGCATCAAGCTAAAGGCTAGAGCTGCCGCTTTCAAGGAGCGTGAGACTAATCCAGAGGCTTATAAGAAATCCCGCTATGCCCTCAGACAAACCATCAAACAAGCAAAGCATCAATACAGGACTTAATAAATCCTCTTCGGGCTAGGGGGGAGTATTTTCATGTCTGGATGAAAAGTGTGCCCAAAGTAAACTGCCTGCTCCTCAGGCCCAGAAGCTAGGATATGCATATAATTGGTAGATTTGGATAGAAAACACTCTGAAGTTTCCAAAACTGTTACAATAATGTCTGTGAGTAAAAAAAAGCTTTATATACCAGAGCTGCGTGCAAAGTTCTATATATTATTGAAACAATGTTGCGATTGTTTGTGAGAATGCCAACAGGTGTGGTTCTCGTGGGGGAAATGTTCTATTGGGGAAAGGTTCCCATGGGGGTTGCCATGGAAGCAAAGAAGGAGAGTGAGGTGTGTGTGCTCAAACACACATGCATGTGGGGGTCTGGGAGAGGAAGTGTTTCCATCTGATGAATGGGCATGTGCCTGAACTCAATTTTATACACTAATTGTAGTCTCACCCATTCATTTTTAATGACCGGTCATTTTTGACAGGGAACACCACAGGTGTACAAAAGTTAAATACAACACCCAAAATGTTATGAAAATCATAAATGTATTTTGTCTGTTCAGATGCCCTGTGTGGACAAAGTCCTGGAACCTTATGACAATCACTAATACAGTCTAATCATTTATCTGTGGAGCTAAAATCCTCTGGTGACAAAGAAATGTAAAGTTGTGCATCGTCGGCGTAGCAGTAAAAATCAATGCTGTGCTTTGTAATAACATTGCCAAAGCGTAAGATATATCAACTGGACAGTACTGAACCAAAAAGTAAAGCTTGTGGAAAGGACAGAGAGCTGTTTGGCATCTGTGTTGGCTCTAAAATAATTTATCACTTTAACTAAGGCCGTCTCTGTGCTGTGGTGGGCAGAAAAAAAAAAAATGCATCAATGATGAAGAAAAGTGCTCTCAAATTATTCTGGTTAACAGTGATAGAGTTAGAAAAATGTGCCCGTCTTGGATTTCTAATTGCCTTGTTACATGTGCCAAGTTGCTCTCTCGGAATATAATATTGGACCTGCAACTAGAGGCTAGCCAACATTTTCCACTTCCATTCTGCCTTTCTGAAATGTCTCTTTGATTATTTTCCTCACTCATCTAAGTGGCTTTCCTCACTCATCCAATGGCCTTGAAGTCAGTCTCTTTGTCAACATGAATATTACAATTTCCCAACACAATGATTTTATAATAGTTCTTAATCGCATGATTAAGTGTCTCCTAAATGATGTTATAACGCCTGTTTTATGACTTAGGTATTTAAGGAAGCACAGACATTTTTGTTGTTGACATAATTCCTAGTTGTTTTTGTGTTACTATCTTTAAACATAACCTGATGCTTTCAGTCAGTTGTGAATATGTCTCAAAAATGGACCATAGGCTATAGCAATCCCCTGTCTCTGTAACGGTTTTCTTGAGTTGAAGGAGAGGCGGATGGAACGTGGTTACTTGTATACATCTTTAATAAAGATCAAAACACGACCAGTATACAAAAACAATAAACGTGAAAAAACCTAAACAGCCTATCTGGTGCAAATAAACACAGAGACAGGAATAATCACCCACAAAACCCAACACCAAACAGGCTACCTAAATATGGTTCCCAATCAGAGACAATGACTAACACCTGCCTCTGATTGAGAACCATATCAGGCCAAACATAGAAATAGACAAACTAGACATGTAACAGAATGCCCACTCAGATCACACCCTGACCAAACAAAACATAGAAACATACAAAGAAAACTATGGTCAGGGTGTGACAGACTCACTAACACAACCAAAACAACCAACACATATGGCACTGGAGGGTTGATTCGATTAGCTTAGTTTAGCATACTACTGAAGCCAAGAGGACGATGTGTTTTGCGCAGTAGGATTTTAATAAGAATGTTTCCATGAAAACCAAATTATAGAGCACACACCAATGTATTATCATCAAACCAAGTCAAATACCAGATTCTTAATGGAAAAGTAGAGAAATTGAGCTTACTTTTTTACCTTTTTATCAATGTACTGATGTAACCTGTGCTGCATACTGCACCACTGTAGCTTTGCATTGTGTGTGATTGATTGAGATCAAAGACGTGGACTTCGGAGATCAGGTTGTTTTAATGTATCCGAAATCTCTCTCTGCATCCGGAAGAAAATAAAAAACATTTGTAAAGCACTGGCGCCTCTGGGCTGAGGGGCGGCTCTGTTGTGTCAATTTTTCTATCCAATGTCCAGAGCTCAGAGTAATCGCTTGAATCCTCTGCTATCCAAGATGTACTTTCCTCCCCAGTCCTCATGTCTTCCCTGTCCAGTCCATCGCCAGAGTGCGTGGCCTCTCCTGCATCTACAATGATCGAAGGTCCTGCAGCATCACTGTCATTGAAGTGCTCTGAATCATCGATTTCAGATGGCAGGAAGTTCACCTGCAGCAGTAGATTTCTGTCAACCACCCAGCCGTCATGGTCTTGGATTCTATACATGTGAGTTTGTGGATTGACTGAAGTCACTGTGACAATCTCAGGATTCCATTTGTCAGCCAACTTGCTGCAGCCACTTTCACCCTTGTTGGCGATGAGGACACGATCCCCCATGGACAAACTGATGCCTCTAACCCTCTTGTCGTACTCTCGACCTTGTCATCTCTGTTGCTTGTCAGTGTGTCTTTGGGCAACATTGACAGCTTCCTTCAGCCCAGTAATCAGAGTCTCGACATACTTATTGCAATCCACAACACTGGAGTCGTCCAAGACATTGTGCAACATCTCATCCACTGGTAGCCGAGGGACCCTACCAAACATGAGACAGAATGGAGCATAGCCCGTAGTCTCATGAACAGTGGCATTGTAGGCGAATGTCAATGACGGTATTTGTTCAGGCCAATGTTCTTTGGTTTTCAGAGGTAGACTCCTGAGCATGCTACCTAAAGTCTTGAAGAAGCGGTCTGTCTCTTCATTCCCCATTGGGTGATGTTTCTTGGCTTTTGGACACTGGAGAGCTTCTTAAGGTATAGGGGGCAGCATTTTCACTTTTGGATAAATAGCGTGCCCAATTTCAACTTCCTGCTACTCATGCCAAGAATATAAGATATGCATATTATTAGTAGATTTGGATAGAAAACACTCTGAAGTTTCAAAAACTGTTTGAATCATGTCTGTGAGTGTAACAGCACTTATGTAGCAGGTAAAACCCCAAGGACTAACCGTTCAGAAAATAAAACTGAGGTCTCTGTCTGTTCAGTGAGATCTCATTGGGAAACAATATTTCTTAGGCACTTGTTTTCAGTTCCTACCGCTTCCACTGGATGTCACCAGTCTTTGGAATTTGGTTGAGGTTATTCCTTTGTGTAATGAAGAAGTATGGCCATCTTGGATATGGGTAACACTGTTGAGAGTTGCTTAAAGACTTGAAAAGTAGCTTGGTTTGTTGTCTTCCTGTATTGAACACAGATAGACCCGTCTTCAACTTGATCGATGATTAACGTTTAAAAATACCTAAAGTTGTATTACAAAAGTAGTTTGAAATGTTTTGTCAAAGTTTACAGGCAACTTTTGAAACGTTTTGTAGTGACTTAAGCTGTTTTTTTCTGGATCAAACGCGCCAAATAAATGGACATTTTGGATATATATGGATGGAATTAATCGAACAAAAGGACCTATTGTGATGTTTATGGGACATATTGGAATGCCAACAAAATAAGCTCGTCAAAGGTAAGGGATGTTTTATATTTTATTTCTGCGTTTTGTGTAGCGCCTGCAGGGTTGAAATATGCAACCCTCTTTGTTTACTGTTGTGCTATCATCAGATAATAGCATCTTATGCTTTCGCCAAAAAGCCTTTTTAAAATCTGACATGTTGGCTGGATTCACGACGAGTGTAGGTTTAATTTAGTATCTTACATGTGTGATTTAATGAAAGTTTGATTTTTATAGCATTTTATTTGAATTTGCCGCGCTGCATTTTCCCTGGCTTTTGGCCAAGTGGGACGCAAGCGTAATACCATAAGAAGTTAAGCTTCACTTTCCCATGTACAGACTCAGAGGTGTAAAACACATCTGAAAAAGCCTCAACCTCTTGTGAACATAACATAAAAATTTTCTCTCCTTTTGCATCAGAGAACAAAATCTCATTTGTTTTCTCATGGTCATCAGATTCTTTCTTGGGACAGACAGTTGAACACCCACATTTCCCCCCCTCACCTGTGGGTGTGTCAGTTTAATAGTTGCTGCTGTGATAGGTTTCTCTGCTGCTGTGTTGGCTGTCTCTCACTGCTAGGATTGGCATAGAGTTTTGGACAATTTGACTTCCAATGATCTGGGGAAAAGCACCAGACGCATAGGTTCACATGTCTGTCTACAGTGCATCACAGTGGAATGATCTGTTGAGCCACAACCTCTGCATTACAGATGCCTGAAGGGGAGGGTGGTGAAAGATGATGGCTTGGCCTGTGTCTGTGAAACCATAACAGGTGGTATGCTCTTCTCTAAGGTACGTTCAAGCAGGTGAATTAGCCTCTCCATACTTGCAGTTTGCCCATCTTGTTTGGCGCTTGATGTGAGAGAAGTGTCACTGCACGCACCCGCATTGGCCACACCTTCAAACAGAGTTGTCTGAGGATGTATTGTTACTGACTTTGAGGATACAGTGATAGATTGACTCGTGGTGGCCTTTCTGCTGCGTTCATGTTCATAGATTCTCTCCTGTAATTCACTCTCAGTCCATTTCTCAGCAGACTTGTATTGGAATACTGCTGCCAGTTTGGGCTTGGAGGGTACTATGGTGTTGAATGCTGAGCTGTAGTCATTGAACAGCATTCTTATATAGGTATTCCTCTGGTCCAGATAGAATAGGGCAGTGTGCAGTGTGATGGTGATTGCATCGTCTGTGGACCTGTTGGGGTGGTAACAAATTGGTTCTAGGGTAATATGTAAGTTGGAGGTGATATGATCCTTGACTAGTCTCTCATAACACATCATGATGACATAAGTGAGTGCTATGGGGCGATAGTCATTTAGTTCAGTTACCCTTGAATTCTTGGATACAGGAACAATGGTTGCAATCTTTAAGCATGTGGGGACAGCAGACTGGGATAGGCAGCTGGTCTGTGCATGCTCTGAGGATGTGGCTAGGGTTGTTGTCTGGGCCGGCAGCCTTGCGAGGGTTAACACGTTTAAACGTCTTACTCACGTCCGCCACGGACAAGGAGAGTCCACAGTCCTTGGTAGCTGGCCATGTCGGTGGCACTGTGTTATCCTCAAAGCGGGAAAATGATGTGTTTAGCTTGTCCGGAAGCAAGACGTCAGTGTGACTAGCTTTCCTTTTGTAGTCCATGATTGGCTGTAGACCCTGCCACATACAACTTGTGTCTGAATTGCAACTCCACTTTGTCTTTATACTGACGGTTTGCCTGTTTGATTGCCTTGCGGAGGGAAGGACTACTCTGTTTGTTTTCTGCCATATTCCCAGTCACCTTGCCATGGTTAAATGCAGTGGTTCGTGCTTTCAGTTTTGCATGATTACTGACATCTATCCACGGTTTTCGGTTAGGGTAGGTTTTAATGGTTACAGTGGGTACAACATCTCCTATACACTTCTTGATAAAATCAGTAACCGTCTCAGTGTACACTTCAATATCACCCGGAACATATTCCAGTCCGTGTGATCAAAACATTCTTGAAGCTTGGATTCCGATTGGTCAGACCAGCATTGAATAGTTCTTAGCACTCCCTGTTGAAGTTCTGCCTGTAGGAAGGGAGGAGCAAAATGGAGTCGCAGTCAGATTTGCCAAAAGGAGGGCGAGAGTTGGAGTAGCAATGGTCAAGTGTTTTTTCCAGCGCGAGTACTACAGTCGATATGTGCTGATTTGAATTTAGGTAGCCTTTTTCTCAAATGTGCTTGTTAAAATCCCCAGCTACAATAACTGCAGCCACAGGATATATGGTTTCCAGTTTGCATAAAGTCCAGTGAAGTAACTTGAGAGCCGTTGTGGTGTTGACTTGAGGGGGGATATACACGGCTGTAACAATAACGGAAGAGAATAGAGAATTCTCTTGAGAGATAATACGGTCGGCATTTGATTGTGAGCAATTCTAGGTCGGGTGAAGAAAAGGACTTGAGTTCCTGTATGTTATTACAATTAAACCATGAGTCATTAATCATGAAACATACGCCCCCGCCCTTCTTCTTCCCGGAGAGATGTTTATAATGGTGATGAACCCAAATCCACTGCTGGGAGGGGGAGGTTTTTCTCATACCCCGATCAAACCCCTGTAAAGCGTGTAGGTGCAGTAGATTCCTCCATGTTTTGATCCACAAACAATTCTGATGAAAGCCCTTCATCTAGTGTTAATGACCCTGTAAAAAAATGCCCCTGTAAATGATTTATTTGAGCTGGTCACTCAGGTAGCTCCACTAGGGAAGAAATACAGAGTGGCAGGTCCAGCACTCATGAGCCACCAGTAAGTACAGAGAAGATAAGTGAACATCGCTCAGGGTCAGCAGGATATGTAGACCTCAGTAAAAGGAAGTTCATCATGCAATCAGATGTAAAGGAACCTTCTACATATAGAGGAGATGGTACAGAAAATGCTCCATTCATGAATGGGAGGAGTTGATGTGAATTAGGGCTATGCCCCTTTTTTCCTTAATTTCCATCTGAAATTTGTTGTGGCTCCCATTTAGGCTGTTGTGTTTTCATGCGTGTGGATGAGAACGGGTTCTTTGTTGTTTATCTCCGGTAAAGACAATAACAATTCTCCATCTTAAATTGTATCATTTATTTACATATTAGGGTACCTGAAGTTTGATTACAAACGTTGTTTGACTTGTTTGAAGAAGTTTATTGGTAACGTTTGGGATTCATTTTGTATGCATTTTGAAGGAGGGAAACCGGTGGATTATTGAATGAAGCACGCCAACTAAACTGAGTTTGTGGGGATATAATGAAGGACTTTATCGAACAAAAGGACCATTTGTGATGTAGCTGGGACCTTCTGGAGTGCTAACAGAAAATCTTCAAAGGTAAGACATTTATTATATTGCTATATCTGACTTTCGTGGTGCACCTACCTGGTTGAAAAATGTTTTTCATGCTTTTGTATGGGGGGGCGCTGTCCTCAGATAATCGCATGGTGTGCTTTTGCCGTAAAGCCTTTTTGAAATCTGACACAGTCTGGATTAACAAGAAGTTAAGCTTTATTTTGATGTATGACACTTGTATTTTCATGAATGTTAAATATTTCTATTTCTGTCATTTGAATTTCGCGTTCTGCAATTTCACAGGAAGTTATCGAGATGGGAAGCTACCTGCCCGTAGGAAGTTAAGCTCAAGGCCCTGGGTCTGATCCCTGCCATGTGCAATTGGGTCCTGGACTTCCTGACGAGCCACCCCCAGGTGGTGAAGGTAGGAAACAACATCTGCACTTCGCTGATCCTCAACACTGGGGCCCCACAGGAATGCATGCCCAGCCCCCTCCTGTACTCCCTGTTCACCCATGACTGCGTGGCCATGCACGCCTCTAACTCAATCATCAAGTTTGCAGATGACACAACAGTAGTAGGCTTGATTACCACCAATGGCAAGACAGCCTACAGGGAGGAGGTGAGGGCTCTAAGAGTGTGGTGTCAGGAAAATAATCTCTCACTCAACATCAATAAAGGAGATGATCGAGACTTCAGGAAACAGCAGGGGGAGCACCCCCCTATCCACATCGACAGAACAGCAGTTGAGAAGGTGGAAAGTTTTAAGGTCCTCGTCATACATATCACTGACAAACTGAAATGGTCCACCCACACAGACCTAAAACCCTCACAAACATTTACAGATGCACAAATGAGTCTCCTGTCGGGCTGTATCACCGCCTGGTACGGCAACTGCACAGCCCACAACTGCAGAGGGTAGTGAGGTCTGCACAACGCATCACCAGAGGCAAACTATCTGCCCTCCAGGACACCTACAGCACCTGATGTCACAGGAAGGCCTAAAAAGGTAATCAAGGACAACAACCACCAGAGCCACTGCCTGTTCACCCCGTTATCATCCAGAAGGTGAGGTCAATACCAGAGCATAAAAGCTGGGAGACTGAAAAACAGCTTCTATCTCAAGGCCATCAGACTGTTAAATAGCCATCATTAGCACAGATTTGCTGCTGCGTTCATACAGAGACTTGAAATCATTGGTCACTTTAATAAATGGAACACTAGTCACTTTAATCATGTTTACATATCTTGCATTACTCATCTCATATGTATATACTGTATTCTATATTATCTACTGTATCTTAGTCTATGCCACTCTGACATTGCTCATCCATATATTTATATATTCTTCATTCCATTCCTATACTTAGATTTGTGTCTATTCGTTATTTGTTGTGAAATTGTTAGACATTACTTGTTAGATATTTATCCACTGTCGGAACTAGAAGCACAAGCATTTCACTACACCCGCAATAGCATCTGCTGAATGCGTGTATGTGACCAATAAAATTTGATTTAGGGGAAAACAATTAAACAGGAAAGAAAATAGACTGCAGTTCTGCTTTTTGCCACAAGGCGACAGGAGTACCTCAATGGAATCCCAAAAGTTACCAATAAACTTTGTCCAAACAAGTCAAAAAAACATTTCTAATCAATCCTCAGGTACCCTAATATGTAAATAAATAATAACATTTAAGACAGAATGTAGTATGTTCAATACTGGAGATAAATAATGAAGTGGCGCCCTCATCCACGAGCGCCACAAGTCTATAGTCGAAAATGAGAGCCACCTTGAACTACAATTACAAACTCATTTTTCAAAAAACAAGCCTGAAACCCTTTCTTTTTTTTCAATCAACCAACAAAACACATTCCACATTCACAGATAAAGGAAGTTAAAATATCTAATAATAATAAAATTAAAAATTAAAAATACAATTAAAATAAAATAAAATAGTTTTTTTTGGTGTATATATATATATATACACACACCACACCACACACACACACACACACACACATATATATATATATATATAGTGTATATACACATACATACATACACACACATACGTACACATATACATACTATACATTCACACCCATACACACACACATATCCTACATACCTACACGTACTCAAAGATTATTTTTTTTAAACACACAAAAAGCATACATAAAACTTGCAGCAGCACTATCAAGGTTCTTATCAGCTATTTCTAGCCTTCGCTGAGACGACGAGCCAATAATTCATTTTTAGATTTTACAGCACCTCACACAACATGTATCTGCACATTTCCCTAGTCATCCCGTTCACTCTGTCCAGTTTGAAATATAGTTGAATAGTGGAGACCAGAGTCTATCAAACTTGGGCGGTCATAAGTGACCTCTTGTGGAGGTCATAAGTGAGCTTTTCAAGAGGGAGAAAGTCAACAATCTGGTCAAGCCACATTTTAAATGTAGGAGGGGTATTAGAGGCCCACAATAGAATAATACATTTCTTAGCAAAGTATGTAATAGTCATAAGCAAAAATTCTCTGTCAGGATCAAGAACAAAGTCCTGCTGGGCATTAAGAAGATAGATACACGGGGTCATATCAAACTGTACATCTATTTTTTTCTGTTGCAGCAGTATGTATAGATTACAGCTCCAAAATACATGCATATAGGTTCCACTTTCAGAGGTACATATTTTACAGTTTGGAGACATATCGGTTTTCATTCTATGGAGTCTCAAAGGAGTGTAATAAAATTTGTACAAAAATTTGTAATTGGATTCTTTCATTTTTACATTAGTAGAGGTGCAGTATACCCTGTTGCAAACCTTCGCCCATTACTCATCACTGATAGTCAGACCAAGGTCCTTTTCCCAGATTATTTTCAGAGGAGTAAAGGAGGAGCCTCCTTTCTCAGAAAGATGTCTATAGATGTAAGATACAGTGCCTTGCGAAAGTATTCGGCCCCCTTGAACTTTGCGACCTTTTGCCACATTTCAGGCTTCAAACATAAAGATATAAAACTGTATTTTTTTGTGAAGAATCAACAACAAGTGGGACACAATCATGAAGTGGAACGACATTTATTGGATATTTCAAACTTTTTTAACAATTTCAAAAACTGAAAAATCAGCATTGCCAAAACACAACGCGTAGCACTAAAAACATTTCAAAAGTTGCACTAAATTGGGCGTGCAAAATTATGAACACGAGACACGTGACACGAGACACATTAGGGAAGCCATAAAAAAAGGAATCTGGTTGATATCTCATTCACTGCTCAATAGGGACGCATAGGAACGCAGAGATTTCTAAATAAGAGTCCCTTCCTGATTGGATTTTTCTCAGGCTTTCGCCTGCAATATCAGTTCTGTTATACCCACAGACAATATTTTTACAGTTTTGGGAACTTTAGAGTGTTTTCTGTCTTAAGCTGTCAATTATATGCATATTCTAGCATCTTGTCCCGACAAAATAGCCATTTACTTTGGGGACGTTATCTTTCCAAAAATGAAAATAGTGCCCCCTAGATTCAAGAGGTTAAATTTATCTTTTTTGGGTCATATGTGACCTCGTCCTCTGCTGTTCGGATAGCCATGATTGTACGCTCTGACTGCTCCTTTTTTTATTGGTAAGCAAGCAATCTACTGGGCCTATTGCTATACTCATGGTATTTCTGTTAACAGAAAAAAGACGGCAACGTTATTTTGGGAGTAAAGAAAACTTTTTTCTTTATCTCCCGAGTGTAGTCCAAATTCAGTTTGGCTTTGGCTGCTTTAAGATGACTCCAGGAGGTGCTGTCTGGGGATTGTTTCTGTATTTTTTCACAGCATTCCAGCTCCCTCTCAAGATCTAGCCTGTGTGCTTCCATTGCTTTTTTCTTAGAGGAAGCATATGCAATTAGATGACCTCTTAGTGTGGCTTTAGCAGCGTCCCACATTGTGGCTGGAGAAACAGGAGAATCTTTGTTTTCTTGTGTGTAGTTGTCTATCCATGTAGTTACCAATGTCTGGAACGCTTCGTTTGATAGCATGGAGGTGTTGAATTTCCAGCTCTTTGACCTCGGTATGTTTTTGCAGAGGTCAAAGCGGAGGTGGACAAAGGCGTGATCTGAAAGTGTTATGGGTCCGATTGTACATGTGGCTGAATTTACGAAACTCTTTGGGATAAAAATGTAATCTATATGGGAGTAGGTGTTATGGACTATCATATCTATCAGTCCCATCTCTTTAGTAAGGGAGTTCAACATCTTTGCAGATCTAGGATTTGTGGTGGGGACTTGAGATGATTTGTCTAGGGTTGGGTTAAGGGTGCAATTAAAATCTCCGGCCACCACGCCAAAGGAAACACAATGCTCATTGAACAGGGTTATCATTTTTACATGAAGGCAGGAGTATCTGTGTTAGGGGCGTATATGTTTAAGATAGTAATTGGTTGACCATATAGTGTCCCAGTTATCAAAATAAATCTACCCTCCGGATCAGATATGTTTTTGTCAATTATGAATGGAACATTTTTATGGATAAGTATGGCTGTGCCTCTACTGTTTGATTTGAATGATGAGAAATACACCTGTCCCACCCAAACTCTGCGGAGTTTGGCATGTTCAGTGTCACAGCGGTGTGTCTCTTGTAATAGCGCGATGTCTGCTTTTTCTTTTTTTAGAGCACATAGTATCTTTTTCCGTTTTATTGCATGCCCTAGACCATGGCAGTTCCATGTCAATAGATTTAAGGTACTAGTCATCGTCATCGAACAGTACACAAACTTTAGCGCAAGTCATCGCTGGGTAAAAGTGGATAGTAGTTACAGCTGCGTTCACATAAAAGGAAAATAAATGGTGTACATAAAATAACAATCTCTGAACACTCCAGCCGAGATCCCAAATAACTCAACACATCCCGTTGGATCTATTACCCCACGCTCAGTCTCAATTCTGTGTTCCGAAAGAAACAAAAACTGGGAACAGCTAGCAACGCACAATGTCTCCCTCCCTCTCCCCCCGAAGAAATGCCTCATCCTCTCTGCCCCGCATTGAGTAAATGACACAGTAGCCCCCGTCCAGACCACACTAAAAGAGGGAGAAAATAAAATCAATAGCCCAGCCTACATATACCTTCCCCAAGGGACATAGGGAACCCCAAGTAATAATAGCAACAAAAAAACAGGAAAATAAAAGTAGGCTGAAACATTAGTAGGCCTAGGTTAGGCTATAGCGCCTATCCCTCTCAGCTAAAGGAAAATAAATATAAATTGGATGGCTACAATGACATTTAGCTGGGCGGTTGGGTCTTTGGATATCGGCTATATGTCGTCTTACCTCCTTTAGTAAATAGCATTAATCGCATTTAGTCATTTAGTCCGTTTCTCATTGACCAGGATTGTCTTTCAAAAAACGTTTTGCCTCTTCGGGAGTTTTGAAGTGTTGCAAGGCTCCTTGGTGAAGAATCCTGAGCTCGTTTGGGCATTTGAATCCCCTGAAGATGCCTCAGTCAATTGAGTATTTCTTCACTTCGTCAAACTCTCGGCGCTTTCGGCGTATTCCAGCTGACTGGTCCTGGTGTAAAGTGAGTTTGGCGTTTCCCACTGTGATGGTGTTGTTTTTCACCACCTGTAGGACTCGTTCCTTGTCGGTGAATCTCAGGAAACGTATGGTGTTTGGGAGCGGTGGTTGTCTGGTTGCTGGTGGGGGCCTCAGTGCTCGGTTAATTTTACCTTTATTTTACTAGGCAAGTCAGTTGAGAACAAATTCTTATTTTCAATGACGGCCTAGGAACAGTGGGTTAACTGCCTGTTCAGGGGCAGAACGACAGATTTGTACCTTGTCAGCTCGGGGATTCGAACTTGCAACCTTTCGGTTACTAGTCCAACGCTCTAACCACCAGGCTTCCCTGCCGCCTATCTCACTGAGCTGAGAATTAATGGCATCTAATTTAGTGTTTAGTTCTGTATTTTGGGATCTCAACTCAGAAAGGATGTCTTCGACAGAGTGCGAGGTTGGCATTCATTGGGCCTCGGGGGGGAGCAGGTCCTCTTGCTCCTGGCTAATAGCGCTAGCTTTTTCTGAAGCTAGCTTCTTCTTGGAGGCTTTTTCTGTCGCTAATGCTCGAGTCCGGGTAAAAATGTCACCTGTAGTGTTGCCTTTTGTAGCCGCCATGACTTTTTTTACTAAAGCTAAATCAGTTTGAACTTGGAGTGGAGGTAAGATTAGGAATTGGAAACTACTTGTGCGGAGCTCTTAGTTCATGCGGCCATCTTGTTCAAGGGTCACGTGATCCCCCTCTGAAACCTTTTCTGAAGACTGTTGACATCTAGTGGAAGCCATAGGAACTGCAATCTAGGAGGTATTCCTTTGAATATCCATAAACAAGCATTTGAATGGGCTGTGACCTCAACAAAAGAAATGCTGGATGGATTCTCCTTGTGTTTTCGCCTGCCATATCAGTTCTGTTATACTCATAGGCATTATCTTAACAGTTTTAGAAACATCAGCGTGTTTTCTATTCAATGCTTCCAATTATATGCATATCCTAGCTTCTGGGCCTGAGAAACAGACAGTTTACTTTGGGCACGTCAGTCATCTGAACTTCAGAATACTGCCCCCTAGCCTTAAGAAGCTAGTTAAGGCTAAATCGTTAGCTACTTTTTGTCATCAGCTCAATTAGCTAGCTATCTGTTGAAAAACTTAGCTGGATAGCCGAGTTACATTTTTTTCCAATTTATAGAAGATGGACATTTCTTCAAGAGAAAGATGGCGAAAGATACAACTCAGCAAACACAGTGACGGTTGTTTTATTTGCAGGAGCAATTTAACAGATTTTGTATGTGTGTTTACAGTACAATTACTTAGCATCTACAGTAGCTATATAGATGGATTGGCTGACAACGTCATGAGAACAATGGGCGGGCTTCCATGGGGCAGAAGTCAACCTGTTGTGATTCTAGATGGCCAGACTGCTAGCAAGAATGACAATGCCATGTAGGGAATCATAAGTGGCTTATTTCAGCATGTTTCATCATGTTATTGATACCATGTCTTGTTTTGAGGTGTTTCGACTGATTTCATGTCAATGCAAATATGTGACTCATTTTAGGAAACTAGGCATTTGTCGCTGGTCACTACTTCGTATGAGAGCCATTTAAATTGATTTTTTTATTTTTTTATAAAAATGCGTTTTTGGGAAGAAATGCCTTCGGGAACATGTGAACTTTCATGTGCCTTAATAACAGACTTATATGCCATCTATAAATATGAATAAAATGGTTATATTACAAGCCTTGTTGGTTTAGTCACACAAAAAAAGTGAGCAACCTTCCCGCTAGCCATGATTGCCTGAGATAATGAGTGGGCTGGACCTGCTGAGAGATGAGTTCGGATTGGTCTGCCATATAGCACAGTTCTGTCTATTTGAGCTGGTCAGTATGTGTTGGTAATCCTGTCTAATGCAGCTTTATTTTAAATGTATCGCATAGTAGGACTGCATCAGTGTTGCTCTCCACTTTCTGGAGGACCGAGTTTTGAAATCAGTGGAATTAGAGTATGAAAGCTAAGGAGATTGAGAAAACACCTGTCTCCAGATTACATCTTCAAACTAAGGGCAACCATGGCATCCATGACAAGGAGCTCTGTGTCTCAGCTTTTATCCAATGCAAAAAAACACCATTTCAAATTTTGCTACATAAGACCGAATCAAGGTGGTCGGTCACATACGGCAAGTTTTTGCTAGCTAGCTAACCAACAACTGTAAATGTATTTGAAACAACAATTGGTCATTGTGCAAATGTATTTGTTTTCAATACACATTGGAGAAAAAATATAGCTTACATGTTGTCAACAATCTAAGCCAACCTCATCGGTTTTTCCCCATGGTTGCACGCATGTCGATTTTGTTGCTAAAGTGACAGAGCGAGAGAGAACACAGGTATTGAGGTTAGTGAAGGATAAGACAGTTGAATGTTAATCAGGTTTAAGATTGAGTGAACTGCTAATATTATTATGGAACAGAAATTATCCCAGATTTTACCTTTAGCTCAATTCAGGTAAACATGATTTGCCTGTTGTTCATATTTTCCATGTGTGTGTGTGTGTGTGTGTGTGTGTGTGTGTGTGTGTGTGTGTGTGTGTGTTGCTTCTGTGTTTTTGACTGTTCAGAATACTCCATATTGCTATGGTACTGATACTATGCCATCTCTGTACTAATATAGGAGATCCAGGGAAGCAGAACTTCAGACAAGGAAGAGAGGGGAGCAGACAGGACAGAGAGAGAACACAGAGAGAGGGGAGGCCCACACAAGACAAACATGTCATATTCCTCTCCAGCCAGAGAAAGTAGTTCTTGCTAAACATTATCTCTCAAAAAAAGAAAGATGCCACTGACACGTCCTGTGTGTATAAACTGTTAGACCCTGTAATGTTTCCATCACTGAAGGCAATCATACAGGCCGCGCTGACCATCCCAGTTAGCAGCTGTGAGAGGTCTTTCAGTGCATTAAGACGTCTACATATCTGGTTGTGGAGCCCAATGACCCAAAATAGAATGCATCATGACAACTGACAAAGATATAGATAATAACACGCTTGGGGAAGAGTGAAGTCATAAACAGGTTTGCATCTACAGATTCATTTAGTTTTATTTCTAATCTTTATTGATGGACTAACGTCCTAGTACTGTGTAATATAACTCACAAACGTGAATATTTAGTTGGAAAATGGATTGTCTGCTGGTATGTACATGTGTGTAAAATTGTGAAGTGTTGTTACTTCAGCGGGTTGGAGGTGGTGTTTTTGTGTAATTAAATACTCTACAGTTGTAATACAAGCCTACTGCTAATGGGATTTTAAGCAGTTCCAACATAATCCAAAGGATGGTAGCCTAAATTCTCAATCCCGCTACATTGCGTGTAACTAAAACATAATTTCATGGAAAACATTCATTTGTGGTTTAAGGCTGCTACCATTTGGATTGTTTTGGAACTGCGCAGCATGACAAACTCAAATTATTTAGCAGTAATGTGACCAACATCAACACATTTTTTATTGCCAATCAAATTTTGGACATGATTTATAAAAACATTGCAACAAAATGACAAATACTTTTTCCAATAATTTTTCTTCATGACAAATTACAATATATTTATGCACTTGTACTTGTAATTTGTACTTTGCTAAGAGAGTTGTATAAATATTATTAACACCATATTCCATGGTTTTACTGAACATAATCCCTTTCATTAATATTGGCAGGTGTTAATTATTAGGCATCAGGAGAGCACAGAGTATGGAACAAAGTAGTGAGATATGTAACATAGTGTTATGTTTCTGCTAAATGCAAGGCCAAGAGTGCGAGGCGCTTAATTTCAGTCTGGCAGGGATCACATTTTCCCCCATTCAGAGAATGTGAATGGGGAAATGGATCAGCAAAGTGTTGACAGGGTGAGTGTGCAGGAGTGCTGGCAGCTGGGGAATGTCCCTATCGGCCAAGCTCACTTGGTACTGAAAGAAGATATGAGTGCGTCCCAACATAGTGCACTACTTTTGACCACTATTCCCTACATAGTGCACCAATTTTTGCTAGGGCTAAAGTTTTAAAAAAGCACTATAAAGGGATTAGGGTGCCATTTGGGATGTGCAGATCAAATTTCCATGATACGTTTCCCATGACCCAATAATTTGTACAGATTGAAAGACAGGCTATGGACCGTTGCTATATAATCTTGTTGAAAAGTGTTTCATTATTTGTTTAAAAGTATTTCATTTTGAGTATATGTTTACGTAAAATAATCCTAGGTTTCTGAATTGTGGTTGAGAGGAAAAATGCCAGCAACACCTTGTTCTGTAGAAGTGCCAATTGCAGGGATTTGAAGTAGTGTTTGTGTTGTTGATGTTTTCAGCCTTAGAGACTTTGTATCCACTGAAAGTGGTTGCCAGACCAGCAACTCACCAGTAAACATGGTACATTTTATAAATAGAGTGGAGAGACATGACTGCACTTCAACCTACTTACTTTATTTTGCTACTACTCAGTGGTGTGAAGTACTTAAGTAAAAATACTTCAAAGTACTACTTAAGTAGTTTTTTCAGTATCTGTACTTTACTTTTTCTATTTTTGTCAACTTTTACATTTACTCCACTACATTACTAAAGAAAATAATGTACTTTCCATACATTTTGCCTGACACCCAAAAGTACTCGTTACATTTTGAATGCATAGCAGGACAGGAAATGGTGTAATTCATTCACTAAAAAAGAAAATCCCTGGTCATCCCTATGCATCTGATCTGGCGGACTTTGTTTGTAAATTATGTCTGAGTGTTGAAGTGTGCCCCTGGCTATCCTTAAATTTAAAAAAAAAAATAAATAATTGTGCCGTCTGGTTTGCTTAATATAAGGAATTTGAAATTATATATATACTTTAACTTTTGATGCCTAAATATATTTAAAAACAAATACTTTTTTACTTTTACTCAAGTAAGATTTTACTGGGTGATTTTCACTTTTACTTGAGTCATTTTTTATTAATTCATCTTTACTTTTACTCAAGTATGAAAACTGCAGTGCTAATTCCAAAAAGTTTGGGCAGACTGTAAAGTCCATGGAGAATAAGAGTACCTCCTCCCAGCTGCCCACTGCACTGACACTAGGAAACACTGTCACCACTGATAAATCTATGATAATCGAGATTTTCAATAAGCATTTCTCTATGGCTGGCCATGCTTCCACCTGGCTACCCCAACCCCGGCCAACAGCTCTGCACCACCGCAGCAACCGGCCGCCATTGTTGCAACCACTATTACTACTCTGTTCAACCTCTCTTTCGTATCATCTGAGATTCCTAAAGATCGGAAAGCGGCCGCGGTCAACCCCTCTTCAAAGGGGGAGACACTCTAGACCTAAACTGTCACAGACCTATGTCCATCCTGCCCTGCCTTTCTAAAGTCTTTGAAAGCCAAGTGAACTAACAGATCACCGACAATTTAGAATGCCACCGTACCTTCTCCGCTATGCACTCTGGTTTCCGAGCTGGTCACGGGTGCACCTCAGCCACACTCAAGGTCATAAATGATATCATAACCGCCATCGATAAGAGACAGTACTGTGCAGCCGTCTTCATCGACCTGGCCAAGGCTTTCGACTCTGTCAATCACCTTATTCTTATCGGCAGACTCAACAGCCTTGGTTTCTCCAATGACTGACTCGCCTGGTTCAATAAATACTTCTCAGATAGAGTTCAGTGTGTCAAATCAGAGGGCCTGTTGTCCGGACCTCTGGCAGTCTCTATGAGGGAGCCACAGGGTTCAATTCTCTCGTCTCTGTATATATCAATGACGTCACTCTTGTTGCGGGTGATTCTTTGATCCACCTCTACGCAGATGACACCATTCTGTATACATCTGGCCCGTCTTTGGACACTGTGTTAACAAACCTTGAAACGAGCTTCAATGCCATACAACACTCCTTCTGTGGCCTCCAACTGCTCTTAAATGCTAGTAAAACTAAATGCATGCTCTTCAATCGATCGCTGCCCGCACCCGCACGCCCGACTAGCATCACTAACCTGGACGGTTCTAATTTAGAATATGTGGAGAACTATAAATACCTACTGTAGGTGTTTGTCCATCTGTAAACTCTCCTTCCAGACTCACATTAAGCATCTCCAATCCAAAGTTAAATCTAAATCAGCTTTCTATTTTGCAACAAAGCCTCCTTCACTCATGTTGCCAAACATACCCTTGTAAAACTGACTATCCTACCATCAAGGATGACTTCGGCTATGTCATTTACAAAATAGCCTCCAATACTCTACTCAGCAAATTGGATGCTGTGTATCACAGTGCCATCCTTTTTGTCACCAAAGCCCCTCATACCACCCACCACTGTGACCTGTATGCTCTAGTTGGCTGGCCCTCGCTACATATTCATCACCAGACCCACTGGCTCCAGGTCATCTATAAGTCTATGCTAGGTAAAGCTCCTCCTTATCTTTGCTCACTGGTCACCATAACAACACCCACCCATAGCACGCGCTCCGGCAGGTATATTTCGCTGGTCATCCCCAAAGCCAACACCCCCTTTGGCCGCCTTTCCTTCCAGTTCTCTGCTGCCAATGACTGGAACGAATTGCAAAAATCACTGAAGTTGGAGACTTATATCTCCTTCAATAACTTTAAGCGTCAGCTGTCACAGCACCTTACCGATCGCTGCACCTGTACACAGCCCATCTGTAAATAGCCCATCCAACCTACTACCTACTTCATCCCCATATTTGTTTTTGTTTTTCTGCTCTTTTGCACACCAATATTTCTACTTGGACATCCTCATCTGCACATATATCACTCCAGTGTAAATTTCTAAATTGTAATTACTTCGCCACTATCGGCCTATTTATTGCCTTATCGCCTTACTTCATTTGCACACACTGTATACACATTTTTATATTGTATTATTGACTACGTTTGTTTATCCCATGTGTCTGTGTTGTTGTTTTTTGTCGCACTGCTTTGCTTTATCTTGGCCAGGTCACAGTTGTAAATGAGAACTTGTTCTCAACTGGCCTACCTGTTTAAATAAAGGTGAAATATTTATATACAGTGCCTTGCGAAAGTATTCGGCCCCCTTGAACTTTGCGACCTTTTGCCACATTTCAGGCTTCAAACATAAAGATATAAAACTGTTTTTTTGGAAGAATTAACAGCAAGTGGGACACAATCATGAAGTGGAACGACATTTATTGGATATTTCAAACTTTTTTAACAAATCAAAAACTGAAAAATTGGGCGTGCAAAATTATTCAGCCCCTTTTCTTTCAGTGCAGCAAACTCTCTCCAGAAGTTCAGTGAGGATCTCTGAATGATCCAATGTTGACCTAAATGATTAATGATGATAAATACAATCCACCTGTGTGCAATCAAGTCTCCGTATAAATGCACCTGCACTGTGATACTCAGAGGTCCGTTAAAAGCGCAGAGAGCATCATGAAGAACAAGGAACACACCAGGCAGGTCCGAGATACTGTTGTGAAGAAGTTTAAAGCCGGATTTGGATACAAAAAGATTTCCCATGCTTTAAACATCCCAAGGAGCACTGTGCAAGCGATAATATTGAAATGGAAGGAGTATCAGACCACTGCAAATCTACCAAGACCTGGCCGTTCCTCTAAACTTTCAGCTCATACAAGGAGAAGACTGATCAGAGATGCAGCCAAGAGGCCCATGATCACTCTGGATGAACTGCAGAGATCTACAGCTGAGGTGGGAGACTCTGTCCATAGGACAACAATCAGTCGTATATTGCACAAATCTGGCCTTTATGGAAGAGTGGCAAGAAGAAAGCCATTTCTTAAAGATATCCATAAAAAGTGTTGTTTAAAGTTTGCCACAAGCCACCTGGGAGACACACCAAACATGTGGAAGAAGGTGCTCTGGTCAGATGAAACCAAAATTGAACTTTTTGGCAACAATGCAAAACGTTATGTTTGGCGTAAAAGCAACACAGCTCATCACCCTGAACACCATCCCCACTGTCAAACATGGTGGTGGCAGCATCATGGTTTGGGCCTGCTTTTCTTCAGCAGAGACAGGGAAGATGGTTAAAATTGATGGGAAGATGGATGGAGCCAAATACAGGACCATTCTGGAAGAAAACCTGATGGAGTCTGCAAAAGACCTGAGACTGGGACGGAGATTTGTCTTCCAACAAGACAATGATCCAAAACATAAAGCAAAATCTTCAATGGAATGGTTAAAAAATAAACATATCCAGGTGTTAGAATGGCCAAGTCAAAGTCCAGACCTGAATCCAATCGAGAATCTGTGGAAAGAACTGAAAACTGCTGTTCACAAATGCTCTCCATCCAACCTCACTGAGCTCGAGCTGTTTTGCAAGGAGGAATGGGAAAAAAATTCAGTCTCTCGATGTGCAAAACTGATAGAGACATACCCCAAGCGACTTACAGCTGTAATCGCAGCAAAAGGTGGCACTACAAAGTATTAACTTAAGGGCGCTGAATAATTTTGCATGCCCAATTGTTCAGTTTTTGATTTGTTAAAAAAGTTTGAAATATCCAATAAATGTCGTTCCACTTCATGATTGTGTCCCACTTGTTGTTGATTCTTCACAAAAAAATACAGTTTTATATCTTTATGTTTGAAGCCTGAAATGTGGCAAAAGGTCGCAAAGTTCAAGGGGGCCGAATACTTTTGCAAGGCACTGTATCTATATCTCCTCATCAGGGGAAAAATCCAGGCTTTGAAATGGACTATTTTTGTGATTTAACAAAAAGTGACTAACAAAAAAAGTGTTGTGTAACACTTACCACGTTGGTGACCCACTTGGTTCGAAATGTACGCTTCAAAATGTAGCTGTCTGTCTTCTTCAGGTTGTCCTCTAGCCAGTGAGGTAAAAGATATCTCCCATTTCCATGTGTTTTTTAGTTATGTTAGTTTCAACAGCAAGTGCAACCTGATTTTCCCCCTTAATCGATATCAGTGATTCATTGCTACTTGTTAAAACAACAGCATTTCTGGTGTTTGTGCAGTTTATAAGGAACTTCTATGATCATTGTGGATAAAATATTAGGAACACCTTAATATTGAGTTGCACCCCCTTTTGCCCTAAGAACATCCTCAATTTGTCAGGACACGGACTCTTACAAGGTGTTGAAAGCGTTCCACTGTTAATTAGAACTGTCAGCTAAGTGGTGATCGATAATGGTGAGTCAAAGGTTAATTCAGTTGTGTTGTGTGTCCTGTGTATGTGCGAGGGGGTCAGAATGAACTCAGAATGAACCTTTAAAGTTCCCTTTGACCCAGTCTGGAGGAGGAGATTAATTTTGGGAGCAATGAAATTACGTCACGTTATTGTATATAAACTGTTGCTCGTGGTAATGTGGGAGCGCGCTCCGAGAATAAATTCTTTTACCTATTATTGATAAGACTGGTCTCTGTCTATTTTATGCAAACAAGAATCTTACAAATTCTCATAAAATAGATTAAGGGAATTCAATTAATGAAAACACATTGGTATAATTAAATTGCAGTAACACATGTCAGTTCAAGCCCATAGAGGAGAGAGTGACCACTCCACAAGACCTCAGTATTCACAGGTCACTGTCCCGTGCCCTGCCTCTCCTTCCCTTTCAGTCCCTCTCTGCTTTGTGTCCTGGACCAGGGGTCAGCAGGAGTCAGAGCGACAGAGGGAACATTAAAAGAAAGAAAGAGCCTATTTCAATGACAAGAGCTCACTGTTTATTAATCAGTAGGAAATACACCATCTATGATCATTGTGGCAGATGTTTGTGTAGATAGTACATTTTATATTCAGCTTTTCTATATATCACATTTTATATTTAGGTTTTCTATATATCACAAACTGTTTCTGCATATTGGTTATTGATTTGGAGACTTTAAAACTGTTTTGGCATTGGGGCTATCCCACCTAGCAAAATGTAATAGAAAAGAAGACAAGGCCTTATGTTCAATATACCTGTTGGTGGTAAACAAACTTGTCTTAAGGTGGAAGGCTTTGGTTTTTCATTTATGTTTTGAGGTTGGACTTTAGCACGTATAGCTCGTTAGCACGTAGCACGCACTGATTGGTGTCACCTCGTTAGTCAGTATGTGTTACACCTGTGCTGGCTTGTCCATCTCGTTAGTGGGAAGGTGTTTCACCTGAGCTGGTCCAGGTTCTATTTAAGAGTGTCTGGCCCAGTGCTCCAGTTGTTTTGATAGATGTGGTGAGTCAACACGTTTAGTTGCTCCACCTTTTTGGTTTACTTCCTGTCTAAGTTTGGTGTGGGTTTTTCTTTTGTTTGCCTCTTCTTGGGCAGATTTAGTGGGTCTCATGGGGGGTGTCTTTTATGTCCCAGTTGTTGTTACTAGTCAACTTTCAGTGGACACCCCCATAGTGTTTTTCAGAACCCCTACTAAAACCCCACCTGTTTAGTTGTGGTTGTCGTCAGTGACTTTTTGTTAGTTCCCCCTTCTATTTAAGGGACATTTCTGGTTGGGGAACGTTACAACAATGTAACAACAATGTAGTAAAACAAGTTTATATTTGGGGTTGGATATTGCGTTCAATTGTTAATATTTTAATCAATGTAATTTCCTTAGAATGCTCATTAGTCTTTCAGTTGTTAGTCTTCTGTGTTTGATTGGTAAATAATTGTTTATTTATGTTTTTTCCTGTGCAGCCATTGCATTGCATCCATGTCTGAAATGTGCTGTATAAATAAAGCTTGTTTTGATTTGAACATATTGTAAAAGAAATGAACCCAATGACTGACCAATCAACAGACTCTTGCTAAATCAATTTAAAAATATGTGCAAAAGCAACACGTATCTTGGTCCACCACTAACACAACATGGTGGAGTGGTAAACACCACCCCCGGCTCTACCAGGGGCTTGAGGTGGTCTCCCACAACTCTGCTTATGTCATGTTCTGTGGCCTTGCCATTCAATTTCTTGACTGCAACACAGAAATAAACACATTTAGTCATATTATATAAAACACTTCAAGTAATGGATATGGAGCATCTATGGCCTCAGTTACACCTGGCACCTAAATGTGACTTCTGTCATCCGATCACTCAAGCTGCATTAGGTTCAGATCTACCAGGATGGGCCTTTGACGCAGTCAGGCTACTGAATATGCATAAGCAATATAAAGAGATGGTGTGAATGAGTGGGGAAAAGTACATTTGACACAAATGACCTTCATAATAAGAAAGAACAAATGTGTGTGCCTGAGGGGAAATGTCTTTTTATAGCCAAAAGGGTGAGAAATTACACCAATATCTGGACAATTTGCTCTAATGTAAATTAACATAGATGAAGGAAAGTATTCTATTTTGCTTATGTGATGAACAGCTAAATATTTACCATCTAAACCATGTGTGACTTCTGTCGTGTCTCTGACTATGATTCAATTATATGACATGCTATTTTATAAAATAGATGACCTAACGTTTAATTGATTGTTGCATGGTTTAATTCAATGACACAATTAAACCATTAATAACCTGGGGCACCACGGATATAGAGCGGTTACCTCCCGAATCCACTCTCTTAAAGATCTTTAATATCAATCGCACTCAATTATTAATCGTCACCTTCTTCACTCTCATTCTGATTGTCGTAATGTACTTGGTTATCTGCACGAACCCTGGCTAACAAGTTGAATCAGCAATACACAAATTGGCTGAATTACTTATTTACTAAATACCTAAATAATCACACACAATATACAGTTGAAGTCAGAAGTTTACATTCACTTAGGTTGGAGTCATTAAAACTCGTTTTTCAACCGCTCCACAAATTTCTTAACAAAAACTATAGGTTTGGCATGTCGGTTAGGACATCTACTTTGTGCATGATACAAGTAATTTTTCCAACAATTAATTGACATAATTTGAGTCAATTGGAGGTGTACCTGTGGATCTATTTCAAGGCCTACCTTCAAGCTCATTGCCTCTTTCAAAGTTTTTACCAAGTTGCCATAATCAGCTCGTGCTGTATTCTGGCTGATCTAGTCGTATTTCACCATTCCAGCATGGTGATCGTAAAATCCACGTGATCTGGTCTCACGTAAATTTTGTTAGAGTAGTTGTTCAACCATTCGCATCCACAGCTCAGGGCTTTATACTGGGGAAGAGAAGGGCGTTTTTCATCCCTCTCCAACCAATGTCTCTTCACTTGGGTGTGGCCATTGAGTGATTATAAAATTACTTTAAAATTCTCTCATTTAGGAGCTAAAATCACATGTAATCATCTCAAGAATAGTTTCATATTTAAATTGCACAACATTTCCATGATAACCTGATACCTAGAATGATTATATTTTCCAAGATACAGTTTATGTCGTCCTGTCATCAGATATAATGCCCCAGACAAAAACTGATCTGACATCATATTCTTTAAGTACCAATGGACACTTTCAACTGGTTGAGAAAGGGAATTATTGTTCCATTCCCCAACCTTTTGATGTTACCATACTTTGTCTGTGGGAAAAAAAGGGCTTCCAAGAGACCATTCTGTAGAGTGGAGAGAAAAGGTGGGAAGGTATTTATGGGGTGGTCATAAACCTCACCCAACAGGGCAATGTCATGACAATACTAACCCATCATGTCTGCATTGGACACGCCTATGAGCCCAATACTAACCCATCATGTCTGCATTAGACACGCCTATGAGCCCAATACTAACCCATCATGTCTGCATTGGACACGCCTATGAGCCCAATACTAACCAATCAATGCCCCAGGACTACCTGACATGATGACTCCTTGCTGTCCCCAGTCCACCTGGCCGTGCTGCTGCTCCAGTTTCAACTGTTCTGCCTTATTATTATTCGACCATGTTGGTCATTTATGAACATTTGAACATCTTGGCCATGTTCTGTTATAATCTCCACCCGGCACAGCCAGAAGAGGACTGGCCACCCCACATAGCCTGGTTCCTCTCTAGGTTTCTTCCTAGGTTTTGGCCTTTCTAGGGAGTTTTTCCTAGCCACCGTGCTTCTACACCTGCATTGCTTGCTGTTTGGGATTTTAGGCTGGGTTTCTGTACAGCACTTTGAGATATCAGCTGATGTATGAAGGGCTATATAAATAAATTTGATTTGATGTCTGCATTGGACATGCATGCCATAAATAATCTTAAATCCACTGTAACCAAAAGGGTAGAGCACTGATAGTGGAGACGAGAGAAAAATCCCCTGGAGAGTGACCACAGTGAAGGATAACTTTTACATGGGCTGCAAAGTAGCTTTGTAGTGTATAAGTTCCATCCCTGTATGGCTGACTGGGCCAGGACACCAATTAAATTACACTTGTAGCTAGCATGCCAACCACTGGAGGACAGCGAGTGTAGCAGAATGAAGCTGATCTGTGCAAATTACCAGAGATCCTCCCGCAGCAGAGATGCTTCCAGTATTAAAATATAGATCCATTCATGACAGATAGGAGACACTACTTCAAGTCTCAGTGGGATGACATCACATCAATGGCAACTAGATCTCACGTCTGCTCGTCACACCGCTTTCACCTCCCCCTATGCCACAGACAGTATAACGCAAACACCGACTGACCTGATGCAGTATAGCAGAATTAAATACTGATCTGTGTCAATGAAGCAGAATTAAATACTGATCTGAATCAATGAAGCATAATTAAATACTGATCTGAGTCAGTGTAGCATAATTAAATACTGATGAGGCAGTGTAGCATAATTAAATACTGACGAGGCAGTGTAGCATAATTAAATACTGATGAGGCAGTGTAGCATAATTAAATACTGACGAGGCAGTGTAGCATAATTAAATACTGATCTGAGGCAGTGTAGCAGAATTAAATAATGATTTGAGTCAATGTAGGTAGCCTAGTGGTTAGAGCGTTGGGCCAGAAACCGAAAGGTTGCTGGATTGAAACCCCAAGCTGGTAAAAATCTGTCAATCTGCCCCTGAACAAGGCAGTTAACCCACTGTTCCCCGGTAGGCCGTCATTGTAAATAAGAATTTGTTCTGAACTGACTTGCCTAGTAAAATAAAGTTTAAGTAGAAAAAAATAACGTTTAAATGGAGCAGAATTAAATACACACAACATTCATTATATGGGTACTAGATTGACTCAGTTCTGCTGGCTGCTGAGGTTTAGGAGGAGGTGGTCAGTGAGTGTAACAGAGGGGTGAGTGTGTTGAGGTTGAGTAGGTCAGTGAGTGTGTACATGAGTTAGTTGACAGGTGAGTGCTAGGGTATTTCTCAATTCATCCTTCCTCAATTACTCTCCTCGTCTCCTTCTAAAAACCCATTGGAGAAGGTCAGACCTTGTACCTTCTCCTCCAATACAGTTTTGACACAATACAGGTAAGGAGATGTGAATAATCAAGGAAAGACAAAGTGAGAAAGCCCTAGTAGCCATCGGTAACACTACTGTTATCCTAGCCCCACCCAGATCATGGTATTGGTAAGATAATGGCTGCTGCTTCGTGGGTATGAAGTGCTGTTGTGAACAGAGGCTGCATCACAGGTCAGCCAGACGGGGACTGTTACACCCACACCAATGATCAAGGACATCAGATGTTATGACCAAGGACATCAGCTGCAAATCTGTGCAATATCAGACTAAATTAGAGTAACAACCAAATAAAACAGGCAAACAGGGAATGTTCAATTACCCAAAAATACACTATACTTCATTCAAATAATCAATACTTTATTTCATATCATAAAGAACACCTGTGGAAATGGGCAGTGGATTTAGACATCCATCTGACTCCAAAACAAGACATGATTGAATAGTTGAATAGTGTCTAATCCAAATAATCAGCACAATGGCAGGTGTTAGTGCAGGGCTAGAACAGAAACCTGCACACCCCGTAGCTAGATCTCCAGCAGCAGGTTGGCCATCCATTTTCTAGGTCGATGCATTGTTGCTTTAACTGTATTGCTGTAGTCAAACAACTTATTCTAACAGTAAACCAATATCATATTCAGAAAGTATTCAGACCCCTTGACTTGTTCCTCATTTTGTTACGTTAACATTAACAGCCTTATTCTAAAATGTATTAAGTAATATTGTTTTCCAAATCAATCTACACACAATACCCCATAGTGTCAACATTTATGGTTGTACATTGTGATATCACTAAAACACTCCTACTACAATGTTTAAACATTCTACATTGTGACATAATGTCATTGATATCATGAAACAACTCCTTCATATATGTATTTTCTGATGTTTATTTAGAGATCTTTTATCATAGAATCTCTTCCCACATTGATCACAGCTATAACACTTCTCTCCTGTGTGTGTTCTCTGGTGTATAGTCAGATGGCTAGATGTAGTAAAACTCTTCCCACATTGAGTACAGCTATAAGGCTTCTCTCCTGTGTGTGTTCTCTGGTGTGATGCCAGGTTGCTTGACCGAGTACAACTCTTCCCACATTGCTTACAGCTATAAGGTTTCTCTCCTGTGTGTGTTCTCTGGTGTAAAATCAAATGGCTAGATGTAACAAAACTCTTCCCACATTGAGTACAGCTATAAGGCTTCTCTCCTGTGTGTGTTCTCTGGTGTATAGTCAGATGGCTAGATGTAGTAAAACTCTTCCCACATTGATCACAACTAAAAGGTTTCTCTCCTGTGTGTGTTCTCTGGTGTGATACCAGGCTGCTTGACTGAGTAAAACTCTTCCCACATTGATCACAGCTATAGGGTTTCTCTCCTGTGTGTGTTCTCTGGTGTGATACCAGGTTGCATGACTGAGTAAAACTCATCCAACATTGATTACAGCTATAAGGTTTATCTCCTGTGTGTTTTCTCTGGTGTGATACCAGGCTGCTTGACCGAGTAAAACTCTTCTCACATTGATTACAGCTATAATGTTTCTCTCCTGTGTGTGCTCTCAGATGTACTATCAGGCAGCTTGAGCTAGTAAAACTCTTCCCACATTGAATACAGATATAAGGTTTCTCTCCTGTGTGTGCTCTCAGATGTACCATCAGGCCGCTTGAGCGAGTAAAACTCTTCCCACATTGATCACAGCTATAAGGTTTCTCTCCAGTGTGAATTCTCATGTGTACTTTTAGTGAATTTGATCTTAAGTAACTCTTCCCACAATCAAAACAGTGGTGAGATTTCTCTCCTGTGTGTGTTCGCAGGTGTACTTTAAGTTCTGATGAAGATTTGCAACCTTTCCCACAGTCAGAGCAGCGGTGAGATTTCTTCCCTGTGGGTCTCCGCTGGTGTTTCTTGAGGTGCCCTTTGGTGCCCTTCTCTGCATCGTCAGCTTCATGATGTTGTAGAGACTCGCCAGAGGATCCACGGTAGTCACGTCTCTCTCCTAAAGTCAGACAGATGGTTAGGGCCACAACAGCAGAAATCCACTGTAAAAGGTGATACCAACATGATAGATGATGTTGAACAACAATTGACGTCTGTAATGAATGTTACAATTATCTTAAGACAGTCAAGTGAGCAACAAGTAATATTTTTTCTTGTTTTCACATTAGTAGTAACATCAATGATTGTAGGCTAGAAATAAGTTATTAAAGTTGTTGAAATCCTAAGCGCTGTGCCAGACGACTTTTGGTCTCCAATATAGGCCCCCTTCTGTGTTTGCTAAAATTGGCACGAGGGCAATGTAGACTCAATTTGGTTGTAGAAACTCATCCATGCTAATGCAGAAACCACTAGTTATACCAATAACATAGACCTACTGTAGGACCCATAACGTCACCTAAAAATAACATAGACCTACTGTAGGACCCATAACTTCACCTAATAATAACAACATAGACCTACTGTAGGACCCATAACTTCACCTAATAATAACATATACCTACTGTAGGACCCATAACTTCACCTAATAATAACAACATAGACCTACTGTAGGACCCATAACTTCACCTAATAATAACATAGACCTACTGTAGGACCCATAACTTCACCTAATAATAACAAACATAGACCTACTGTAGGACCCATAACTTCACCTAATAATAACATAGACCTACTGTAGGACCCATAACGTCACCTAATAATAACAGCATAGACCTACTGTAGGACCCATAACGTCACCTAATAATAACAACATAGACCTACTGTAGGACCCATAACTTCACCTAATAATAACAACATAGACCTACTGTAGGACCCATAACTTCACCTAATAATAACAACATAGACCTACTGTAGGACCCATAACTTCACCTAATAATAACAACATAGACCTATTGTAGGACCCATAACTTCACCTAATAATAACATAGACCTACTGTAGGACCCATAACTTCACCTAATAATAACAACATAGACCTACTGTAGGACCCATAACTTCACCTAATAATAACATAGACCTACTGTAGGACCCATAACGTCACCTAATAATAACAACATAGACCTACTGTAGGACCCATAACTTCACCTAATAATAACAACATAGACCTACTGTAGGACCCATAACTTCACCTAATAATAACAACATAGACCTACTGTAGGACCCATAACTTCACCTAATAATAACAACATAGACCTACTGTAGGACCCATAACTTCACCTAATAATAACAACATAGACCTATTGTAGGACCCATAACTTCACCTAATAATAACAACATAGACCTACTGTAGGACCCATAACTTCACCTAATAATAACAACATAGACCTACTGTAGGACCCATAACTTCACCTAATAATAACAACATAGACCTACTGTAGGACCCATAACTTCACCTAATAATAATATAGACCTACTGTAGGACCCATAACTTCACCTAATAATAACAACATAGACCTACTGTAGGACCCATAACTTCACCTAATAATAACATAGACCTACTGTAGGACCCATAACTTCACCTAATAATAACATAGACCTACTGTAGGACCCATAACGTCACCTAATAACAACAACATAGACCTACTGTGGGACTCATAACTTCACATAACAATATAGACCTAACTGTAATAATAACAACATAGACCTACTGTAGGACCCATAACTTCACCTAATAATAACAACATAGACCTAGGACTATACATCATTTAATATTTCAGGTAAATAAAAACAGATAATGTTGTGAATAATCCCACAACTCTGTAATGTGTTGTCATTCTAAATGTCCTGAATAAAGGAAAATAGCTCTGTGTGTTGTACAATAGCCTATCCATCAAGGAACAGTTCTCTACACATTATGAGCTAAGTATCTCTTTGTCCAAACAGCCCAACGAGAACCGACTGTAAACCAAGCAGACAATAACGTCAATTTGTTAGGGATGTTGGATCCAACATGGAGCACAGCATATCTGTCATTCCCAGAGTAATGAATGAAGAAGCACTTTGGTTGTTGTTGCATGTAGTGATGTTTGTCATTTGACTGGTATTCAGAAAATGATTTCCTGGATCAGCTGATGATAGTTGAACATGTGACGAACAAAACAGCGCCAGTATTAAGTATTATGTGTAATTATTGAATAACCACGTTAATGACAGTATCCATTTGGGTGTTGTGAATCAACTTAAGGTGACTCAGAACCATTGGATTTAGCAAACTGAAATTATTTATAATTGCTGTGCCCATAAACTGTTTTCCAAGCGTAACATAAGGAGCCACTAAATGTTACTTAGTTAGAGAGCATTTCAGAGATCTGAATACAAAACACTGTCCGACAGCAAGATCCAAAATTTAAGTTGAAGTTCATCATATGACAAGCTTAAGGTTATGACTATAACTACTGTTCCATGAAGGAGGGAAACGAGGTACAACATACTTGTTAAATCCGCACCTCGCTGGAAGCCCCGCCTTCCACAGGTGATGAGTGTTAGGCTCTGATTTATTCCTTAAATTTAATACCGCCCTTCACCGACCAGGAAGGGACGGGAACAAACAGGTGGTGTACATCTTTCCCTCCTTTAGAGTAGAACACCTGTTTAGGAGAGGTGCTGGCTGCCGGAGTAGAACTCAGGGAACTTCCTTTGGGGAACAGTAGTTATTGCCATAACGTGTGGATTTAATAGTATGTTGTAGCTCTCTTCTCTGAACCGGGGGGGGGCAAGCAGATGTGTACCTCGTTTCCCTCCTTCAGGGAACAGTAATTATAGTCATAAAGTCACACTCCCTTACAGTCGGTCAACTTCGGTATAACATACTACGGGGAAATACTATCCTTCCCCAACTGAACCAAACGGATACGAAATGAAACAGCCCATGGCAGACCACCCAGACCTGACCCCGCAAGATATGTCAATTTAGTCATTGTCTTTTGTTTGAAACACTCCTGTCAATGTTGAGTAAGGACGCACACCTGATTACGCATATAGAAATAGGACTAGTCTACCTGGCCTGCGCACAAATGTAGACCTATAAATGTGCCCATTTGGGGATGTCTGATAGTATGTCTGATTGTCTTAAGACACCACCACTAATGAGCTGTGGAGCTTCAAGGTACATTTTTCTTCACCTCAAACAGCAAGTAAACAGTCTTATTAAAATCAATTAAAAATTACAATAGTTCCTCAAAATATTTTCAGCTCTCGCCCTTTTGATAACCACTCAGCATAAAACGGAAAAATGTAATGCTCTGATCCAGTGGAAATGTCCTAAAATACCTGATTACTTCTTATCCCTTGAACAAATAGCCGACAGCTTTGTCTGTTGAGAACTCACTGGCACAGGAAACTGAGGCCCAGAATATTTAATACAATGTTGCAAGCTTGCTATCTCGAGTTTTGGGCTGACCCAGTTGATAGTTGATACAATGTTTAAAGTTTGGCCATGTGCAGCCAATGTGATTTATAGGACATTTATTTCTATCAGGTTATTTTCTAGCTGCAGAATGCAATGTTTTTATTTGTTGGCAAAGATAATAGTTTCAGAATAATGTTTGTTTTTCAAACAGGTTTGCTATTTTATTTCATTTTACTAAATAGTTTTTCCCTAATCTATTTTTCTATAATAAGCATGGAGGTTTCCCCTATCAACCAGTCACAAGTACTGGCGACAAAGCGCCTTGTAACCTAGCTGGGAATGGGACAGACGGAACCCTTCTGTGGTAACAGACAGGGGCGATTTGTAATCAAATCTAAGTCCCAGGAATGGGGTTCATCTGAACCACAGAGACTGTGTGTGCGATAATAACATAGCCGTGTCCAACCCTGCTAGTTCTCTCGACTCAGCAACCAACCACCAATCTCCAACAGGGCCCTTAACCTGTATCACTTGACACCTCATAGTGAGCTACAGGTAGGAATCAGCAATGAATCCCAAAAATGAGACACCTCTGGGGAAGGGTATCAGCAACATTAAATATATATATATACAGTGGGGAGAACAAGTATTTGATACACTGCCAATTTTTCAGGTTTTCCTATTTACAAAGCATGTAGAGGTCTGTAATTTTTATCATAGGTACACTTCAACTGTGAGAGACGGAATCTAAAACACAAATCCAGAAAAGCACATTTTATGATTTTTAAGTAGTTAATTTGCATTTTATTGCATGACATAAGTATTTGATCACCTACCAACCAGTAAGAATTCCGGCTCTCACAGTTTTTCTTTAAGAATCCCTCCTGTTCTCCACTCATTACCTGTATTAACTGCACCTGTTTGAACTCGTTACCTGTATAAAAGACCCCTGTCCACACACTCCAACCTCTCCACAATGGCCAAGACCAGAGAGCTGTGTAAGAACATCAGGGATAAAATTGTAGACCTGCACAAGGCTGGGATGGTCTACAGGACAATAGGCAAGCAGCTTGGTGAGAAGGCAACAACTGTTGGCGCAATTATTAGAAAATGAGGGAAGTTCAAGATGACGGTCAATCACACTCGGTCTGGGGCTCCATGCAAGATCTCACCTCGTGGGGCATCAATGATCATGAGGAAGGTAAGGGATCAGCCCAGAACTACACGGCAGGACCTGGTCAATGACCTGAAGAGAGCTGGGACCACAGTCTCAAAGAAAACCATTAGTAACACACTACGCCGTCATGGATTAAAATCCTGCAGCGCACGCAAGGTCCCCCTGATCAAGCCAGCGCATGTCCAGGCCCGTCTGAAGTTTGCCAATGACCATCTGGATGATCCAGAAGAGGAATGGGAGAAGATCATGTGGTCTGATGAGACAAAAATAGAGCTTTTTAGTCTAAACTCCACCCGCGGGGTTTGGAGGAAGAAGAAGGATGAGTACAACCAAGAACACCAACCGTGAAGCATGGAGGTAGAAACATCATTCTTTGGGGATGCTTTTCTGCAAAGGGGACAGGACGACTGCACCGTATTGAGGGGAGGATGGATGGGGCCATGTATCGCAAGATCTTGGCCAACGACCTCCTTCCCTCAGTAAGAGCATTGAAGATGGGTCGTGGCTGGGTGTTCCAGCATGACAACGACCCGAAACACACAACCAGGGCAACTAAGGAGTGGCTCCGTAAGAAGCATCTCAAGGTCCTGGAGTGGCCTAGCCAGTCTCCAGACCTGAACCCAATAGAACATCTTTGGAGGGAGCCGAAAGTCCATATTGCCCAGTAACAGCCCCGAAACCTAAAGGATCTGGAGAAGGTCTGTATGGAGGAGTGGGCAAAAATCCCTGCTGCAGTGTTTGCAAACCTGGTCAAGAACTACAGGAAACGTATGATCTCTAATTGCAAACAAAGGTTTGTACCAAATATTAAGTTATGCTTTTCTGATGTATGAAATACTTATGTCATGCAATAAAATGCAAATGAATTACTTAAAAATCATACAATGTGATTTTCTGGATTTTTGTTTTAGATTCCGTCTCTCACAGTTGAAGTATACCTATGATAAAAATTACAGACCTCTACATGCTTTGTAAGTAGGAAAACCTGCAAAATCGGCAGTGTATCAAATACACTTGTTCTCCCCACTGTATATATATATATATATATAGTGTTTAATGACAAACCTTTTTTTTTTTCAAATCCGTCAAGACACCAATTTAGACTTTACCGTAAAATGCTTTACTTACAAGCCCTTAACCAACAGTGCAGTTCAAGAATAAGAAAATATTTACCAAGTAGACTAAAATAAAAAGTAAAAATTAACACAATGAGCACCGGTACCGAGTCAGTGTGGCTCGTTGAGGTAATCTGTACATGAAGGTAGAGGCATAGTGACTATGCATAGGTAATAAACAACCAGCGAGTAGCAGCAGTGTGTAACAGGGTTATATTGGTGATTCCCCTTGTCACTTTACTGTGCGCCCACTGAAGATCTGGCTATACAGCTCCTGGAAATGGTTTTTGAGCGTCTCAAGGCTCACAACCTGAAGTTGGCGCCAAAAAAGTGTAACTTTCTGCAGAGGTCTGTGAAGTTTTTGGGGCATATCATTAGTGCGGATGGTGTCGCTACAGACCCTGAGAAGGTGAGGGCCATTACAGGAGTAACAGAAGCTGATCTGATGAAAGATGGCACTGACATTCCATCTCAGAAGAAATTGAGGTCATTCCTTGGGATGGTGGTGTATTATCAACAGATCATTGAAGGTTGCTCGACCATTGCAAAGCCTCTCTTTGGATTGACTACTGGACACAAGGCTCCACGCTGGAAAAAGAAGCGAAGCTCACCTGTCAGGAAGTTGACGGCTGCCGACTGGACAACAGAATGCAGACAGGCCTTATTCCAGCTGAAGCAAGTCTTACTGGACCAGGTTTTGTTGGCCCACCCCAACTTTGAAAACCCTTTCTACTCTCGGTGGATGCATCCAGCAATGGCTTAGGTGCTGTGCTATCTCAGGTGCAGGAACCAGGAGCTACAGCGAGACCTATAGCCTTCCCTCAGTTATGCACAGTCGAGGTATCCTGAGCACAGGCTCGAGTTCTTTGCCATGAAATGGGCTCTGTGACAAGTTCCACCACTGGCTACGGGGACAGCAGTTCACGGTATGGACGGATAATAATCCCTTGACATACATTCTGACCAAAGCAAAGCTTGATGCTTGTGAACAGAGATGGGTCGCCAAGCTGGCACCGTACGAGTTAGACATCAAGTATATCCCTGGAAAAATAAATGTTGTTGCAGATGCTTTGAGCAGCGAGCCCTTCGTACGACCCAGTGCACTCCATCGCCTGACAAGGGTCCCGTACAAGACCTTACTAGCTGAAGCCAACGCTGTGCGCACAGACAGAGTGCAAGATGTGTTTCACTGGTCCAGCCACCCCTTTGACAAAGCCTCTGACTCCAACGAAGTGGTCATTAGCTGTCAGGCTACTGTTGACCCCCCATCTGGTGCTTTATCAAGACATGAAGTTGCAGCTGTTCTTCATTCACACAGGTGCTGGGTGGGTGAAGTGGGCTCACATGCACCTGATCCGGAAGCAAGAGCTCCTCTTGAGAGCATAATAACAACTGAGTCTCTTGAACTAGTGTGCATAGACTTCTGGTCTGCAGAAGATTCAAACAAGTCCTTGGATGTACTCGTTGTTACTGACCACTTTACCAAATTGGCTCATGCCTTCTCGTGTCCAAACCAGTGTGCTAAGTCTGTAGCTCATCAGTTGTGGAACAACTATTTCTCTGTCTACGGGATGCCTCGCCGTATACACTCAGACCAGGGAGCCAACTTTGAGAGCGCTTTAATAGCCGAACTGTTGAGTGTTGCAGGCGTTCAGAAGTCTCACACCACGCCGTACCATCCGATGGGGAACAGGTCCTGCGAAAGGAAAGGATGAATAGGACTTTGGGAAACATGATCCGGGCCCTGCCTACGAGAGCAAAGCACAGATGGCCTCAGGCGCTGAAGTCCCTTACGTTTGCATACAATTGTACAATCCATGAGACCACAGGCTTTTCCCCTTTCCTGCTAATGTTTGGGAGGACGCCAAGACTGCCTGTTGACATCGTCTTTGGCTTTGTCATAGAGAATCCAGAAGTTGTCGACTATGACCAGTTTGTTCAGTCTTTGAGGAGAGATCTGAAAGAAGTCATGAATGCAGCACAGGCATCTGCAGCGAAGCAGTTGAAGAGGCATGCTGACCTTTATGACAGAAGAGTCAGAGGAGCACAAGTGGAGATTGGGGATCGAGTATTGCTGGCTAACAAGGGGGAGCGGGGAAAGCGGAAGCTCGCTGACCGTTGGGAGGATACTGTCTACCTTGTCACTGGATTGAATGCTGACAGTCACACTTTTAAGATTCAGAACAGCTCCAACCTGATAATGCCAGTCAACTTTCTTCCTCTTCCCCATGCTGCTGTTGAGGAGGGAACAGACATGTCTTGATTAACAGAGTCTGAGGACATGAAGGAAAGTTTTGTGGTCTCAGCTGCCATGGACACTGCAGTGGATGATGGTGCTGAGTACAGAACCAGAGTGTGGGTGTCAGAGTTGTCTTCTGAAGGAACAGGTGACACAAGCCTGGAGGGTGATGTGCGATCCTTGGATGCTCAGGATATTCCACCTTTGGATTCCGTGGATGATATACTGCAGCTGGAAGGTCTGCCTCGATCAGAGAGTCTTCAAGTCTGACCGAGACCGTAACAGTGTAGTGAGTGAGCTAATTGACCAGTCTGCTTACGATATCCGTACTGACCTACCAAACGCGGACCATTCCTTACCTGATCAGTTACGTACTGACTGTGTTGACGGACACACTATTGCAACAGTACACAACACTGTTACCCCTTATGCAGTTGAAGGTAGTCGGGGTCATATTAGGTCAAGGGCAGGAAGGCTATTTAAACCAGTGTCAAGACTGATTGAGATTATGAATCAGCAGAAAGTTAGCTCTTGAAGGTTAAATATGTGAATAGAGGGTCAATGGTATTGACATCTTTGAATTGTTTTGCTTTTACATCATTGTGACCATGATTAGAGGTTGCAGGATGGTAATGTGACATATGATAAAGTCTCTTATGGTGGTTTATTTTATTACTTGGATGTTTTAAAGTCACTGAGTGTACTTAACATGTGACAGGCATGTTTACCTATGAGGGCTAAGGGGATTGATCAACCGCTTTTCACTCTAATTCTCAAGGAGAATAGTCTGACTGTGACTGGAATATTTAGTGACTGATTTAAAGCAGGGTCTGCATCCTTGATATACACAGCTTTACCTTTTAGTTCTCTATTAGGTAGTATATACATTTATTTATTTTCTCTGGATTATTCTGTACATATGTTGAGTGTCTCTGTATCTGGTATGTTTGCACAGTGCCGTTTTGTATTTTGTTATTTTTCTTGGCAAGTGGAATTCAGTAGGGGGGAGTATAACAGGGTTATATTGGTGATTCCCCTTGCCACTTTATTGTTAAGCCAATGGGTTTTTGGTTTGAGTTTGTCTTGCCTTCACCTACTCAACATGGCATCTTATTGGCTGGTTTGCGTAGCTTGCTTACGAGGGGGGATGTTCCAGTTAGAATCGTCCCAGTGAACAAGCACCAAACCAGCGGTAAGTTGTTGGTTGCAAAGCACTGTACATCAAAAGTGATTCTTATACTCTCAAGTGATGATTTAAATGTACAATTTATATCAAATTGTTTGTAAATGTTATTCGAACATCACACATAAGATGCAGCGTTTTTTGGAGAATATTTGTTGTGCAATTTGTTGTAAAGAATTCCCGCCAGTACTAGCTAGCAACTTACTTTGTCTGGTGGGGGGGTTCATATATTTTATACAGTGCGTGAGTGCAGAGTTGGATGGTGAGACGTGCATTGCATGACGTGCAATTTTGTGCCGTTCCTAACAGGTACATTTGTTAAAGATATTATATTGTATATTGTAATTGTATTATTTTGGTAACTAGCCCGGTGAACAAGCACCAAACCAGCGTGCGTGAGTGCAGAGTTGGATGGTGAGACGTGCATTGCATGACATGCAATTTTGTGCCGTTCTCATCAGAATAAATCTACATGACTGGTGCTACATGTTGGAGTTCCGTGTCGATGACTGATTGTACACAACGCAAGAAGAGTACTGTTACAAGTGCACAAACGGGAGGGGGGGGTGGGTCAATGTAAATTGTTCGGTGGCGATTTTATGAATTGTTCAGCATTCGTATGGCTTGGGGGTAGAAGCTGTTGAGGAGGCTTTTGGTCCTAGACTTGGCGCTCAGTTACCGCTTGCCGTGCTGTAGCAGAGAAAATAGTCTATAACTTGGGTGACTGGAGTCTCTGACAATTTTATGGGCTTTCCTCTGACACCGCCTATTATATAGATCCTGGATGGCAGGAAGCTTGGCCCCAGTGATGTACTGGGTCGTTCACACTACCCTCTGTAGCGCCTTATGGTCAGATGCTGAGCAGTTGCCATACCAGGCGGTGATGCAACTGGTCAGGATGCTCTCGATGGTGCAGCTGTATTACCTTTTGAGGATCTTGGGACCCATGCCAAATCGTTTTCAGTCTCCTGAGGGGGAAGAGGTTTTGTTGTGCCATCTTCACAACTGTCTTGGTATATACCCACGTGGGTGATTGAAATATGAACTGAGGTCCACACTCCAGTCCAGTTGATGGTGGTAATGCATCTTAAAGTTGGTTGCCAAGCGCTATAAAAAAGGCCAAAGAAGAAAAAGAAGCCTGAAGGCAGGAGAAAAGACTAGAAACCGTTTGGGGCAACTGGTTACCTATTTTGATGTGATATGAAAGTATTGTGTGAAATGATTGATGTGAGAAAAAAAAAGCTTATATTTAAAATTTTGATTTTCAAAATCTGGGTTCTGATGGGGTACGACAGTTGAAATAAGCTCATGAGGCATTTCTACGTGATTTCTTCAAGAAACAATGGGTACATATCATTAATGTATAAGTCCCAAAATGGATGTAACAACTGCTGATTTCCCCTTTAGGAGTACATCTTGGGATAAGCTAATAGGAGATAGAGGACTATTGTATTTCAGGCATTGTTATTGGATGTATTTGATCAATTGTTAACGTTTTGTTGATGGTCCACTCTTGATGTTCTCCAGTGTAGCTTCAGCCATTCCTACAGACATTAAACATTAAAGTGTAGAACCCCTTTACTGCATATTGGTTCAACAACTGCAGATACGGTACTTACTGGTGTTGAACAGATCTCCAACCTCCTCTTCTTCCTCCAATGTGACAGTAATCTCTCCCTCCTCCTCTTTAACTCCAAAAACTGCAACCTCCCCTTTCTCCTCTTCTTTTACTGTAACATCTTCCTCATTTTTCACTCTGAACGCGTCTTCTTCTTCTTTCACGGTAACAGCCTCACCCTCTACTTGTTTTTGTATTGTAACAGCCTCCTCTTCCTCCTCCTCTTTCACGATAGCTTCTTTCTCCGCCCAGCAGATCTTCTCTTCTTTAGCAGGAGAGTAGCTTAGTGAACTCATGGTCGGGGATGTTAGCTAGCTAGCATTAGCGACTAGCCTAGTTCTAATCTAACTTAGCAAACCAGCTAGCTGACAAAAAACGTAAATATATAATTAAATGGGCCAACAAGTACATACGACAGAAGTGTGTTTAATACACATCGACTAATATACACCAAAACAGTGTACAGAGCGTTAATGTTGTAGCTGTGTTTGTTAGAAAGCTACCGAGGTGTCTGACTAGCTGTTGTTGTTGAAGCAGCGTCCCGTCCACTAGATTATACGTCACACTGGCAGCATCGCCTGAACCTAAAAGACGCACATTGCCATCTGCTGACTGGAGTGGGCAACGCAGTTGAGGAACCAAAAGTTTATTTTTCATTTATTTCATAAAAGTTTAATGTTACATTAAGTCGTTCAAAGAGAAGCATGTGTTGATTGATTCGTTTTCAATGAGTGAGAATTTAAAACAAATTTTACACCCACTACATATTTACATTGAACCATACTTCTGACATGGATCATTTTGACCCCAGAGGCATATCTCTCTTCTCTGTATACATCAAATGATGTCGCTCTTGCTGCTGGTGAGTCTCTGATCCACCTCTACGCAGACGACACCATTCTGTATACTTCTGGCCCTTCTTTGGACACTGTGTTAACAACCCTCCAGGCAAGCTTCAATGACATACAACTCTCCTTCTGTGGCCTCCAATTGCTCTTAAATACAAGTAAAACTAAATGCATGCTCTTCAACCGATCGCTACCTGCACCTGCCCGCCTGTCCAACATCACTACTCTGGACGGCTCTGACTTAGAATACGTGGACAACTACAAATACCTCGGGGCTGCAGGGTAGCCTAGAGGTTAGAGCGTTGGACTTGTAACCGGAAGCAAGTTCAAATCCCGAGCTGACAAAGTACAAATCTGCCATTCTGCCCCTGAACAGGCAGTTAACCCACTGTTCCTAGTCTGTCATTGAAAATAAGAATTTGTTCTTTAACTAACTTGCCTAGTTAATTAAAGGTCAAAGAAAAATAAATAAATAAATAGAAAACCTAGGTGTCTGGTTAGACTGTAAACTCTCCTTCCAGACCCACATCAAACATCTCCAATCCAAAGTTAAATCTAGAATTGGCTTCCTATTTTGCAACAAAGCATCCTTCACTCATGCTGCCAAACATACCCTTGTAAAACTGACCATCCTACCAATCCTCGACTTCGGCAATGTCATTTACAAAATAGCCTCCAATACCCTACTCAACAAATTGGATGCAGTCTATCACAGTGCAATCCGTTTTGTCACCAAAGCCCCATATACTACCCACCATTGCGACCTGTACGCTCTCGTTGGCTGGCCCTCGCTTCATACTCGTCGCCAAACCCACTGGCTCCATGTCATCTACAAGACCCTGCTAGGTAAAGTCCCCCCTTATCTCACCTCGCTGGTCACCATAGCATCACCCACCTGTAGCACACGCTCCAGCAGGTATATCCCTCTGTTTACCCCTAAAACCAATTCTTTCTTTGGCCACCTCTCCTTCCAGTTCTCTGCTGCCAATGACTGGAACGAACTACAAAAATCTCTGAAACTGGAAACACTTATCTCCCTCACTAGCTTTAAGCACCAACTGTCAGAGCAGCTCACAGATTACTGCACCTGTACATAGCCCACCTATAATTGAGCCCAAACAACTACCTCTTTCCCTACTTATTTTATTTATTTATTTTGCTCCTTTGCACCCCATTATTTTTATTTCTACTTTGCACATTCTTTCACTGCACATCTACTATTCTAGTGTTTTACTTGCTATATTGTATTTACTTTGCCACCATGGCCTTTTTTTGCCTTTACCTCCCTTATCTCACCTCATTTGCTCACATCGTATATAGACTTGTTTATACTGTATTATTGACTGTATGTTTGTTTTACTCCATGTGTAATTCTGTGTCGTTGTATGTGTTGAACTGCTTTGCTTTATCTTGGCCAGGTCGCAGTTGTAAATGAGAACTTGTTCTCAACTTGCCTACCTGGTTAAATAAAGGTGAAATAAAATAGAATTAATTAATATCAAAATGTGGTTTATTCAATTCTTCCAATTTTTCATGACTTTGTCAATCAACTTGTTCTTAATAAATCTAAATCATGGTTTAGTGTTTCTGTATCAAAATGGACTTTTAACTATTTCAAATCCTTTGGAGTAATTTTGACCCCAGCTAAAAGCACCTTGATAAATAGGACATTTATTTAAAATCAAAATCAAATCACATTTTATTGGTCACATACACATGTTTAGCAGATATTATTGCGGGTGTATCGAAAAGCTTGTGTTTCTATCTCCGACAGTGCAGTAATATCTGATAAGTAATATCTAACAGCACCCCACCAATACGGCCTTTATGGTAGAGAGGCCAGACGGAAGCCACTCCTCAGTAAAAGGTACATGGCAGCCCACTTGGAATTTGCCAAAAGGCACCTGAAGGACTATCAGACCATGAGAAACAAGATTCTCTGGTCTGATTAAACAAACATTGAACTCTTTGGCCTGAATGCCAAGTGTCACGTCTGGAGGAAAATTGGCACCATCCCTAAGTTGAAGCATGGTGGTGGCAACATCATACTGTGGAGATGCTTTTCAACTGCAGTGCAAATTGTCCACTGATATTGGTGTAATTTCTCACCCATTTTGTCTGTATGAAAGTTAATTTCCCCTCAGGCACACACATTAGTTATTTGTTATTATGAAGGTCATTTGTGTAGAATGTACTTTTCCCCACTACTCTTTACGTTGCTTATTTATATTCAGTGGCCTGACTGCATCCAGACTATGGCAAAGGCCCATCCTGGTAGATCTGAACCTAATGCAGCTTGGTGTGATTGGATGACAGAAGTCACATTTAGGTACCAGGTGTAACTGAGGACATAGATGCTCCATATCCATTACTTTGAGTGTTTATTATAATATGACTAAATGTGTTCCTGTGTTGCAGGGTGGATTTATCATTTTCAACAAATGTACAGGGTTCGTTGAAAAGTGATACTAAATTTACATACCATGCACTATTTTGACAATGGAAGATATACTGAATTTATACTATTGTTCATACTAAGATGGACGGAGATACATGCTGCTTTTGCACAGATTTGTTCATTGGTTTTGCAAGAGGCTGTTGATTGGTCAGTCATTGGGTTCATTTGTTTTACAATATGTTCAAATCAAAATTTATTTATACAGCACATTTAAGACATGGATGCAACACAATGGCTTCACAGAAAAAATCTAAAACAATGAAAATAAACATTTACACTCTAACCAGGCTACCCGCCGCCCCAAATATGTGTTGCTTATGCCAAAGTCTGTTGATTGGTCGGTCATAGGTTTCGCAATATGTTCAAATCAAACTTTATTTATATAGCAAATTTCCCCGACATGGCTTCACATAATGAAAACAATGAAAAACTCACATTTACTACACAACAAACATAAGAGGATAAAAAACTGAAGATTAACAACTGAAAGACTAATTAATGAGCATTTTAAGGGAAATGATATTGAAATGTCATTGATTCAAATATGAACAATTGGATGCAATATCCAACCCAAAATATAAGCTTGTTTTACTACGTTGTTTGTTGTTACGTTCCCCAGCAGGAAAACGAGAAATGTCCCTTAAATAGAAGACGGAACTAACAAAGAGTCACTGACAACAACTAAACAGGTGGGGTTTTAGGAGCAGTTCTGAAAGACACTATGGGGGTGTCCACTGAAAGTTGACTAGTAACAACAACTGCGACATAAAAGGCACCCCCCATGAGACCCACTAAATCTGCCCAAGAAGAAGCAAACAAAAGAAAAAACCAACACCAAACTTAAAGACAGAAGTAAACCAAAAAGGTGGAGCAACTAAAGGTGTTGACTCTCCACAGACTGGAACATGTTCTGGGATTCTTCCGATGACATTGAGGAATACACCACATCAGTCACTGGCTTTATCAATAAGTGCATTGAGGACGTCGTCCCCACAGTGACTGTACGTACATACCCCAACCAGAAGCCATGGATTCCAGGCAACAGTCGCACTGAGCTAAAGGGTAGAGCTGCCGCTTTCAAAGGTACGGGACTCTAACCCGGAAGCTTACAAGAAATCCCGCTATGCCCTGCGACGAACCATCAAACAGGCAAAGTGTCAATAGAGCGCTAAGATTGAATCATACTACACCGGCTCTGACGCTTGTCGGATGCGGCAGGGCTTGCAAACTATTACAGACTACAAAGGGAAGCACAGCCGCGAGCTGCCCAATGACACGAGCCTACCAGACGAGCTAAATCACTTCTATGCTTGCTTCGAGGCAAGCAACACTGAGGCATGAGAGCATCAGCTGTTATGGACAACTGTGTGATCACACTCTCCGTAGCCGACATGAGTAAGACCTTTAAACAAGTCAACACACGCAAGGCTGCGGGGCCAGACGGATTACCAGGACGTGTGCTCCAGGCATGTGCTGACCAACTGGCAGGTGTCTTCACTGACATTTTCAACATGTCCCTGATTGAGTCTGTAATACCAACATGTTTCAAGCAGACCACCATAGTCCCTGTGCCCAAGAACACAAAGGCAACCTGCCTAAATGACTACAGACCCGTAGCACGGGAACCCTAGACACCCTAGACACACTCCAATTTGGATACCGCCCAAACAGATCCACAGATGATGCAATCTCTATTGCACTCCACACTGCCCTTTCCCACCTGGACAAAAGGAACACCTATGTGAGAATGCTGTTCATTGACTACAGCTCAGTGTTCAAAACCATAGTACCCTCAAAGCTCATCACCAAGCTAAGGATCCTGGGACTAAACACCTCCCTCTGCAACTGGATCCTGGACTTCCTGACAGGCCGCACCCAGGTGGTGAGGGTAGGTAGCAACACATCTGCCACGCTGATCCTCAACACTGGAGCTCCCCAGGAGTGCGTGCTCAGTCCCCTCCTGTACTCCCTGTTCACCCACGACTGTATAGCCAGGCACGACACCAAAACCATCATTAAGTTTGCTGATGACACAACAGTGGTAGGCCTGATCACAACAACAACGAGACAGCCTATAGGGAGGAGGTCAGAGACCTGGCCGGGTGGTGCCAGAATAACAACCCCCTCAACATAACCAAGACTAAAGAGATGATTGTGGACTACAGGAAAAGGAGCACAGAGCACGTCCCCATTCTCATCGACGGGGCTGTAGTGGAGCAGGTTGAGAGATTAAAATTCCTTGTTGTCTACAAGGAATTTAGATTGGTCCAAACACACCAATACAGTCGCGAAGAGGACACAACAAAGCCTTCTCCCCCCTCAAGAAAATAAAAAGATTTGGCATGGGTCCTGAGATCCTCAAAAGGTTCTACAGCTGCAACATCGAGAGCATCCTGACCGGTTGCATCACTGCCTGGTAGGCAATTGCTCAGCCTCCGACCGCAAGGCACTTCAGAGGGTAGTGCGTAAGGCCCAGTATATCACTGGGGCAAAGCTGCCTACCATCCAGGACTTCTACACCAGGCGGTGTCAGAGGAAGGCCCTAAAAATTGTCAAAGACCCCAGCCACCCCCAATCATAGACTGTTCTCACTACTACCGCATGGCAAGCGGTACCGGAGTGCCAAGCCTCGGACAAAAAGGCTTCTCAACAGTTTTTACCCCCAAGCCATAAGACTCCTGAACAGGTAACCAAATGGTTACCCGGACTATTTGTATTGTGTTCCCACCCCCAACCCCTCTTTTACGCTGCTGCTTCTCTCTGTTTATCTTATATGCATAGTCACTTTAACTATACATTCATGTACATGCTACCTAAAGTGGCCCGACCAACCAGTGCTCCTTCACATTGGCTAACTGGGCTATCTGCATTGTGTCCCACCACCCACCGACCACTCTTCTTACGCTTCTGCTACTCTTTAAAACGATACCTACATGTACATACTACCTCAATAAGCCTGACTAACAGGTGTCTGTATATAGCCTTGCTACTCTTGTTTTCAAATGTCTTTTTACTGTTGTTTTATTTCTTTACTTACCTACACACACACCTTCTTTTCTTTCCCGCACCATTGGTTAGAGCCTGTAAGTGAGCATTTCACTGTACTCAGCGCACGTGACAAATAAAATTTGATTTGAAATTAAGAGCCATGGCAATGCATGTCGATTTGGGGGAAATCAGGTTGAACCTGCTCTTGAAACTAACACAACAAAACAAAAAACACATGGAAATGGGTGATATATTTTACCTCAATGGTTAGAGGACAACCTGCAGAAGACAGTCAGCTACATTATGGATTGATGCATTTAAATTTAGGGGTCGCTAAACAAAGAGAAACAACACATTTGTCATCACTCATATAAATATCATGTTGACATCAATTGAGCGAGAGAGGGGAGATGAGGTTGCACTTCCTGTTAAAACTAACAGCTCAAAAAACACACGGAATCTGGGAATAATGTGTACATCCCTGGTTAGAGGACAACTTGTAGAAAACAGCTACATTTTGATTCAAGTGGGTCGCCAACGCGGTAAGTGTAATACAGCTCTTTTTTGTTACTCACTTTTTGTTAAATCTCTTTCAATTCAGAGCCTGGATTTTTCCCCTGAGTCATGCATAAATCAATCTAACAAGGGGCACACGTTTAGGGTTTTACATTATGACATCATTAAAATACTATTACTACAATGTTAAAACATTCTACATTGACATTATTTCATTGATATCATGAAACAACTCTATGTATTTTCTGATGTTTGATCAGAAATCTTTTATCAGAGAATCTCGTCACATTGATCACAGCTATAAGGTTATTTCTCTCCTGTGTCTTCTCTGGTGCGCTATCAGAATGTTTTAGATAAACTCTTCCCACATTGAGCACAGATACATGGTTTCTCTCCTGTGTGTGTGTTCTCTGGTGTATCTTCAGATAGCTTGAGGCAGCAAAACTCTTCCCTCATTGATTGCAGCTATACGATTTCTCTCCTGTGTGTGCTCTCTGGTGTATCTTCAGATCGCCAGATATGATAAAACTCTTCCCACATTGATCACAACTAAAAGGTTTCTCTCCCGTGTGTGTTCTCTGGTGTGATTTCAGGTTGCCTGACTGAGTAAAACCCTTCCCACATTGAGTACAGCTAAATGATTTCTCCCCTGTGTGTGCTCTCAGATGTATCTTCAGATAGCCAGATGTCGTAAAACTCTTCCCACATTGAGTACAGCTAAATGGTTTCTCTCCTGTGTGTGCTCTCTCGTGTATTTTCAGATAGCCAGATTAAGTAAAACTCTTCCCACATTAAGTACAGCTATAACTTTTCTCTCCTGTGTGTGTTCTCTGGTGCACTATCAGGCTGCTTGACTGAGTAAAACTCTTCCCACATTGAGTACAGCTATAAGATTTCTCTCCTGTGTGTGTTCTCTGGTGTATTTTAAGTTCTGATGAAAATTTGAAATGTTTCCCAGTCAGAGCGGCAGTGAGATTTTTCCCCTCTAGGTCTTTGCTGGTGTTTCTTGGGGTGTTCTGATCTGGAGAGACTCTTTTCTGCCTTGTCAGCATCATGAGGTTTTTGAGGCTCCCCAGAGGATCCACAATATTCCCTTCTCTCTCCTGTGTGAAAGACAAAGTCATACAGATGGTTAAAGTCCCATAACAGCAGAAATACACTTTTTATTTGAGGTAAAAGGTGATGCCTGAAGTAAAGGAAAATAATGTATTGAGGTTGATTTGCAGGACAACAAAGAAATGGTTCAAAAAAGGGGGCCTGTGTCGTTTGGAACTGGTTTTGCTTTAAGATATCCGACCTCGGCCAACAAACAGCACTATGTAAGTTGTGTCAACGCCAAAGGTGGAAACACCAGCAATCTTTTTAACCACCTGAAAACCCTGCATGTGAACAAATGGACAAGACAATGGATGGAACACGGTCAAAGCATTGGAGCTGAACAAATGGACAAGACACAGGCTACACATTGCTATTGGTAAGTTTAAACATCCAAAACACAGAGCAGGTAGAAAAATAACCTCACTTAAAAACAACATAACTTAAATTGCAGAATAAATATTGTATTCTTTATCTCCTCTGTTTAAAGTTATAGCTGACTACACTGCATGATCCTTCTTATATGTTAAGCAGAATATATACCGCTATGCATATCTATCATATTTGTAATTTGTAAATGTGTGCAATATGCAAATATTACATTGCTTTTATTTATAATTTATACATTAGCCTCTGGTTTCAATATCTCCTCTCTTTCAATAATAAATATCCTACTATATAAACAATCTTGTTTTCTAAAGCAATATAGCTCTCTTAATCACAACAGTAGTATGTAAATCTATAGATGGATTAAATGCAAAAAGTGGTCAGCAACTTTTCCTATAGTTGGAAGAAGCAGAAGGCCCCGACAAGTCCACAGGATAAACTGAGCCTGCCCCTCAACATGCTCATCACAGAATCCCTGATAAAGTGGGGATCTCCACTGCAGATGATGGAAACAGTCCTGGAGCAGGAAAAGGCTGTCACACAAGTCCTGGCAGCAGACAACAACACAGCACCTTGCACCCTCCTGGCAAGACATTGAGGTCTTTGAATACAACGACTTATGTAATAATTTGACTCCCACAGGAAATCTACACTGGCAGTTATAGAAAGATTTACTATATAACCATTGATTCTTGAAGAATTTACATTACCATTCAATAGTTCAAGGGTCACTTAGAAATGTCCTTGTTTTTGGAAAAAAAAGCACATTTTTGTTGGTCAATTAAAATAAAATTGATCAGAAATACAGTGGAGACATTGTTAATGTTGTAAATTACTATTGTATCTGGAAACAGCTGATTTTTTAAAATCCAATGGCACGTTGTGTTAGCTAATCCAAGTTTGTCATTTTAAAAGGCTAATTGATCATTAGAAAACCCTTTTGCAATTATGTTAGCACAGCTGAAAACTGTTGTTCTGATTAAAGAAGCAATAAAACTGGCCATCTTTAGACTAGTTGAGAATACTGGAGAATCAGCATTTGTGGGTTCGATAACAGGCTCAAAATGGCCAGAAATAAAGAATTTTCTTCTACAACTCGTCAGTCTATTCTTGTCCTGAGAAATTAAGGCTTTTCCATGAGAGAAATTACCAAGAAACTGAAGATATCGTACAATGCTGTGTACTACTCCCTTCACAGAACAGAGCACACTGGCTCTAACCAGTGTTGGATTCAGGGTAAACTTTGAACATTGAGATATTAAAGACATGATAGATCAGAATCAAGAGTATATAAAGGAGTGATATCTGTAGAAAGACAGAGTGGCTGTGGAATGTGCTGGGTGGACGGGAGAGAGTCACAGGAGTGCAATAGGTGATACAAGAGGACATCTGTGGATTAGGCTAAAGAGGGGTTGAGGTCAGATCCCCTGAAGGGAGTAATAAGGTTTTAGTATCCTGTTACCCTCTTCTTGTCGAACCAGAAGATGTAAGGATTGGAGAGAAGGAGTGTCCAAAGTGGGGTATAATATCCTTGTGATGGTGAGAACATGTTTTGGTATGAATTACAGCCTTAACGACCCTTTGGGAAGAATTAAACTTGGTTAAGCTTCTCTAGTGTCCGTGAGTTATTTACTCTGAAAAATTAGAACCTAACACCAGAATAGAAAGAGGAGTGGGAGGACAATTACATTAGAGTGTCTAGTTTGAGAAACAGACACCTCACAAGTTCTCAACTGCTTCATTAAATAGTACCCGCAAAAAAACAGTCTCAACGTCAACAGTGAAGACGCGACTCCGGGATGCTGGCCTTCTAGACAGAGTTGCAAAAAAATAAATATCTCTGTCCAGTGTCTGTGTTGTTTTGCCCATCTTAATCTTTTATTTTATTGGCCAGTCTGAGATATGTTTTTTTCTTTGCAGCATCTCGGAGTCACCTCTTCACTATTAACATTGACACTGGTGTTTTACAGGTACTATTTAATGAAGCTGTCAGTTGAGGACTTGTGAGCTTTTCTTTCAAAAACAAGGACATTTCTAAGTGACCCCAAACTTTTGAACAGTAGTGTAACTTGTAAATGCTTCAAATATTTCAACTGTATTGCCTCGAAACCTGGTTAAAACTATGATTTTGACCTTATGGATTGATTCAGTCCTTGTATTTAAAGTGTAGTGAATTCAGGGGGAAGCCCTGAGCTGAACTCAAACCTGGGTCCAGCGACTGTCAAGTCAAAACCTTATAACTGTTATGCAAAGATGTCTGAACTTCTTGACGAGGTCAGTAGGTGTTGGGTTACGGTTGCTACAATATCGTTCTCTATGAATTTGAGAGTGGTTACACTTCTCCAGCCCCCATCTGATTACCAAACCAAGTCTCAGGGCTGACATTTTGTTGCTGTTTAAATCCTAGGTTGCCCCTTTAAAAAACCCACACAATCAAATCAACCAATCTGCAGTTCAAACAATAACAAAATTGTAATTCCACCACTGTTTTGGTAATGAGATGACGGATGGGGCTGGAGAAATGTAACTACTCTCAAATTCATAGACAGACCTAAGGATGCAAGGACTGACCATCCATGATATCAACATTATTGGTTACCATGTTGAGGCTATACAGAGTTGATTTACATTGTTTCTAGCCATTAGAGAAAAAAAAGCTTATTTGGGGTTCTGATGGGGTAAACAGTTGAACTAAGCTCATGAGGCGTGTGTTATATTCTTCAAGAACCAATGGCTATAAATTAACCAATTTAAAAAGTCTAAATATGGATGTAGCTACAGTGGGGAGAACAAATATTTGATACACTGCCGATTTTGCAGGTTATCCTACTTACTAAGCATTAAGAGGTCTGTAATTTTTTATCATAGGTACCCTTCAACTGTGAGAGATGGAATCTAAAACAAAAATATAGAGAATCACATTGTATGATTTTTAAGTAACATAAGTATTTAATCACCTACCAACCAGTAAGAATTCCGGCTCTCACAGACCTGTTAGTTTTTATTTAAGAAGCCCTCCTGTTCTCCACTCATTACCTGTATTAACTGCACCTTTTATAACTCGTTACCTGTATAAAAGACACATGTCCACACACTCAATCAAACAGACTCCAACCTCTCCACAATGGCCAAGACCAGAGAGCTGTGTAAGAACATCAGGGATAAAATTGTAGACCTGCACAAGGCTGGGATGGGCAACAGGACAATAGGCAAGCAGCTTGGTGAGAAGGCAACAACTGTTGGCGCAATTATTAGAAAATATTACCTATATTTTTGTTGGACAAGTTTGTGCACCACCATCAGAAAACAACTTCCATTTCACATTATAATCAACTACAATGCTTCACCTTCACCAATATAAAACATGGTGTCTACTGGCTGTCAACAATTAAAAACAAGAAATAAAACTCATTTTTCCCCACTAGCTTCTAGAACTCTCTTCTTCCTAAAACCCACTAGCTTCTAGAACTCTCATCCCCTTGGAAACTCCTGCAATTTCCGTAGTAACTTTCCACCTCACTGCAGAGCTTCTCTCTCGTTTCAGGGTTCACTAGATAAGCATGTTGTTGGATCGAGGCCCAGTCCCCAATGTCATGCTCTAGTACATTTGGGTTGGCACATCTGAGAATGATCCGTGATATTCTAAAAGAAGGGCAACAAAGTTCATATAATTGTACCAAAAAATGATCAGTTGGTTGCATAAATAATTACCATTACTAAATGTTACATGAAATGTAAACATCGAATATTTGATTGCAGTCTTATTTTCAACGTCTTTTCAATTACATTTGCTAGGTGGGATAGCCCAATGTCAAAACACAGTTTTAACATGTCCAAATCAATAACCAATATGCAGAAACAGTTTGGGATAAATTGAAAACCTAAATATAACATGTGCTATCTACACAAACATCTGCCACAATAATCATATTACTTGTATTTTTTTTTTTTTAAACAAGCACCTGATAAACTATACAAGCACCATAAATGCTGTTGTTTTGACAAGTAGCAATAAATCACTGATATCGATTAGGGGAGAAATCAGGTTGTACGTGTTGTTGAAACTAAAAATACATGGAAATGGGAGATATCTTTTACCTCACTGATTAGAGGACAACCTGCAGAAGACAGTCAGCTACATTTTGGAGTGATGCATTTAAATGTAGGGGTCACTAAACAAAGGAACCCAACACTAATTTGTCATAACTCATCAATATAATGCTAAAATCATTTGTGCGAGAGGAGGGAGATGAGGTTGCATGTCCTGTTTAAAACTAACAGCTCAAAAACCACACGGAATCTGGGAAAAATGTGTACATCCCTGGTTAGAGGACAATTTGTAGAAAACAGCTAGCTACATTGTGAAGTGTTGCATTTTGATTCAAGTGTGTCACCAACGTGGTAGGTGTAACACAACTCTTTTTTTTGTTCGTCACTTTTTGTTAAATCTCATAAATAGTACTCTTTCAATTCAGAGCCTGGATGTTTCCTCTGAGGCTAAAATCCATAGCTGAAATCAACAGAACAGGGGGGCAAACGTTTAGGCTTCTACATTGTGACATCATTAAAATACTCTACATTGTGACATCATTAAAATACTCTACATTGTGACATTATTTCATTGATGTCATGAAACAACTCCATGCATTTTCTGATGTTTGATCAGAGATCTTTTACCAGTGTCTCTCTTCCCACATTGAACATACAGCTATGAGATTTATCTCCTGTGTGTTCTGTGGTGTGACACCAGGCTGTTAATTAGAGTAAAACCCTTCCCACATTGATCACAGCTATAACATTTCTCTCCAGTGTGTGTTCTCTGGTGTAACGTCAGCTGGCTAGATGGAGTAAAGCCCTTCCCACATTGACTACAGCTATACAATTTCTTTCCTGTGTGTGTCCGCTTGTGTATATTCAGGCTGTCTGGCCGAGAAAAACTCTTCCTTCATTGATTACAGATATAATGTTTCTCTCCAGTGTGTATTCTCTGCTGTGTTTTTAGGGTTTGTCGCCGAATAAAACTCTTCCCACAGTGATCATAGCCAAAAGGTTTCTCTCCAGTGTGAATTATTTTATAGTCTACTGAAGAATTGAATTTTTTCCCACAGTCAGGGCAGCAGTGAGATTTCCCTCCAGTGTGAATTCTCAGGTGTACTTTTAGTGAATTTGATCTTATGAAACATATCCCACAGGGCAGCAGTGAGGTTTCTTCCCTGTGGGTCTCCGCTGGTGTTTCTTGAGAAGTTCTGATCTGGAGAGACTCTTCTCTGCCTCGTCAGCATCATGATGTTGTTTAGGATCCACGATAGTCCCGTCTCTCTCCTGTGTGAACGACAAAGTCAGAAAGATGGTTAAATGCCAACAACAGCAGAAATCCACTGTTTGAGGTAAAAGGTGATGCCCAGAGCATACCCATGAAGTTGTACAACAATTGACATCTGTTAAATTTGAGAATTAAAACAGTCAAGTTAGAAACAATAGTCATATTTTGTCTTGTTTTCACATTAGTAGTAAGTTATTAAAGTTGTTGAAATCCTAAACAGGCTGACTACACCGCTCACGTCAAGTGCGCGAGCGTTGCAAAATCAATTTAGAAATCTATATTATTCAATTATTGCACCCACACTGCTTGCACGTGCCAACGAGCGTCTGTGTTGCTAAGTGCTAAAATAGAAGTCAGTTCTATTTGTGATGCAGATCGCACTGCAAGTCCTGCCTCTCCCATCTCCTTATTGGTTTATAGAAGCAGGTACCCACGTGCCATCTCCTCATTGCTTATACCCACATGGGTGACTGAAAGACGAACAAGGTCAGTGGTGGTAATGAACCTAATTTATGAAAGTTGCCAATCGCAATATAAAGTCAAGAGAAGAACAAGCCTGGAAGGAAGAGAGATGAATAGAAACGATCCGGTTGACCGTTTATGTGTGGATTAATTGGTGGAGAAGAGGACCTTGTGCATTTCAGGTAAAATAACACCTCAATGTTTATATCTCAGGACAAATTAAATAGCTAAATTGGCATACATGTTTAATGCCTCTCGATGTGTCCCCAAAATAATATAATTGGTTCAGTTTGTTTTGATATTTTAACCTGCGTGTTGTGGTTGCGTTTGGTTTGGGGGGACAAAATACATTTATGCACGATGGCGCACATGCAAACTTTTGGTCTCCAATATAGGCCCCTTTCTGTGTTGGCTAAAATTGGCGCATGATGGCGATGCACATGCAATTTGGTTGTAGAAACTCCTCCCTGCTAATGAAGAAACCGCTAGTTATGGATGTAATATATCTGCCTGGAGCAAAAATGGTGAGCGAAGATTTTAATTTTCACAATGTATTCTGAATATTACAGCGCACAATCAGCGCAAGATCAGGAGTGCTACTCAACGAAACACACATTAAGCAATTCACCACCATGGGGGAACCTCAGGGGAGTTCTCTTAGGCTGACTGCAAAAATAGCCTTTTAACAAATTAACCCATAACTTTACCTAACAATAACATAGACCTACTGTAGGACACATAACTTCAACTAACAACAACATAGACCTACTGTAGGACCCATAACTTCACTTAACAACAACATAGACCTACTGTGGGACTCATAACTTCACATAACAATATAGACCTAGTGTACGACCCATAACTTCACCTAACAATAACATATACCTAGGACTATAAATAATTTAATAATTTTGTGAATAATCCCACTAGGCTACTCTGTAATGTGTTGTCATTCTAAATGTCCTGAATAAAGGAAAGTAGCTCTGTGTGTTGTATAATAGCCTGTCCATCAAGGAACAGTTCTCTACACATTATGAGCTAAGTATCTCTTTGTCCAAACAGCCCAACGAGAACCGACTGTAAATCAAGCAGACAATAACACATCAATTTGTTAGGGATGTTGGATCCAAAATGGAGCACAGCATAACAGTCTTTACCAGAGTAATAAATAAAGAAGCACTTTGGTTGTTGTTGCATGTCGTGATGCTTGTCATTCGACTGGCATCCAGAAAATTATATCCTGGATCAGCTGATGATAGTTGAACATGTGACTGTAACTAAACAGCTACAATATTAAGAATAGTGTGTAATTATTGAAGAACCACGTTAATGACAGTATTGACTTGGGTGTTGTCAATAAAGTTAAAGTGACTCTCGGTTAAAACCACTGGATTTAGCAAACTCTGAATTGATTTAAGATTTCTGTGCCCATGAAAACTGTTTTCCCAGCGTAATATAAGGAGACACTAAATGTTACGTAGGTAGAGTGCATTTCAGAGATCTGAATACAAGAAAACTGTATAAACAGGAAAATAACATAAACCACAAGGCCACATCTACACTGGTGCAGCTTACCAAGATGACATTGAATGTCCTGAGTGGCCTAGATACAGTTTGGACTTAAATTGTCTTGAAAGTCTATGGCAAGACTTGAAAATGGCTTTCTAGTAATGATCAACAACCAACTTGACAGAACATGAAAGATTTTAAAAAGAATAATGAATATTCACATGAAGATCTGTCGCCTATTGGATGACATCACGACTTCCCATCCTTGAATGCCTTACTATGACATCACTCGCTCCAAGTTTGCGGTTGTAAAGAACACTATTTTGCTCAAAACATTTATCTGTTTCCCGGGGTAGCTAGTTGTTTCCACATACGTATGTTTAAATCAGTGGCAAATAAAGCACGAAATTGTCTAAAGAACTTGAATGTTCCGACTGTTGGCTAGCGAGCTACCGAGGTGGCTGCAGTTGTTGAAGAAGCGTTCCGTCCACTAGATAATACGACACACTAGAAACATCGCCTGATAGACATATATCGCCATCTGCTGTCTGGAGGGAGGAAACGCAGTTGAGGAGGGAACACTTTTTTCTTCTTCGTTGAATTAGAATAGTATAAAGCAGTTTATGGAAACGTTTTTTCCTCTCCATGAAATATGAATATTATATCAACACGTACAAAGAGCAACAATTGTTGTTTTATTAGTTCAGATTTTTAATGAGAATTTAAAACCAACTCTACATCTACCCCACATCTGTATTTCTGACTCAAATAACTAGATATCAAAATAAGTACATGGTTATTGATACCCATTGATAAAGATGAGCAAAAATTACTGTATAAAATAAATTAACTTTACCCACTACCAGGATATTTTAGCCCAAAACCTGGTTACCTCTCTGCTAGCAGAATGAAAGTTGGCCATAAGTGGATCTTCCAGCAAGACACATCAACATCCACGAAAAAATGGTTAATTGGGCACAAAATCAACATTTTTCTATGGGCATCTCAGTCTTCAGACTTCTACTCCATTGAAAACCTGTGGTTTGAATTGAACAGGGCAGTCCACAAGCGCAGACTAAATAAATCAAGGACCTGGAGAGATTCTGTATGGAGGAATGGTCTAAGATCCCACCTAATGTGTTCTCTAATCTCATAAAACATGTCAGTGTTGTTATCCTCCCAAGGGGAGGGTGCTGGAGTATTGAAAACAAGGGTGGCAATAATTCAGACCCCTTCCTTTTGATAATTACATGTTAAAGTAAATCTCTTTCTCTGAGCAATTTTACTATTATAAAATCATATAATTTCCCTTTATTGTTTTTAACATTCAATATAGCTTACTTTTGAACTCTTTATTTTATAGAGTCGTTTATCTTATCTTTATCAAGGGTGTCAACAATTGTCCCCCACTGTACCTCCATACTGCTGCTACATGGCGTAACAATACATAATGTAGATGTATATCATGAACAGACTAGGTCTACACTGCTCCTACATGGTGTAACAATACATCATGTAGATGTATATAATGAACAGACTAGGTCTATACTGCTCCTACATGGTGTAACAATACATAATGTAGATGTATATCATGAACAGACTATGTCTACACTGCTCCTACATGGTGTAACAATACATAATGTAGATGTATATAATGAACAGACTAGGTCTACACTGCTCCTACATGGTGTAACAACACATCATGTAGATGTATATAATGAACAGACTAGATTCTATCCTATTCCACTGTATCTTAGACTATGCCGCTCTGACATTGCTCACCCAAATATTTATATATTCTTAATTCCATTCTTTTAGATTGTGTGAATTGTTAGATATTACTTGTTAGATATTACTGGACTGTTGGAGCTAGAAACACAAGCATTTCGCTACACCCGCAATAACATCTGTTAAACAACTGTATGTGACAAATAAAATGTGATTTGATGTATATAGGTCTGGTGTTGGAGATCATTCCACACTGTGTTCTACTACCCAGGTCTGGTGTTGGAGATCATTCCACACTGTGTTCTACTACCCAGGTCTGGTGTTGGAGATCATTCCACACTGTGTTCTACTACCCAGGTCTGGTGTTGGAGATCATTCCCAGGTCTGGTGTTGGAGATCATTCCCAGGTCTGGTGTTGGAGGTCATTCTACACTCTGTGGATATCATGCATGTATTTTCTGATGTTTAATCAGACCACTTGAATGAGAGTATCTCTTGCCACATTGATCACAGCTATAAGCCTTCTCTCCTGTGTGTATTCTCTGGTGCTCTTTAAGGCTTTCTCCCTGAGAAAGGTTTTTTCCACATTGCTCACAGCTAAATGACTGCTCTTCTGTGTGTGTTCTCTGGTGTGATACCAGGTTGCTTGACTGAGTAAAACTCTTGCCACACTGATCACAGCTGTAAGGCTTCTCTCCTGTGTGTGTTCTCTGGTGTGTTTTCAGATTACTTGAATGAGTAAAACTCTTCCCACATTGATTACAGCTATAAGGTTTCTCTCCTGTGTGTGTTCTCTGGTGTCCTTTAAGGTGTCCTATCCGAGAAAAGCTTTTCCCACATTGCTCACAGCTATATGACTGCCCTCCTGTGTGTGTTCTCTGGTGTGATAGCAGCTTGCTTGACTGAGTAAAACTCTTGCCACACTGATCACAGCTATAAGGCTTCTGTCCTGTGTGTGTTCTCTGGTGTCCTTTAAGGTATCCTATCCGAGAAAAGCTTTTCCCACATTGCTCACAGCTGTATGGCTTCTCTCCTGTGTGTGTTCTCTGGTGTGTTACCAGGTTTCTTGAATTAATAAAACCCTTGCCACAATGATCACAGCTATAAGGCTGCTCTCCTGTGTGTGTTCTCTGGTGTGATACCAGGTTGGTTGACCGAGTAAAACCCTTGCCACACTGATCACAGCTATATGGCTGCTCTCCTGTGTGTGTTCTCTGGTGTGATACCAGGCTACTTGACTGAGCAAAACCCTTGCCACACTGATCACAGCGATAAGGTTTCTCTCCTGTGTGTGTTCTCTGGTGTGATACCAGGTTGCATAACTGAGTAAAACTCTTGCCACACTGATCACAGCTGTAAGGCTGCTCTCTTGTGTGTGTTCTCTGGTGTGTTTTCAGATTACTTGAATTAGTAAAACTCTTCCCACATTGATCACAGCTATAAGGCTTCTCTCCTGTGTGTTTTCTCCGGTGTTTTTTAAGTTCTGATGAAGATTTGCAATGTTTCCCACAGTCAGAGCAGCAGTGAGGTTTCTTTCCTGTGGGTCTCTGCTGGTGTTTCTTGAGAAGTTCTGATCTGGAGAGACTCTTCCCTGCCTTGTCAGCATCATGATTTTGTTCAAGCTCCCCAGAGGATCCATGATAGTCCCGTCCCTCTCCTGTGTGGACGACAAAGTCAGACAGATGGTTAAAGACCCAGAACAGCAGAAATCCACTGTTTGAGGTAAAAGGTGATGCCCAGAGCATACCCATGAAGTTGTACAACAATTGACGTCTGTTAAATTATTTGACAATTGTCTTAAGACAGTCAAGTGAGCAACAAGTCATATTTTGTCTTGTTTTCACATTAGTAGTAACATCGATGATTGTAGGATAAACGTTAAAGTTGCTAACCCCTAAGCAGTGTGGCAGATATCGACCCCTTTCTGTGTTTGTTAAAATTGCAACATGAGGGCAATTTGGTTATAGAAACTCCTGCTAATGAGGAAAGCTCCAGCTGCGTACCCCTTCTAGCACCAGGGTCTGCACACTCAAATGTTGTTTTTTTGCCATCATTGTAAGCCTGCCACACACACACACACACTATACATACATTTATTAAACATAAGTTTGTCACAACCCGGCTTGTGGAAATTGACAGAGCTCTTATAGGAATAGGGCATACATAATAATATAATCAATAATGTTGCTCTTCATTTAACTATCTTACATATAAAACCTTCTTTGTTCATTGAAATTTGTGAATAACTCACCACAGGTTAATGAGAAGGGTGTGCTTGAAAGGATGCACATAACTCTGCAATGTTGGGTTGTATTGGAGAGAGTCTCAGTCTTAAATCATTTTCCACACAGTCTGTGCTTGTATTTAGTTTTCATGCTAGTGAGGGCCGAGAATCCACTCTCAGATAGGCACATGGTTGCAAAGGGCATCAGTGTCTTAACAGCACGATTTGCCGAGGCAGGATACTCCGAGCGCAGCCCAATCCAGAAATCTGGCAGTGGCTTCTGATTAAATAACATTTTCACAGAACTGCTTGTTGCAATTTCAATGAGGTTATCTTGTTCAGATTTCAGTAAGTGGACTGGAGGCAGGGCATGAAAGGGATAACGAATCCAGTTGTTTGTGTTATCCTTGTCGGGAAAGTACCTGCGTAATTGCGCACCCAACTCACTCAGGCGCTTCGCTATCACATTTGACATTGTCCGTAAGCTTGAGTTCATTTGCACACAAAAAAATCATACAATAATGAAAAGACCTGTGTGTTGTCCTTGTTAATGAAGACAGAGAAGAGCTCCTACTTCTTAACCATAGCCTCAATTGTGTCCCGCACATTGAATATAGTTGTGGAGAGTCCATGTAATCCTAGAATCAGATCATTCAGGCGAGAAAAAAACATCACCCAGATAGGCCAGTCTTGTGAGAAACTCGTCATCATGCAAACGGTTAGACAAGTGAAAATGATGGTCAGTAAAGAAAACTTTAAGCTCGCCTCTCAGTTTTAAAAAACACGTCAATACTTTGCCCCTTGATAACCAGTATGTTGTAAAAGCGTTACATGGTTGCTGCCCATATCATTGCATAGTGCAAAAAATACACGCAAATTCAGGGGCCTTGCTTTAACAAAGTTAACCATTTTCACTGTTGTGCCCAAAACGTCTTTCAAGCTGTCAGGCATTCTCTTGGCAGCAAGAGCCTCTCGGTGGATGTTGCAGTGTACCCAAGTGGCGTCGGGAGCAACTGCTTGCTCGCGCGTTACCACTCCACTATGTCTCCCTGCGCCATCAGTACAGATACCAACATGAGCAGCAGCTACGTTTCGCTACATACGGACCGTTAGTGGAATTCCCGCGAGAGACTAATGGTTAATGTGATTGGATTATAATTATTTGACTGGGCTACCTGTATTTGACATTGTGTTGTTATTTCGCTGAACATGAGATGATTGAATTTAATTTTTGGAAGTGAAACGAGGCCACCTAGGTAAGAAAAAAACTTCACCCGGTTAGAAAATATAAACAGGCTGTTTGATAATGTGAAGATAATGTATTATTTGTTAATTTTTAAAAATGTGAATCACATTTTTATTTGGCTTACCCCTCACGGCATACTCCAGTTTGGGAATACCTGCCATACCCCCACTGCAGGACCCATAACTTAACCTAACAACAACATAGATCTACTGTAGGACCCACACCTTCACCTAACAACAACATAGATGAAGTTATGGGTGCAACAGTAGGTCTATGTTGTTGTTAGATTAAGTTATGGGTCCTACAGTAGGTCTAACAACAACATAGACCTACTGTAGGACCATAACTTCACCTAACAACAACAAAGACCTGATGTAGGACCCATAACTTCACCTAACAACAACAACATAGACCACGGACTATAAATCATTTAATATTTCAGGTGAAACAAGGAAACTAAAATGTCTTTGTCATGACATTTCATAACCTGATCACCAGATCATTTTGTGAATAATCCCACTAGGCTACTCTGTAATGTGTTGTCATTCTAAATGTCCTGAATAAAGGAAAATAGCTCTGTGTGTTGTACAATAGCCTGTCCATCAAGGAACAGTTCTCTACACATTATGAGCTGAGTATCTCTGTGTGCAAACAGACTAACGAGACCCTACTGTAAACCAAGCAGACAATAACGTCAATTTGTTAGGGATGTTGGATCCAACATGGAGCACAGCATATCTGTCATTCCCAGAGTAATGAATGGAGAAGCACTTTGGTTGTTGTTGCATGTCGTGATGCTTGTCATTCGACTGGCATCCAGAAAATTATATCCTGGATCAGCTGATGATAGTTGAACATGTGACTGTAACTAAACAGCTACAATATTAAGAATAGTGTGTAATTATTGAAGAACCGCGTTAACGACAGTATCGACTTGGGTGTTGTCAATAAGGTTAAAGTGACTCTCGGTTAAAACCACTGGATTTAGCAAACTCTGAAATGATTTAGGATTTCTGTGCCCATGAAAACTGTTTTCCCAGCGTAACATAAGGAGACACTAAATGTTACGTAGGTAGAGTGCATTTCAGAGATCTGAATACAAGAAAACTGTATGACCAGGAAAATAACATAAACCACAAGGCCACATCTACACTGGAGCAGCTTACCAAGATGACATTGAATGTCCTGAGTGACCTAGATACAGTTTGGACTTAAATTGTCTTGAAAGTCTATGGCAAGACTTGAAAATGGCTTTCTAGCAATGATCAACAACCAACTTGACAGAACATGAAGGATTTTAAAAAGAATTATGAATATTCACAAGAAGATCTGTCGCCTATTGGATGACATCATGACTTCCCATCAAGCCAACTCCTTGAATGCCTTACTATGACATCACTCACTCCAAGTTTGCAGTTGTAAAAAACACTATTTTGCTCAAAACACTTGTTTCCCTTGTGTTTATACACATTAGTTCAACAAGTACAGAATTTGTGCCTCTTAAGATAGTACTCACTGTATTTACTGGTGTTAATCAGATCAATGTCCCTGTTTTATTAGATAGTACTCACTGTATTTACTGGTGTTAATCAGATCAATGTCCCTGTTTTATCAGATAGTACTCACTGTATTTACTGGTGTTAATCAGATCAATGTCCCTGTTTTATTAGATAGTACTCACTGTATTTACTGGTGTTAATCAGATCAATGTCCCTGTTTTATCAGATAGTACTCACTGTATTTACTGGTGTAAATCAGATCAATGCCCCTGTTTTATTAGATAGTACTCACTGTATTTACTGGTGTTAATCAGTTCTCCAGTCTTCTCTTCTTCGTCCTCCTCTAATGTGACAGTGATCTCCCCCTCTTCATCCTTCATTCCAAAAATGTCTTGATCTTCTTTCACTTCATCCTCCACTCCCAAAACTGCATCTTCCTCCTTTTCTTTCACAGTAACATCCTCCTCCTCTTTTACCCTGAAGGCGTCATTGACTGTAACGTCTTGATCTTCTTCTTTCACGGTAACAGTCTCACCCTCTACTTGTTTTTGTATTGTAACATCCTTCTCTTCCTCTTCTTCTTTCACGAGAGCTTCTTCCTCCGTCCAGCAGACCTTCTCTTCTTTAGAATGAGGAGAGTAGCTTAGTGAACTCATGTTCGGGGATGTTCGACAGTTAGCATTAGCGACCAGACTAGTGCTAACTTAACCGACCAGCGGGTTGAGTGACAACGTAAATATTAAATTATACTGGGTAGCTAGTTGTTTCCACATAAGTATGCTTAAATCAGTGGCAAATAAAGCACGAAATTGTCTAAAGAACTTGAATGTTCCGACTTTGTTGGCTAGCGAGCTACCGAGGTGGCTGCAGTTGTTGAAGAAGCGTTCCGTCCACGAGATAATACGTCACACTAGAAACAATGCCTGATAGACATATATCGCCATCTGCTGTCTGGAGGGAGGAAACGCAGTTGAGGAGGAAACACTTTTTTCTTCTTCATTGAATTAGAATAGTATAAAGCAGTTTATGGAAACGTTTTTTCCTCTCCATTAAATATGAATATTATATCAACACGTACAAAGATCAACAAGTGTTGTTTTATTAGTTCAGATTTTTAATGAGAATTTAAAACAAACTCTACATCTACCCCACATCTGTATTTCCAATTCAGTTAAATAAACTATATATCAAAATAAGCACCTAGTTATTGATACCCTTGATAAAGATGAGCAAAAATTACTAAATAAATAAACTTTACCCACCCACTACCAGGATATTTTAGCCCAAAATCTGGTTTCCTCTCTGCTAGGAGGCTGAAACTTGGCCATAAGTGGATCTTCCAGCAAGACACTTCAACATCCACGAAAAAATTGTTAATTGGGCACAAAATCAACATTTTCAATGGCCATCTCAGTCTTCTACTCCATTGAAAACCTGTGGTTTGAATTGAACATGGCAGTCCACAAGCGCAGACTAAATAAATCAAGGACCTGGAGAGATTCCGTATGTAGGAATGGTCTAAGATCCCACCTAATGTGTTCTCTAATCTCATAAAACATGTCAGTGTTGTTATCCTCCCAAGGGGAGGGTGCTGGAGTATTGAAAACAAGGGTGGCAATAATTCAGACCCCTTCCTTTTGATAATTACATGTTAAACTAAATCTCTTTTTCTGAGCAATTGTACTATTATAAAATAATATAATTTACCTTGATTTTTTTTAACATACAATATAGCTTACTTTTGAACTCTTTATTTTATAGAGTCGTTTATCTTATCTTTATCAAGGGTGTCAACAATTGTCCCCCACTGTACCTCCATACTGCTGCTACATGGCGTAACAACACATCATGTATATAATGAACAGACTAGGTCTACACTGCTGCTACATGGTGTAACAACACATCATGTAGATGTATATCATGAACAGACTAGGTCTACACTGCTCCTACATGGTGTAACAACACATCATGTAGATGTATATCATGAACAGACTAGGTCTACACTGCTCCTACATGGCGTAACAATACATAATGTAGATGTATATAATGAACAGACTAGATTCTATCCTATTCTACTGTATCTTAGACTATGCCGCTCTGACATTGCTCACCCAAATATTTATATATTCTTAATTCCATTCCTTTAGATTGTGTGAATTGTTAGATATTACTTGTTAGATATTACTGGACTGTTGGAGCTAGAAACACAAGCATTTCGCTACACCCGCAATAACATCTGTTAAACAACTGTATGTGACAAATAAAATGTGATTTGATGTATATAGGTCTGGTGTTGGAGATCATTCCCAGGTCTGGTGTTGGAGGTCATTCCACACTGTGTTCTACTACCCAGGTCTGGTGTTGGAGATCATTCCACACTGTGTTCTACTACCCAGGTCTGGTGTTGGAGATCATTCCCAGGTCTGGTGTTGGAGGTCATTTTACACTCTGTGGATATCCTGCATGTATTTTCTGATGTTTAATCAAACCACTTGAATGAGAGTATCTTTTGTCACACTGATTACAGCTATAAGATTTCTCTCCTGTGTGTACTCACTGGTGTACTACCAGCTGACTTAAAACTATCTGCACATACACAGCTACAGTGGGGCAACAAAGTATTTAGTCAGCCACCAATTGTGCAAGTTCTCCCACTTAAAAAGATGAGAGAGGCCTGTAATTTTCATCATAGGTACACTTCAACTATGACAGACAAAATGAAGAAAAAAATCCAGAAATTCTCATTGTATGATTTTTAATGAATTTATTTGCAATTTATGGCGGAAAATAAGTAGGGGGGAGGTGCATCTGAGTGTGTGTGTAGGGGACTGGGTGTGTGTGGGGGGACTGCATCTGGATGTGTTTGGGGGGACTGTGTGTGTGTGTGGAGGGGACTGGGTGTGTGGGGGGACTGTGTGTGGGTGTGCAACAAACATTTAACATTTAAAAATATGTATTTCTTTAATGTTTATAATTTTTTTATGTTTATAATTTTTTTATAAATTACTGTTACTTTTACCACTATAATGTTTTTAAAGTGGAATTTTGTCCTTGAAACATTTAATTGAAATACTGTAGAATTCCTATGGAGGGCTGAGGCTTCTTCTGGGGAGGCACAATAAGGCCGGCCGTTGGCTTCAAAGCCTCTCATTGGCCAATACATAGCATGTGCAATCCAGGGTTTATATACGTCATTGGTTGGTACTCCCATAGTGTGTTGTTGGTATAAACTGCCTTAAACTGCTAATGGGGATCCATAATAAATACAGGAGCCCAGCTAATGGGGATCCATAATAAATACAGGAGACCAGCTAATGGGGATCCATAATAAATACAGGAGACCAGCTAATGGGGATCCATAATAAATACAGGAGACCAGCTAATGGGGATCTATAATAAATACAGGAGACCAGCTAATGGGGATCTATAATAAATACAGGAGCCCAGCTAATGGGGATCCATAATAAATACAGGGGACCAGCTAATGGGGATCCATAATAAATACAGGAGACCAGCTAATGGGGATCCATAATAAATACAGGAGACCAGCTAATGGGGATCCATAATAAATACAGGAGACCAGCTAATGGGGATCCATAATAAATACAGGAGACCAGCTAATGGGGATCTATAATAAATACAGGGGACCAGCTAATGGGGATCCATAATAAATACAGGAGACCAGCTAATGGGGATCTATAATAAATACAGGAGACCAGCTAATGGGGATCTATAATAAATACAGGAGACCAGCTAATGGGGATCTATAATAAATACAGGGGACCAGCTAATGGGGATCCATAATACATACAGGAGACCAGCTAATGGGGATCTATAATAAATACAGGAGACCAGCTAATGGGGATCTATAATAAATACAGTAGACCAGCTAATGGGGATCTATAATAAATACAGGAGCCCAGCTAATGGGGATCTATAATAAATACAGGAAACCAGCTAATGGGGATCTATAATAAATACAGGAGACCAGCTAATGGGGATCTATAATAAATACTGGAGCCCAGCTAATGGGGATCCATAATAAATACAGGGGACCAGCTAATGGGGATCTATAATAAATACAGGAGCCCAGCTAATGGGGATCTATAATAAATACAGGAAACCAGCTAATGGGGATCTATAATAAATACAGGAGACCAGCTAATGGGGATCTATAATAAATACTGGAGCCCAGCTAATGGGGATCCATAATAAATACAGGGGACCAGCTAATGGGGATCCATAATAAATACAGGAGACCAGCTAATGGGGATCTATAATAAATACAGGAGAGCAGCTAATGGGGATCCATAATAAAAACAGGAGACCAGCTAATGGGGATCCATAATAAATACAGGAGCCCAGCTAATGGGGATCCATAATAAATACAGGAGACCAGCTAATGGGGATCCATAATAAATACAGGAGACCAGCTAATGGGGATCCATAATAAATACAGGAGACCAGCTAATGGGGATCTATAATAAATACAGGAGACCAGCTAATGGGGATCTATAATAAATACAGGAGCCCAGCTAATGGGGATCCATAATAAATACAGGGGACCAGCTAATGGGGATCCATAATAAATACAGGAGACCAGCTAATGGGGATCCATAATAAATACAGGAGACCAGCTAATGGGGATCCATAATAAATACAGGAGACCAGCTAATGGGGATCCATAATAAATACAGGAGACCTGTCATGTCTTGTTATGTCTGTTCCTGTCCTTTCTCTTCACTCTCTCTCTCTGCTGGTCTTTTTAGGTTACCTTCTCTGTCTCTCATTCCTCAGCTGTTCTACATCTGCCCTAACTAGCTCTTTCACTCTTCCCCACCTGTTCTCTCTTCCCCCTCTGATTAGGTCTCTATTTCTCTCTGTTCCTGCTACTTTCAGTGTCTGATTCTTGTTTGTGTTTTTTGATGCCAGAAGCAAGCTGTCGTCTCGTTTGCTTCCACCTTGTCCTGTCCTGTCGGATCTGCCTGGCAATCCTGCACTATACTAACGTTCTTTTGTTCCGCTGACAACGTTGGAAGAGGATTTATGCCATTCCTGTTTTTTTCATTAAAGAACTCTTTTCTGTTAAAACCGCTTTTGGGTCTTCACTCATTCATAACAAGACCAGCTAATGGGGATCTATAATAAATACAGGGGACCAGCTAATGGGGATCCATACTAAATACAGGAGACCAGCTAATGGGGATCCATAATAAATACAATAATGGGGATCCATAATAAATACAGGAGACCAGCTAATGGGGATCCATAATAAATAAAGACCAGCTAATGGGGATCTATAATAAATACAGGAGACCAGCTAATGGGGATCCATAATAAATACAGGAGACCAGCTAATGGGGATCTATAATAAATACAGGGGACCAGCTAATGGGGATCCATACTAAATACAGGAGACCAGCTAATGGGGATCTATAATAAATACAGGAGACCAGCTAATGGGGATCTATAATAAATACAGGAGACCAGCTATAATAAATACAGGGACCAGCTAATGGGGATCCATAATATACAGGGGGATCTATAATAAATACAGGAGACCAGCTAATGGGGATCTATAATAAATACAGTAGACCAGCTAATGGGGATCTATAATAAATACAGGAGCCCAGCTAATGGGGATCTATAATAAATACAGGAAACCAGCTAATGGGGATCTATAATAAATACAGGAGACCAGCTAATGGGGATCTATAATAAATACTGGAGCCCATAATATCCATAATAAATACAGGGGACCAGCTAATGGGGATCTATAATAAATACAGGAGCCCAGCTAATGGGGATCTATAATAAATACATAATATCTATAATAAATACAGGAGACCAGCTAATGGGGATCTATAATAAATACTGGAGCCCAGCTAATGGGGATCCATAATAAATACAGCCAGCTAATGGGGATCCATAATAAATACAGGAGACCAGCTAATGGGGATCTATAATAAATACAGGAGAGCAGCTAATGGGGATCCATAATAAAAACAGGAGACCAGCTAATGGGGATCCATAATAAATACAGGAGCCCAGCTAATGGGGATCCATAATAAATACAGGAGACCAGCTAATGGGGATCCATAATAAATACAGGAGACCAGCTAATGGGGATCCATAATAAATACAGGAGACCAGCTAATGGGGATCTATAATAAATACAGGAGACCAGCTAATGGGGATCTATAATAAATACAGGAGCCCAGCTAATGGGGATCCATAATAAATACAGGGGACCAGCTAATGGGGATCCATAATAAATACAGGAGACCAGCTAATGGGGATCCATAATAAATACAGGAGACCAGCTAATGGGGATCCATAATAAATACAGGAGACCAGCTAATGGGGATCCATAATAAATACAGGAGACCTGTCATGTCTTGTTATGTCTGTTCCTGTCCTTTCTCTTCACTCTCTCTCTCTGCTGGTCTTTTTAGGTTACCTTCTCTGTCTCTCATTCCTCAGCTGTTCTACATCTGCCCTAACTAGCTCTTTCACTCTTCCCCACCTGTTCTCTCTTCCCCCTCTGATTAGGTCTCTATTTCTCTCTCTGTTCCTGCTACTTTCAGTGTCTGATTCTTGTTTGTGTTTTTTGATGCCAGAAGCAAGCTGTCGTCTCGTTTGCTTCCACCTTGTCCTGTCCTGTCGGAGTCTGCCTGGCAGGTGTATCCTGCACTATACTAACGTTCTTTTGTTCCGCTGACAACGTTGGAAGAGGATTTATGCCATTCCTGTTTTTTTCATTAAAGAACTCTTTTCTGTTAAAACCGCTTTTGGGTCTTCACTCAAGTTCATAACAAGACCAGCTAATGGGGATCTATAATAAATACAGGGGACCAGCTAATGGGGATCCATACTAAATACAGGAGACCAGCTAATGGGGATCTATAATAAATACAGGAGACCAGCTAATGGGGATCTATAATAAATACAGGAGACCAGCTAATGGGGATCTATAATAAATACAGGGGACCAGCTAATGGGGATCCATAATACATACAGGAGACCAGCTAATGGGGATCTATAATAAATACAGGAGACCAGCTAATGGGGATCTATAATAAATACAGTAGACCAGCTAATGGGGATCTATAATAAATACAGGAGCCCAGCTAATGGGGATCTATAATAAATACAGGAAACCAGCTAATGGGGATCTATAATAAATACAGGAGACCAGCTAATGGGGATCTATAATAAATACTGGAGCCCAGCTAATGGGGATCCATAATAAATACAGGGGACCAGCTAATGGGGATCTATAATAAATACAGGAGACCAGCTAATGGGGATCCATAATAAAAACAGGAGACCAGCTAATGGGGATCTATAATAAAAACAGGAGACCAGCTAATGGGGATCCATAATAAAAACAGGAGCCCAGCTAATGGGGATCTATAATAAATACAGGAGACCAGCTAATGGGGATCTATAATAAATACAGGAGACCAGCTATTGGGGATCTATAATAAATACAGGAGACCAGCTAATGGGGATCTATAATAAATACCAAGAAGATGGATGATTTTTAGCTCTGATGTTTTGGCTGAAACAATAAAATATGTTTTTATCAGTGGCCTCATTTGTTCCCTTTACTAGCTCTGTTCACTTGTAGAACACATTTCCATCCCTTTAGAGTGGAAAGAAAGAGGCTGGACCTACTTGCTGGAAGTTATTGATCTGAACAACATTTTGTAGAGAAGTAGCTTCTTTTATCAAATAACACCAACCAATATTCTAGGGCCATGTCTTAATGCAACCAATAGCATAGGGCCATGTCTGAAAGAATCAGACACGTTACGTACATATAGTTGATTTTATTAAAACACATGGGGCTATTGGTATATAAAACAGACAACTCTTGGTTGACCTAGATATATTTTGGTTGGGGACAGCACTAGAACATGATTTAGAGGCTCCTGAGTGGCGCAGCGGTCTAAGACACTACATCTCAGTGCTTGAGGCATCACTAGACACCCTGGTTCAAATCCAGGCTGTGTCACAACTGGCCTTGATTGGGAGTCCCATAGAGCAGCGCACAATTGGTCCGGGGGAGGCAGTCATTGTAAATAACAAGTTGTTCTTAACTGACTTGCCTATTTAAATAAAGGTTACATTTAAATACATTCAAAAAGGCACTCGCACATCTGAGCAATCTTATTTGCAGGTGCATGGCAACAGTTGAACAAGATGAAGGAAAAAGGAAACCACACACTGCTCTTGGTAGTATCATTGATATTTAATAAGCTTATGTATCGGCCTCACAGCCTTTGTCAGAGCTTTTATGATTTTTTTTAAATTAGCACCCTTATGTAGACCTAGCCCCACCCACAGCCGTTCCACGCATGGAAAGGGGTTGGAGGCAAAGGAAAAACAAATAAGTGCTACCAAATATAACATGCATCTCACAAACACTACAAAAGTGTATACATAAGACGCTTTAAACACGTCCATAAAACCACAATGAGGACACAGCATTAACCCATTAATCATTGGGTACATCTTATGAAAAACATCAGAGTAATCTTAAATAGCCACATAATTCATGTTCAAATTCACAACATAACATATCAAATCAAATTTATTTATATAGCCCTTCGTACATCAGCTGATATCTCAAAGTGCTGTACAGAACATAGCCAAGATGTTCAAATGTTCATAAATGACCAGCATGGTTGAATAATAATAAGGCAGAACAGTTGAAACTGGAGCAGCAGCACGGTCAGGTGGACTGGGGACAGCAAGGAGTCATCATGTCCGGTAGTCCTGGGGCATGGTCCTAGGGCTCAGGTCCTCCGAGAGAGAGAAAGAAAGAGAGAATTAGAGAGAGCATATGTGGGGTGGCCAGTCCTCTTCTGGCTGTGCCGGGTGAAGATTATAACAGAACATGGCCAAGATGTTCAAATGTTCCTAAATGACCAGCATGGTCAAATAATAATAAGGCAGAACAGTTGAAAGCAGCAGCACGGCCAGGTGGACTGGGGACAGCAAGGAGTCATCATGTCAGCTAGTCCTGGGGCATGGTCCTAGGGCTCAGGTCCTCTGAGAGAGAGAAAGAAAGAGAGAAGGAGAGAATTAGAGAACGCACACTTAGATTCACACAGGACACTGAATAGGACAGGAGAAGTACTCCAGATATAACAAACTGACCCTAGCCCCCCGACACATAAACTACTGCAGCATAAATACTGGTGGCTGAGACAGGAGGGGTCAGGAGACACTGTGGCCCCATCCGAGGAGGATTATTTGCTGCAATTGCAAACGTAATAAAATGGTGGTCCGATAGTCCAGGATTATGAGGAAAAACATTAAGATCCACAACATTTATTCCATGGGACAAAACTAGGTCCAGCGTATGACTGTGACAGTGAGTAGGTCCAGAGACATGTTGGACAAAACCCACTGAGTCGATGATGGCTCCAAAAGCCTTTTGGAGTGGGTCTGTGGACTTTTCCATGTGAATATTAAAGTCACCAAAGATTAGAATATTATCTGCTATGACTACAAGGTCTGATAGGAATTCAGGGAACTCAGTGAGGAACGCTGTATATGGCCCAGGAGGCCTGTAAACAGTAGCTATAAAAAGTGATTGAGTAGGCTGCATAGATTTCATGACTAGAAGCTCAAAAGACGAAAACATTAAAAAAAAATTGTAAATTGAAATTTGCTATCGTAAATGTAAGCAACACCTCCGCCTTTGCGGGATGCACGGGGGATATGGTCACTAGTGTAGCCAGGAGGTGAGGCCTCATTTAACACAGTAAATTCATCAGGCTTAAGCCATGTTTCAGTCAGGCCAATCACATCAAGATTATGATCAGTGATTAGTTCATTGACTATAATTGCTTTTGAAGTAAGGGATCTAACATTAAGTAGCCCTATTTTGAGATGTGAGGTATCATGATCTCTTTCAGTAACGACAGGAATGGAGGTGGTCTTTATCCTAGTGAGATTGCTAAGGCGAACACCGCCACGTTTAGTTTTGCCCAACCTAGGTCGAGGCACAGACACGGTCTCAATGGTGATTGTGCACTGACAGTGCTAGTGGCAGACTCCACTATGCTGGCAGGCTGGCTAACAGGCCTGTACCCTATTTCATTGTGGAGCTAGAGGAGTTAGAGCTCTGTCTATGTTGGTAGATAAGATGAGAGCAACCCTCCAGCTAGGATGGAGTCCGTCACTCCTCAGCAGGTCAGGCTTGGTCCTGTTTGTGGGTTGTTATATAAATAATCCATATATCAAGCATCACAAATGTAAATGTAAATCACTAGTTAGTCAACGTTCTGGCTAAAACAGTTGTCCTCAGATAACTCTGGCCCCAGTGTCTGCAGCCAAGCTTAGAGCCTTCATGCAAGGACACATGACTGCCATCGCTCAAAGCCCAAGACAAGGACACATGACTGCCATCACTCAAAATATACTCCCCGCAAACTACAAAGAACATCCTGCTCTTAGCAGATTCTCACAGCACAAACAAGTTTTGAGTGCCATTTGCCTTTGGACGCACTCCTGTCAAAGCAGGAAACACCCTAGCCCAAGACAGTAACCACCTGTTCCCCTTATCTCACGCTTCCTTGACACACAGACATTTCATAAGCACGTACACTCACACTCCACTCCCCTCTCTACTGGTCGGGTGCCAAGAGCAGAGGACTCTGCTGTGCACCAATGGGGCTCCTGCTTTGGCTAGAGCAGGCCCGCCTCTAACTCTTCAGGACCAGTCGGAAGACGACAAGACGAGAATCCACCTACATTATTCTGTGTACATATTCCGCTGCAAACTCTGTCCAAGCAGCCTTCTCAGCTGACTCCTTGCAGTCATATGATTAGGTCCGTGCACGCTTAACTTCTTGCGTCGCGCAATCCCGGATCAGGGATTCTATTTATAGCCTCAAGCTCATTAGCATAACGCAACGTTAACTATTCATGAAAATCGCAAATGAAATGAAATAAATATATTTGCTCTCAAGCTTAGACTTTTGTTAACAACACTGTCATCTCAGATTTTCAAAATATGCTTTTCAACCATAGCTAAACAAGCATTTGTGTAAGAGTATTGATAGCTAACATAGCTATAAGCTTAGAATTCAGCCAGCAACATTTTCACAAAAACAAGAAAATCATTCAAATAAAATAATTTACCTTTGAAGAACTTCAGATGTTTTCAATGAGGAGACTCTCAGTTAGATAGCAAATGTTCAGTTTTTCAAAAAAATATTATTTGTGTAGGACAAATCGCTCCGTTTTGTTCACATTTGGCTATGAAAAAAACCTGTATCCAGTTATAGCCTCAAGCTCATTAGCATAACGTAACGTTAACGATTTCTGAAAATCGCAAATAAAATGAAAATAATGCGCCTGCTCTCAAGCTTAGCCTTTTCTTAACAACACTGTCATCTCAGATTTTCAAAATATGCTTTTGAACCATAGCAATTCACTAATTTGTGTAAGAGTATGCTAAGCTAGCTTAGCATTTTGAGTAGCATTTAGCACGCAACATTTTCACAAAAACCAGATAACCAAATAAATAAAATAATTTACCTTTGAAGAGCTTCGGATGTTTTCAATGAGGAGACTCTCAGTTACATAGCAAATGTTCAGTTTTTCCTGAAAGAATCTTTGTGTAGGAGAAATCGCTCCGTTTTGTACATCACATTTGGCTACCGAAACGAACCGAAAATTCAGTCACCAACAACGTCAAACTTTTTCCGAATTAACTCCATAATATCGACCGAAACATGGCAAACGTTGTTTGGAATCAATCCTCAAGGTGTTTTTTCACATATCTCTTCATTGATATATCGTTCGTGGAAGCCTGCTTTCTTCTCTGAATTCCATGGAAAAATACTTGCAGCTGAGGTTTGCGCACCAATTTCGGCGCAGGACACCGGGCGGACACCTGGTAAATGTGGTCTCTTATGGTCAATCTTCCAATGATATGCCTACAAATACGTCACAATGCTGCAGACACCTTGGGGAAACGACAGAAAGGGCAAGCTCATTCCTCTCGCATTCACAGCCATATAAGGAGACAATGGAAAACGGAGCCTCAAAAATCCTGCTGATTTCCTGGATGCCGTTTCATCTTGGTTTTGCCTGTAGCTCACGTTCTAGGGCACGCACAGAGAATATCTTTGCAGTTCTGGAAACGCCAGAGTGTTTTCTTTCCAAAGCTATCAATTATATGCATAGTCGAGCATCTTTTTGTGACAAAATATTGCGCTTAAAACGGGCACGTCTTGTTATCCAAAAATGATATAGCGCCCCCAGAGTTTCAAGAGGTTAACTGCAGGACAAGATATCTCTGACTTAATAAACTGCCTTTTTTGCTACACTTGAATAAACTCTGTCCAGCGTCGTTGATTTGGTCTCCCTCTCCAGTATTTGAACACCAACAGGGTGAGTCCCAAAAAGAGGGAGAATTATCTACTATCTTCTATCTTTTGGGAGGGGCAGAAAACCGTTTTCAACCAGCGATTGAGTTGTGAGACTCTGCTGTGGAGCTCATCACTCCCCCTAACTGGGAGGGGGTCAGAGACAATTACTTGATGCCGACACATCTTTCTAGCTGATTTACACGCAGAAGCTATGTTGCGCTTGGTGACCTCTGACTGTTTCATCCTAACAGTGTTGGTGCTGACGTGGATAACAATATCTCACTACTCACCAGTTTTAGCTTTAGCCAGCACCATCTTCAGATTAGCCTTAACGTCGGTAGCCCTGCCCCCTGGTAAACAATGTATGATCGCTGGATGATTCGTTTTAAGTCTAACACTGCGGGTAATGGAGTCGCCAATGACTAGAGTTTTCAATTTGTCAGAGCTAATGGTGGGAAGCTTCGGCGTCTCAGACCCTGTAACGGGAGGAGTAGAGACCAGAGAAGACTCGGCCTCTGACTCCGACTCGCTGCTTTATGGGGAAAACCAGTTGAAAGTTTCTGTCCGCTGAATGAGCGACACCGGTTGAGCGTTCCTACAGCATTTCCTTCCAGAAACCGTGAGAAAGTTGTCCAGCTGTGGGGACTGTGCCAGGGGATTTATACTACTATCTGTACATACTGGTGGCACAGACGCTGTTTCATCCTTTCCTACACTGAAATTACCCTTGTAAAACGATTGCGTCTGAAGCTGGGCTTGTAGCACAGCTATCCTCGCTGTAAGGCGAGTACAGCGACTGCAATTAGAAGGCATCATGTCAATGTTACTACTTAGCTTCGGCTGTTGGAGGTCCTGACGAATCGTGTCCAGATAAAGTGTCCAGAGTGAAAAAGTTGAGGAAAAAAACAAAAATATAAAACGGTAATTAAAAAGTAAAAACCGTAAAGTTGTCAGGTAGCAAAATATGTTGGCAACAAAACGCACAGCAACTCGAAAACAAGTCTGCAAGTTGTGACCGGAAAACACTCACTCTCCATTGTGCTGGTTGCGTTTTTTGCGGACCAAGACCACAACACTGCCGATAATGGCATACATAGGCATTTCATCACTACGTCCTTTAGGAAATAATGTCTGGAGGGTGAAAATCCCAAAACATTCCCTTTTACTCAGAGTATTATTGATATCACCTCCCCTGTCTGATATCTTAACTTTCTCTATGCCACAAAATCTAAAGGTAGAAATGTCATGCTTCAGGTCATTAAAATGCACTGCGACTGGATAATCCCTGTCATTTCTCCTGATTGAACTTTTACGTTCACTAATTCTCTGTTTGAGAGAGCGGGAGGTTTTACCGACATAACCGAGCCCACATGGACATTTAATATTGTAAATAACATGGGTGGTGGAACACGTAATAATGTCATTTATTTGGAACCGTTTTCCTGTCTGGGTGGCAGAAACATTCACACTTCATCATGTTGTTGCACTGTGCGCATCCTCTGCATTTATAGCTGCCATTTGGAAGAGGGCGTTAAAGAGTGTGGCCGGCAGTTGGCATGAACCAATTTATCGCGTAAATTGCGACCTCTCCTATACACAATAAGTGATGGATTTTTAAATTTGTCCGGCAAAGCTGCGTCCCATTCTTTAGCTTTAGCGGGTCCTTTATGTAGCAGTTCATCTCTGTTTTTCCCAATGCCAAATTAAGAGCTTTATCCACACATTGTGGCAAATAGCCTCTTCTTAGAAACCTCATGCACATCTTCTCTGCTTTTTCTATAAAATCCTCTGTGGAGAGGCATATACGGCACAGTCTGAAAAATTGGCTTCTTGGAAGTCCCCCTGCAATAGAGTATTTCAGTTAGTTTCTTTTCTATACAGAGTTGTAAACAGGGTTCCATTTGATTTCTCAATCCACATATCGAGGTAATGAACACGTTGAGTGTCACATTCAATAGTGAATTTGAGATTGGGGTCAATGTCATTGAGTCGTGACATAAAATCTGACAGCTCTTGTTCAGTTCCTTCCCATATGCAACAAAAATGTCGTCAATATATCGATACCACTTCAGGACTTCATTCAAAAATAGATTTTCCTTTTCATTATCAACAATACGTTCTTCAAAAAGACCTATATAGAGGTTAGCATAACTAGGAGTGAATGTGGAGCCCATCGACGTTCCATTCATTTGGAGGTAGTATTCATCATCAAACCTGAAATAGTTGTACGTCAAAACATATTCAGCTCTAGAATGAAGTGTGTTGGTCGGTATTCATTAGTATCTCTGTCTCCCAAATAGTGTGTTAGTGCTGCCCCCCCCCCCCCCCCACACACACACACGGGGAATGCTGGTATATAGACTCTCGACATCTAATGTGACCAGGATACAGTCTTCTTTTAAACCCGTTATTGGTGAGATCTTGTTTATGTAGCCTATAGAGTCTTTTACATATGATGGCAATGCACGTGAGTTTTAATAAAAGAGTCAACAAAGTTCGAGAACGGCTCTTGCATTGAGCCTATTCCTGCAATCACTGGTCTGCCTGGATAGTTGCCTAGTTGTGTTTTAGGTTTGTGTAATTTCGGTAAAATGTACAGGCATGGACGTATGGCACATTTGCAGCAAAGATATTCATATTCAGGTTTTGAGATGAGGTGGTTTAAAATAGGGCTCCAGGTTAGAGCATATATCCATTTGGAACATCTGCGTGGGATCAACACTCAGTTTTCTATAGAAACGTTCATTACTGAGTTGTCTCTGAATTTCTTCTTTATATTTTTCATAGTTAAAACAAGCACAGCACCGCCCTTGTCTGCAGGTTTAATAACCAAAGATGAATCTTTCATTAATTCATTAAGTGCCTGTTCTTCTGTTCTAGTGAGATTCTTCTGAATGTGGTTTGTTTGTCTCGTATATATTGACATGGCTTCTTGTTCGACTAACCTACAATAGGTATTAATCGAGGAGTTAACCATGGGACAGAATTTGTTTTTGGGCTTCAAATGGGTACAAGTTCTTTGATGTGTTTCTAGGCCCGAAACAGTGTTTTGTGAAAACACATGCTTAAGTTTAATCTTGCGAAAGAATTTAAACAGATCTACTTTCGTATTGAATGGTTTATCTGTACATGAAGGTACAAAAGAGAGGCCCTTAGATAAGACTGAGACTTGAGCTTCAGTGAGGTCTTTTTTGGAGAGGTTAATTATCGCGTCCTGCTGTAGCTCCGTGTCCACGGCCTGTGTTCCTGGTCTCCTCTTCGACTGCTTGCCTCTCCTACATCGTTTCTTTTCTTTCGTGGAGCCTTGTGTTGCTTCCTGGCTAAAAAAACGGACTGTGTGCTATGGTAGCTGGAGTCACTGTCTGTGGGGAATTCACTCTCAGTGGATGCCTCTGTGTCCAAGTTTCCATGTCCTCCCGCTGCTGCGTATGTGCGTCCCCCGATCAGTGGTGCGTCCCTACGTCTGCCTCTCCGTGCTCCTGTCCTTGGGCCTTCCCATGCGTACAACTGGTTAAGCTGGTAGTCCTCTATGTCTCGATGATATTTCTTGATCTTTATTGCTTGTAGAAAGTCTCTGTATTTTCCAATGGACTGGCTGATCGTGTTGTCTATGGCTATAAAATTAGGGCCTAGAATCTCCTTCATTATAACCTCATGTTCGCTAATCATAACTTCAACTTCTTTTGCTTCCTTCGACACATGTTTAACGATTAATAGCATTAAATCTAGTGAACATTTGTTGAGTATTGCTCTGACGAAGGCCGTGAGGCCGATACGTAAGCTTATTAAATATCAGTGATACTACCAAGAGCAGTGTGCGGTTTCCTATTTCCGACATTTAAAAATAAATAAAAAATATTGTTTTATGACAAACCATTTTCTACAAATCTATCAAGGGACCTTGAGAAGGTTTAAAAACAAAGGTTTCAAACCAATTCATGAATGTAATTGAATCTAGGTATGTTTAGCCTTTAACGTAATGGTATGAAAAACATTGGCTGAATATTATACAATGACTTATCAGTGGTAACAATTTGACCTCCACAGGAAATCTTCACTGGCAATTCAAGAATATACTATATAGCCTAGAAATCTGGTTAAACTATCATTATGACATCATGGATGAATTCTAGAATATACTATATAGCCTAGAAACCTGGTTAAACTATCATTATGACATCATGGATGGCCAGTCCTTGTATTCATAGTGTAGTGAATTCAGGTTGTAGCCCTGAGCTGAACTCAAACCTGGGTCCAGCGACTGTCAAGTCAAAACCTTATAACTGTTATGCAAAGATGTCTGAGCTTCTTGACGAGGTCGGTAGGTGTTGGGTTACGGTTGCTACAATAGCTTTCTCTATGCATTTGAGAGTGGTTACATTTCTCCAGCCCCCATCCCTCAGCTGTTTACCAAACCAAGTCTCTGGGCAGCCATTTTGTTGCTGTTTAATAAAAAAACATCAATCAATCAACTAATCTGCAGTTCAAACACTGTTTAGGTAATAAGATGATGGGGTTGGAGAAATGTAACTAATTTCAAATTCATAGACAGACCTATGGATGCAAGGGCTGACCATCCACGATATCAACATCATAGTTTAAAACCATGTTTTGAGGCTATACAGTGTTGATTTACATAGTTTCTAAACATTGGAGTAAAATAAGCTTATTTAGGGTTCTGAAGGGGTACAACAGCTGAACTAAGCTCATGAGGCATGTGTTATATTCTCAAATACTCAATGGCTATATATAAATTATTTAACCCTTTCACACGTACCATCACACGGGTGTGATCATTCTACAGTGGTCCCTGAAGTGTACGATTACACCAGTATGATTAGAATACTCATTTAGAATGCTCGTTTAGAACGGCAGTTTCGAATGACCAACAATCAGTGTTTGAGCTGGCCACACTTTTTTCAGAAACTATTTACACAAACACAGTCCTTACAAAGTTAGGTCCAGAATGTCAGCAGTTCATTTTTGGATGCAATGTTCAGATATTCACAGAAGTGTATATATAGCATAACACAATCATCCTAACAGGAAAAATGTAGGCTACATTTGTCCTAGCGCTGAGGAAAGACTGACCCAACACAAGCAGTCATATTTTCTAACTCTCGGCTGACATAAACTACAATATGAATTAGCTAATAGCAATTACTATGTATAATTAATCACATCACGGGTGAGCTCACCATTGATCGAAATAACTAGGTAAAACACTTTATAGAAATCGAAAGTAATCCGACGATTAGTTTCAGCACAGCCATGCATTTTTCCGAAGATAATAAGAGAAGACGAGATGAGTTTGGTCTGTTTATAGTATGCATGTTGAAGGGGTGTGTCATCTACCGTCGTTCACATCCCACCATTAATGTCTAGAAGTCCTCAAAAAATTTGTGAACTCTTACTCACCTCATTTTGTTATAACATCTTTGGTCAAACAGACGTGAAACCCAGAATTCATTGTATGTCAACAAACATGGCTACACAGCTGGAATTAGCTTAGCTCATCATAATCAGTACAACCTTCAAAAATGTATTTTACACACATAATATGTGCCCATTACAATCTGTGCAAGAATCAGAATGCATGATTTGTCACCTCGAATTGAAAACGTGAATAAAACCATAAATACACAAATAATTGCCACACAAAACATTGTCTGATGGTGATTTATTGATACAAGTGGCTGGCACGGCAGTCAACCACGTAACCTCCCACTCTGCTCCAATCAGTGTTGTTGTTTATGTAAGTAACTAGTGAGCTAAGCTTTAGCATTAGCAATCTCTTTCAAAAGGAGACAACTCACAAATGTGGAAATTCTGGAGATTCTGAAAAATTCTGAAAAAATTCTGACAATGAGTCTGAGTATGAAAGTCAGGCATCAGATTCTGACAGTGAGGAGCTGCCCCCTAAACCTTGTAGCCATTGAGAACCCTGAATCTGAATTTCCCTTGTCCACTGACGAAGTCCCGGTGGTGATGGAGGCAGACCGAAAGTGGATGAAGTATAGGAGTTCTGTGGTAGCTGGAAGGCCACCAGTCATTTCACCCCTCCTGGCCCTGCTGTTTGCTTTGAAGAGTCCCAGTCTGGAGTGCAACGCCCCTTGCCATTTCCCTCTGAGGCAGAGTTCTTCAAGTTGTTTCTGACAGAGGAGTTGGTGGGAAACATAGTAGGAGACCAATCGCTATGCCTTGGAGCTACATGAGAAGAGAGAGCCAGGAGTGAGGGGGAAACTCGCTAAATAGGTGACAACTACAATTAGTGAAATGTATACCTTCCTGGTCACAGTCCTTCTCATGAAGAACTCCCTAAGAGAATACTGGAGCAAAAGATCCTATGTTTGCAACTCCCTTCTTTGCCCCCGTCTTTTCCCAAGACCGCTTCCTAGTTCTGCTGCGATGTCTGCATTTCGTCAACAATGCTACTGCCCATCCTATGTGACCCATTATACAAAATAAGAAATGTTCTTATCAGCCTGACATCAGCATTTGGTCAGGTCTTTGTGCCATACAAGGATCTATGCATTGATGAGACCCTGATGTTATGGAAAGGTAGGCTGGCGTTCCGTCAATATATTCCCTCCAAAAGGCACAGGTTTGGTGTCAAGTTCTTTGTCAAATCGAATCAAATCAAATGTATTTGTCACATACACATTGTTAGCAGATGTTAATGCGAGTGTAGCGAAATGCTTGTGCTTCTAGTTCCGACAATGCAGTAATAACCAACAAGTAATCTAACCTAACAATTCCAAAACTACAACCTTATACACACAAGCATAAAGGGATAAAGAATATGTACATAAAGATATATGAATGAGTGATGGTACAGAACAGCATAGGCAAGATGCAGTAGATGGTATCGAGTACAGTATATACATATGAGATGAGTAATGTAGGGTATGTAAACAAAGGGGCATAGTTTAAAGTGGCTAGTGATACATGTATTACATAAAGATGCAGTAGATGATATAGCGTACAGTATATACATATACATATGAGATGAGTAATGTAGGCTATGTAAACATTATATTAAGTAGCATTGTTTAAAGTGGCTAGTGATATATTTCACATCAATTTCCATCAATTCCCATAATTAAAGTGACTGGAGTTGAGTCAGTGTGTTGGCAGCAGGTACTCAATGTTAGTGGTGGCTGTTTAACAGTCTGATGGCCTTGAGATAGAAGCTGTTTTTCAGTCTCCTGGTCCCACCTTTGATAAACCTGTACTGACCTCGCCTTCTGGATGATAGCGAGGTGAACAGGCAGTGGCTCGGGTGGTTGTTGTCCTTGATAATCTTTATGGCCTTCCTGTGACATCGGGTGGTGTAGGTGTCCTGGAGGGCAGGTAGTTTGCCCCCGGTGATGCGTTGTGCAGACCTCACTACCCTCAGGAGAGCCTTACGGTTGTGGGTGGAGCAGTTGCCGTACCAGGCGGTGATACAGACATTTACATTACATTTAAGTCATTTAGCAGACGCTCTTATCCAGAGCGACTTACAAATTGGTGAATTCACCTTCTGACATCAGTGGAACAGCCACTTTACAATAGTGCATCTAAATCATTTAAGGGGGGGGGTGAGAAGGATTGCTTTATCCTATCCTAGGTATTCCTTGAAGAGGTGGGGTTTCAGGTGTCTCCGGAAGGTGGTGATTGACTCCGCTGTCCTGGCGTCGTGAGGGAGTTTGTTCCACCATTGGGGGCCAGAGCAGCGAACAGTTTTGACTGGGCTGAGCGGGAACTGTACTTCCTCAGTGGTAGGGAGGCGAGCAGGCCAGAGGTGGATGAACGCAGTGCCCTTGTTTGGGTGTAGGGCCTGATCAGAGCCTGGAGGTACTGCGGTGCCGTTCCCCTCACAGCTCCGTAGGCAAGCACCATGGTCTTGTAGCCGATGCGAGCTTCAACTGGAAGCCAGTGGAGAGAGCGGAGGAGCGGGGTGACGTGAGAGAACTTGGGAAGGTTGAACACCAGACGGGCTGCGGCGTTCTGGATGAGTTGTAGGGGTTTAATGGCACAGGCAGGGAGCCCAGCCAACAGCGAGTTGCAGTAATCCAGACGGGAGATGACAAGTGCCTGGATTAGGACCTGCGCCGCTTCCTGTGTGAGGCAGGGGCGTACTCTGCGGATGTTGTAGAGCATGAACCTACAGGAACGGGCCACCGCCTTGATGTTAGTTGAGAACGACAGGGTGTTGTCCAGGATCACGCCAAGGTTCTTAGCGCTCTGGGAGGAGGAAACAATGGAGTTGTCAACCGTGATGGCGAGATCATGGAACGGGCAGTCCTTCCCCGGGAGGAAGAGCAGCTCCGTCTTGCCGAGGTTCAGCTTGAGGTGGTGATCCGTCATCCACACTGATATGTCTGCCAGACATGCAGAGATGCGATTCGCCACCTGGTCATCAGAAGGGGAAAGGAGAAGATTAATTGTGTGTCGTCTGCATAGCAATGATAGGAGAGACCATGTGAGGTTATGACAGAGCCAAGTGACTTGGTGTATAGCGAGAATAGGAGAGGGCCTAGAACAGAGCCCTGGGGGACACCAGTGGTGAGAGCGCGTGGCGAGGAGACAGATTCTCGTCACGCCACCTGGTAGGAGCGACCTGTCAGGTAGGACGCAATCCAAGCGTGGGCCGCACCGGAGATGCCCAACTCGGAGAGGGTGGAGAGGAGGATCTGATGGTTCACAGTGTCGAAGGCAGCCGATAGGTCTAGAAGGATGAGAGCAGAGGAGAGAGAGTTAGCTTTAGCAGTGCGGAGCGCCTCCGTGATACAGAGAAGAGCAGTCTCAGTTGAATGACTAGTCTTGAAACCTGACTGATTTGGATCAAGAAGGTCATTCTGAGAGAGATAGCGGGAGAGCTGGCCAAGGACGGCACGTTCAAGAGTTTTGGAGAGAAAAGAAAGAAGGGATACTGGTCTGTAGTTGTTGACATCGGAGGGATCGAGTGTAGGTTTTTTCAGAAGGGGTGCAACTCTCGCTCTCTTGAAGACGGAAGGGACGTAGCCAGCGGTTAGGGATGAGTTGATGAGCAAGGTGAGGTAAGGGAGAAGGTCTCCGGAAATGGTCTGGAGAAGAGAGGAGGGGATAGGGTCAAGCGGGCAGGTTGTTGGGCGGCCGGCCGTCACAAGAAGCGAGATTTCATCTGGAGAGAGAGGGGAGAAAGAGGTCAGAGCACAGGGTAGGGCAGTGTGAGCAAAACCAGCGGTGTCGTTTGACTTAGCAAACGAGGATCGGATGTCGTCGACCTTCTTTTCAAAATGGTTGACGAAGTCATCTGCAGAGAGGGAGGAGGGGGGGGGGGACGGGGAGGAGGATTCAGGAGGGAGGAGAAGGTGGCAAAGAGCTTCCTTGTTATGTACTTGAGTGAAGACCCAAAAGCGGTTTTAACAGAAAACAGAGTTCTTTAATGAAAAAACAGGAATGGCATAAATCCTCTTCCAACGTAGTCAATGGAACAAAAAGAACGTTAGTATAATGCAGGATGCACCTGCCAGGCAGACTCCGACAGGATAGGACAAGGTGGAAGCAAACGCGACGACAGCTTGCTTGGCATCAAAAACACAAACAAGAATCAGACACTGAAAGTAGCAGGAACAGAGAGAGAAATAGAGACCTAATCAGAGGGGAAGAGAGAACAGGTGGGAAAGAGTGAAAGAGCTAGTTAGGGCAGATGTAGAACAGCTGAAGAATGAGAGACAGAGAAGGTAACCTAAAAAGACCAGCAGAGAGAGACAGAGTGAAGAGAAGACAGGAACAGACATAACAAGACATGACAGTACCCCCCCCACTCACCGAGCGCCTCCTGGCGCACTCGAGGAGGAAACCTGGCGGCAACGGAGGAAATCATCGATCAGCGAACGGTCCAGCACGTCCCGAGAGGGAACCCAACTCCTCTCCTCAGGACCGTACCCCTCCCAATCCACTAGGTACTGATGACCACGGCCCCGAGGGCGCATGTCCAAAATCTTACGAACCCTGTAGATGGGTGCGCCCTCGACAAGGATGGGGGGGGGGGACGAGCGGGGGCGCGAAGAACGGGCTTAACACAGGAGACATGGAAGACCGGGTGAACGCGACGAAGATAGCGCGGAGAAGAAGTCGCACTGCGACAGGATTAATGACCTGAGAAATACGGAACGGACCAATGAACCGCGGGGCCAACTTGCGAGAAGCTGTCTTAAGGGGAAGGTTCTGAGTGGAGAGCCATACTCTCTGACCGCAACAATATCTAGGACTCTTGGTCCTACGCTTATTAGCGGCCCTCACAGTCTGCGCCCTATTACGGCAAAGTGCCGACCTGACCCCCTTCCAGGTGCGCTCGCAACGCTGGACAAAAGCCTGAGCGGAGGGGACGCAGGACTCGGCGAGCTGAGATGAGAACAGCGGAGGCTGGTACCCGAGGCTACACTGAAAAGGGGATAGACCGGTAGCAGACGAGGGAAGCGAGTTGTGGGCGTACTCTGCCCAGGGGAGCTGTTCTGACCAAGACGCAGGGTTACGAAAAGAAAGACTGCGTAAAATGCGACCAACAGTCTGATTGGCCCGTTCGGCTTGACCGTTAGACTGGGGATGAAAGCCGGACGAGAGACTGACGGAAGCCCCAATCAAACGGCAAAACTCCCTCCAAAATTGAGACGTGAACTGCGGGCCTCTGTCGGAAACGACGTCAGACGGAAGGCCATGAATTCGGAAAACATTCTCGATAATGATCTGAGCCGTCTCCTTAGCAGAAGGGAGCTTAACGAGAGGAATGAAATGAGCCGCCTTAGAGAATCTATCGACAACCGTAAGAATAACTGTCTTCCCCGCTGATGAAGGCAGTCCGGTGATAAAATCTAAAGCGATGTGAGACCACGGTCGAGAGGGAATGGGAAGCGGTCTGAGACGGCCGGCAGGAGGAGAGTTCCCAGATTTAGTCTGCGCGCAGACCGAACAAGCGGCGACAAATCGACGCGCGTCACGTTCCCGAGTGGGCCACCAGAAACGCTGGCGAATGGAAGCGAGCGTACCCGAACGCCGGGGTGGCCGGCTAACTTGGCAGAGTGGGCCCACTGAAGAACGGCCGGACGAGTAGGAACGGAACGAACAGAAGGTTCCTAGGACAAGCTCGCGGCGACGGAGTGTGAGCGAGTGCTTGCTTTACCTGCCTCTCAATTCCCCAGACAGTCAACCCGACAACACGCCCGTCAGGGAGAATCCCCTCGGGGTCGGTGGAGACCTCAGAAGAACTGAAGAGACGAGATAAAGCATCAGGCTTGGTGTTTTTGAGCCCGGACGATAAGAAATAACAAACTCGAAACGAGCGAAAAACAGAGCCCAACGAGCCTGACGCGCATTAAGTCGTTTGGCTGAACGGATGTACTCAAGGTTCCTATGGTCAGTCCAAACGACAAAAGGAACGGTCGCCCCCTCCAACCACTGTCGCCATTCGCCTAGGGCTAAGCGGATGGCGAGCAGTTCGCGATTACCAACATCATAGTTACGTTCTGACGGCGATAAGCGATGAGAGAAAAACGCGCAAGGATGGACCTTGCCGTCAGAGAGAGCGCTGAGAAAGAATGGCTCCCACGCCCACCTCTGACGCGTCAACCTCAACAACAAACTGTCTAGAGATGTCAGGTGTAACAAGAATAGGAGCGGATGTAAAACGATTCTTAAGAAGATCAAAAGCTCCCTGGGCGGAAACGGACCACTTAAAGCACGTCTTAACAGAAGTAAGGGCTGTGAGGGGAGCTGCCACCTGACCGAAATTACGGATGAAACGACGATAGAAATTAGCGAAGCCCAGAAAGCGCTGCAGCTCGACGAGTGACTTAGGAACGGGCCAATCAATGACAGCCTGGACCTTAGCGGGATCCATCTTAATGCCCTCAGCGGAAATAACGGAACCGAGAAAAGGGACAGAGGCGGCATGAAAAATGCACTTCTCAGCCTTCACATAAAGACAGTTCTCCAAAAGGCGCTGGAGGACGCGTCGCACGTGCTGAACATGAATCGAGAGAGACGGTGAAAAAATCAGGATATCGTCCATGTAAACGAAAACAAAAATGTTCAGCATGTCTCTCAGGACGTCGTTAACTAGTGCCTGAAAGACAGCTGGAGCGTTAACGAGGCCGAAAGGAAGAACCCGGTATTCAAAGTGCCCTAACGGAGTGTTAAACGCCGTCTTCCACTCGTCCCCCTCCCTGATGCGCACGAGATGGTAGGCGTTACGAAGGTCCAATTTGGTGAAAAACCTGGCTCCCTGCAGGATCTCGAAGGCTGAAGACATAAGAGGAAGCGGATAACGATTCTTAACTGTTATGTCATTCAGCCCTCGATAATCCACGCATGGGCGCAGGGACCCGTCCTTCTTCTGAACAAAAAAAAACCCCGCTCCGGCGGGAGAGGAGGAGGAGACTATGGTACCGGCGTCGAGCGAAACCGACAAATAATCCTCGAGAGCCTTACGTTCGGGAGCCGACAGAGAGTATAATCTACCCCGGGGGGAGTAGTTCCCGGAAGGAGATCAATACTACAGTCATACGACCGGTGTGGAGGGAGAGAAGTGGCCTTGGAACGACTGAACACCGTGCGCAGATCGTGATACTCCTCCGGCACCCCTGTCAAATCGCCAGGCTCCTCCTGTGAAGAAGAGACAGAGGAAACAGGAGGGATAGCAGACATTAAACAGGTCACATGACAAGAAACATTCCAGGATAGGATAGTATTACTAGACCAATTAATAGAAGGGTTATGGCGCACTAGCCAGGGATGACCCAAAACAACAGGTGTAAAAGGTGAACGAAAAATTAAAAAAGAAATGGTTTCGCTATGATTACCAGAGACAGTGAGGGTTAAAGGCAGCGTCTCACGCTGAATCTTGGGGAGAGAACTACCATCTAAAGCGAACAAGGCCGTGGGCTCCCTAACTGTCTGAGAGGAATGTCATGTTCCCGAGCCCAGGTCTCGTCCATAAAACAGCCCTCCGCCCCAGAGTCTATCAAGGCACTGCAGGAAGCAGATGAACCGGGCCAGCGGAGATGGACCGGAAAAGTAGTGCGTGATCCAGAAGGAGAGGCCTGAGTAGTTGCGCTCACCAGTAGCCCTCCTCTTACTGATGAGCTCTGGCTTTTACTGGACATGAGGTGACAAAATGACCAGCGGAGCCGCAGTAGAGACAGAGGCGATTGGTGATTCTCCGTTCCTTCTCCTTGGCCGAGATGCGGATACCCCCAGCTGCATAGGCTCAGCATCCGAGCCGGCGGAGGAGGGTGGCAGTGATGCGGCAGGTGGCAGTGATGTGGAGAGGGGAGCAACGGAGAACGCGAGCTCCTTTCCACGAGCTCGGCGACGAAGATCAAACCGTCGCTCTATGCGAATAGCGAGAGCTATTAAGGAGTCCAGACTGGAAGGAACCTCCCGGGAGAGGATCTCGTCCTTAACCTCGACGAGGAGACCCTCCAGAAAACGAGCGAGCAAAGCCGGCTCGTTCCAGTCACTTGAGGCAGCGAGAGTGCGAAACTCAATAGAATAATCCGTTATGGATCGATTCCCCTGACATAGGGAAGACAGGGCCCTGGAAGCCTCCTCCCCAAAAACAGAACGGTCAAAAACCCATATCATCTCCTCCTTAAAGTCTTGATACTGGTTAATACACTCAGCCCTCGCCTCCCAGACTGCCGTGCCCCACTCACGCGCCCGTCCGGTAAGGAGAGAAATGACGTAGGCGATGCGGGCTGCGCTCCTGGAGTAAGTGTTGGGCTGGAGAGAGAACACCACATCACACTGAGTGAGGAATGAGCGGCACTCAGTGGGCTCCCCAGAGTAACACGGCGGGTTGTTGATCCTGGGCTCCGGAGACTCGGAAACCCTGGAAGTGGGCGGTGGATCGAGGTGGAGTTGGTGAACCTGTCTTGTGAGGTCGGAGACTTGGACGGCCAGGGTCTCAACGGCATGTCGAGCAGCAGACAATTCCTCCTCGTGTCTGCCTAGCATCGCTCCCTGGATCTCGACGGCGGAGTGAAAAGGGTCCGGAGCCGCTGGGTCCATTCTTGGTCTGATTCTTCTGTTATGTACTTGAGTGAAGACCCAAAAGCGGTTTTAACAGAAAACAGTTCTTTAATGAAAAAACAGGAATGGCATAAATCCTCTTCCAACGTAGTCAATGGAACAAAAAGAACGTTAGTATAATGCAGGATGCACCTGCCAGGCAGACTCCGACAGGATAGGACAAGGTGGAAGCAAACGCGACGACAGCTTGCTTCTGGCATCAAAAACACAAACAAGAATCAGACACTGAAAGTAGCAGGAACAGAGAGAGAAATAGAGACCTAATCAGAGGGGGAAGAGAGAACAGGTGGGAAAGAGTGAAAGAGCTAGTTAGGGGAGATGTAGAACAGCTGAAGAATGAGAGACAGAGAAGGTAACCTAAAAAGACCAGCAGAGAGAGACAGAGTGAAGAGAAGACAGGAACAGACATAACAAGACATGACATTCCTAGGGTTAGAGGCAGATGCTTGGAATTTAGAGTGGAAGAAAGTGGCTTTAGCAGCAGAGACAGAGGAGGAAAATGTAGAGAGGAGGGAGTGAAAGGATGCCAGGTCCGCAGGGAGGCGAGTTTTCCTCCATTTCCGCTCGGCTGCCCGGAGCACTGTTCTGTGAGCTCGCAGTGAGTCGTCGAGCCACGGAGCGGGAGGGGAGGACCGAGCCGGCCTGGAGGATAGGGGACATAGAGAGTCAAAGGATGCAGAAAGGGAAGAGAGGAGGGTTGAGGAGGCAGAATCGGGAGATAGGTTGGAGAAGGTATGAGCAGAGGGAAGAGATGATAGGATGGAAGAGGAGAGAGTAGCGGGGAGAGAGAGCGAAGGTTGGGACGGCGCGATACCATCCGAGTAGGGGCAGTGTGGGAAGTGTTGGATGAGAGCGAGAGGGAAAAGGATACAAGGTAGTGGTCGGAGACTTGGAGGGGAGTTGCAATGAGGTTAGTGGAAGAACAGCATCTAGTAAAGATGAGGTCGAGCGTATTGCCTGCCTTGTGAGTAGGGGGGGAAGGTGAGAGGGTGAGGTCAAAAGAGGAGAGGAGTGGAAAGAAGGAGGCAGAGAGGAATGAGTCAAAGGTAGACGTGGGGAGGTTAAAGGGCCCCACAAGGGTGCGTTCTGAGCCCTCTCCTGTACTCCCTGTTCACCCATGACTGCATGGCCATGCACGCCTCCAACTCTGCTTTTTTACAGCCCGCCAGGATGCTCTCGATTGTGCATCTGTAGAAGTTTGTGAGTGCTTTTGGTGACAAGCCAAATTTCTTCAGCCTCCTGAGGTTGAAGAGGCGCTTCTGCGCCTTCTTCACGATGCTGTCTGTGTGGGTGGACCAATTCAGTTTGTCTGTGATGTGTACGCCGAGGAACTTAAAACTTACTACCCTCTCCACTACTGTCCAATCGATGTGGATAGGGTGGTGCTCCCTCTGCTTTTTCCTGAAGTCCACAATCATCTCCTTTGTTTTGTTGACGTTGAGTGTGAGGTTATTTTCCTGACACCACACTCCGAGGGCCATCACCTCCTCCCTGTAGGCTGTCTCGTCGTTGTTGGTAATCAAGCCTACCACTGTAGCGTCGTCCGCAAACTTGATGATTGAGTTGGAGGCGTGCATGGCCATGCAGTCATGGGTGAACAGGGAGTACAGGAGAGGGCTCAGAACGCACCCTTGTGGGGCCCCAGTGTTGAGGATCAGCGGGGTGGAAATGTTGTTACTTACCCTCACCACCTGGGGGCGGCCCGTCAGGAAGTCCATTACCCAGTTGCACAGGGCGGGGTCGAGACCCAGGGTATCGAGCTTGATGACGAGTTTGGAGGGTACTATGGTGTTAAATGCTGAGCTGTAGTCAATGAACAGCATTCTCACGTAGGTATTCCTCTTGTCCAGATGGGTTAGGTCAGTGTGCAGTGTGGTTGAGATTGCATCATCTGTGGACTTATTTGGGCGGTAATCAAATTGGAGTGGTTCTAGGGTGTCAGGTAGGGTGGAGGTGATATGGTCCTTGACTAGTCTCTCAAAGCACTTCATGATGACGGAAGTGAGTGCTACGGGGCGGTAGTCGTTTAGCTCAGTTACCTTAGCTTTCTTGGGAACAGGGACAATGGTGGCCCTCTTAAAGCATGTGGGAACAGCAGACTGGGATAAGGATTTATTGAATATGTCTGTAAACACACCAACCAGCTGGTCTGCGCATGCTCTGAGGACGCGGCTGGGGATGCCGTCTGGGCCTGCAGCCTTGCAAGGGTTAACACGTTTAAATGTTCTCCTCACGTCGGCTGCAGTGAAGTCGGCGGCTGCAGTGAAGGAGAGTCTGCAGGTTTTGGTTGAGGGCCGTGTCAGTGGCACTGTATTGTCCTCAAAGCGGACAAATAAGTTATTTAGTCTGCCTGGGAGCAAGACATCCTGGTCCGTGACTGGGCTGGTTTTCTTTTTGTAATCCGTGATTGACTTTAGACCCTGCCACATACCTCTTGTGTCTGAGCCATTGAATTCTGACTCTACTTTGTCTCTTTACTGACACTTAGCTTGTTTGATTGCCTTGCGGAGGGAATAGATACACTGTTTGTATTCAGTCATGTTTCCGGTCACCTTGCCCTGGTTAAAAGCAGTGGTTCGGGCTTCCAGTTTCACGCGAATGCTGCCATCAATTCACGGTTTCTGTTTTGGGAATGTTTTAATCGTTGTTATGGGAACGACATCATCAATGCACTTTCTAATGAACTTGCTCACCAAATCAGCTTATTCGTTAATGTTGTTGTTGGACGCAATGCAGAACATATCCCAGTCCACGTGATGGAAGCAGTCTTGAAGCGTGGAATCAGATTGGTCGGACCAGCGTTGAACAGACCTGAGCGCGGGAGCTTCTTGTTTTAGTTTCTGTCTGTAGGCAGGGAGCAACAAAATGGAATTGTGGTCAGCTTTTCCGAAAGAAGGGCGGGGGAGGGCCTTATATGCATTGTGGAAGTTAGAATAGCAATAATCCAAGGTTTTACCAGCCTTGGTTGCGCAATCGATATGCTGATACAATTTAGGGAGTCTTGTTTTCAGATTAGCCTTGTTAAAATCCCCAGCGACAATGAATGCAGCCTCATGTGTGATGTGAAGACAGGATTTGTCCAGGATATTATAGTTTACACAGGGTCCACCACTGACATTAAACATTATGAGGGGCTTTGGGTGTCAGGGTCCGTGGTGATGACCATGCTGGCTCCTCATCTCGGCAAGGGACACACTTTGTACGTGGACAATTGGTACAGCAGTCCCACACTCTTCCAGCATCTGCTCTCCAACAGCACAGGGGCCTGTGGCACAGTCAGGTCGAACAGGAAGGGGATGCCGGCATTCGGATGCAGGAAGATGCAGATAGGGGAGATGGAGTTCCAGGAGAGCGGTCAACAGCTGGCAGTAAAGTGGCATGACAAACGAGATGTCCATGTCCTCTCCACTGTCAGCAACCATGTCGGCCACAGGGAAGGTGGATGTTACTGTAATTTAATTATACCCATGTGTTTTCATTAATTGAATTCCCTTAATCTATTTTATGAGAATTTGTAAGATTCTTGTTTGCATAAAATAGACGGAGACCAGTCTTATCAATAATAGGTAACAGAATTTATTCTCAGAGCGCGCTGCCACATTACCACAAGCAACAGTTTATATACAATAACATGACGTCATTTCATTGCTCCTAAAATGAATCTCCTCCTCCAGACTGGGTCAAAGGGAACTTTAAAGGTTCATTCTGAGTTCATTCTGACCCCCCAGCACATACACAGGACACACAACACAACTGAATTAACTTTTGACCCCTCAACATTATCGATCACCACTTAGTTGACAGTTCTAATTAACAGAAAACCTAGGAATGCACTCACAGCCTTATCTAAAACACCCCAGAGCTAAGTTTCGTCGGTTCAATCATAGGTTAAACTCTTGATACTCCCCATCCCGGATCCGGGATCGTGAATAAAGCCTTAGGCTCATTAGCATAACGCAACGTTAACGATTTCTGAAAATTGCAAATAAAACGAAAATAATGCGCCTGCTCTCAAGCTTAGCCTTTTCTTAACAACACTGTCATCTCAGATTTTCAAAATATGCTTTTGAACCATAGCAAATCGATCATTTGTGTAAGAGTATTGCAAGCTAGCTTAGCATTTTGAGTAGCATTTAGCACGCAACATTTTCACAAAAACCAGATAACCAAATAAATAAAATCATTTACCTTTGAAGAGCTTCGGATGTTTTCAATGAGGAGACTCTCAGTTACATAGCAAATGTTCAGTTTTTCCTGAAAGAATCTTTGTGTAGGAGAAATCGCTCCGTTTTGTACATCACATTTGGCTACCGAAACGAACCGAAAATTCAGTCACCAAAACGTCAAACTTTTTCCGAATTAACTCCATAATATCGACTGAAACATGGCAAACGTTGTTTAGAATCAATCCTCAAGGTGTTTTTTCACATATCTCTTCATTGATATGCAGTTCGTGGAAGCCTGCTTTCCCCTCAGAATCGCATGGAAAAATACCAGCAGCTGAAAAAGACGCACCAATTTCGACGGAGGACACCGGGCGGACACCTGGAAAATGTAGTCTCTTATGGTCAATCTTTCAATGATATGCCTACAAATATGTCACAATGCTGCAGACACCTTGGGGAAACGACAGAAAGGGCAGGCTCATTCCTCTCGCATTCACAGCCATATAAGGAGACAATGGAAAACGGAGCCTCAAAAATCCTGCTGATTTCCTGGTTGCCGTTTCATCTTGGTTTTGCCTGTAGCTCCCGTTCTAGGGCACCCACAGACAATATCTTTGCAGTTCTGGAAAATTCAGAGTGTTTTCTTTCCAAAGCTATCAATTATATGCATAGAGTTTCAAGAGGTTAAACCCCTTACAATGATGATCTGTAAAGCTACCTTATCTGCTTACTTAATCCACAACCCATTCGCTTCTGCCTCGTTGGAATGGTGTTCATTAACTTTAATTACTCCTTGTCCCTTCTTATGAACTCATATTGGTTAATCAGATATAATAAAACAGAGTATAAGTTTACTTAGTTACAGTTCCATTTAAAATGATTTGTTCAGTCATTTAATCATAATTTTCCTAACAGTGGACCACCTGATGGGAGAGAGAAAGATCAAAACAGATTATGTGCTAGATTATAACCTCAAAATGGGGGCCGTGGATAAGGCGGAAATGATAAACAGCTTTGTGGAATACACTCGGAAAACATCCAAGTGGTATAAGAAGATATATTTCAAGCTGATCGACACTGCTGCCCTCAACGGCAGCATAGTTCACTGCCAACTAACGGGTGAGATGATTACTGAACAAGGTATTTTTGGTAATTGGATGTACAGTTCACATACAAATCCATTATGCAATTATAGTGACAATATCTCACCCACCTACCCACTGCCTCATCATCCTCTAACTTTCCTCATCCTCCCCACTCCCTCAGAGGTAAAGTAATTATCTACCAAAAATACAGAGAGAACCTCATGAGAGAGCTGCTGGAGGAGCACCACACCCCTCGGCGCCCATCCACTGGGGGTCGTCCTGCTGTAGACAATCCCCTACGCCTCACTGCACGGCATTTTCCCTGCAAAGTCCCTCAAAATGCTTCTCAAGGTAGTCGCACACGGAGGCACTGCAAAGTCTGCCTGTCTGGCGCCAGGAGAAGTAAGCAGAGGAAGATGACAAAATACGTGTGTTTAGCTTGTGATACACCTCTAAGCATTTCACTATGCTTTGAGGAGTATCACATGCTCAAGCATTATTGAGCACATCTGCAGCAATAAGTGACTGACTGACCTGACAGGTGACTTGACAGGTGACCTGCCATACAACTATGCCTTTAGAGATGGGGGTGGAAATGCAGTAGTTGTTCAGTCACTGCATGGATATTAAATATGGGTTATGCATATTCAGTTTTTTGTCCTCTAGTAAAACAAGTTGTTGAACCAACTACCAATACTACAATAAAATAGATGACTATTACATATTGGCATATGTGTTTTCTTGCTGTGTTTTCATCCAGTAAAACTGTTAAGGAGTGTATGTTAGCGTACAAAAGCTGTCCTCATTCTTCAGCTCCAAAGATGTCCAGCTCCAGTTATGATATTAGCAAATAATGTTTGTGGTTTCTGAAAGTACAGAATAAAGAGGAATTATTCATTAGAATACAATATAAGGATATAGCAATAAAACAATACTACAAAGAAGTAAGATAATAAACACTGCTATAAAAAATTGTTTATTGCATTGACAAAATTACAAATTTGAGTTATAACAGTAAGAAACGAACTTTTGAGCTCCACAAGGGGGCAAGGCAGGGCAGAACAGAGCTATGCTGAATAGACCAAATAAAGAAACCATGGTCATATCTTTTATTTATTTAACTAGGCAAGTAATTTAAGAACAAATTATTACTTACAATGATGGCCTACACCGGCCAAACTCAGACTACGCTGGGCCAATTGTGCACTGCACTATGGGACTCCCAATCACAGCCAGCTGTGATACAGCCTGAATCTGAACCAGGGTGTTTGTAGTGACGCCTCTAGCACCGAGATGCAGTGCCATAGACCGCTGCGCCACTTGGGAGTCATAAGGCCAGGGTAGCTTCGAAATACAACACAAGATAAAACTTCTCTGACACATTCAGCATTGTTTTACAGAGCTAATAGAAGAATGTATCTACATAAGCACAATTGACTATAACACCATAAAGGTTATAAAATGAGTAACAGTATCTCACGTGTCCACGGTTATAAAGAATATACACAAATATATTATGCTCCATACATGCAGTACGCTACAATAGAAATGTGGAATGGAAAATGGAAAAATGTGAACACGTGTGCAGATCCTGTTCTGACGGGAGATGAGCAAATGTCTGCAGACGTGAACTGCACAAACAATTGGGAAGTGCTTGGGGAATTTTGTCCGTGTCAGAAATGTCCCAAAAATGTAATTGTCCGCAAAAGTAAAAAGGACTATTTTTATGTGAATGAATGAGGAGGCGGAACACACCTAAATTAAAACTGTTTTTAGAAAATAAAAACTTGTTAGAAAATCATTTGAAATTGAAGTTGAAACAGCCTATAAAAATAAACAAGTTGCGTGCTTTAGTTTGAGGGCAGCGCGGATAAAATGTACTGTTATGTATCAATCACATTCTGGAATGGAGAGAACATTCTATCACGTGCATAAAAAAACTCACGCATGAAAGGGTTAAAAGTCCAAAAACGGATGTTGCAATTGCATATTTCCCCTTTAACACCACACATCAGTTCAACAACTGCAGAGTTTGTGCCTTGGTATTTAAGACAGTACTTACTAGTATTAATCAGGGCCCGGTTTCTCAAAACCATCTTACGACTAAGTTCACCATTGGATGCCTTAAGATGCATTTGGGAAACCGGGCCCGAAATCCAATTCCCTCCTCTTCTTCCAATGTGACAGTCATCTTCCCCTCTTCCTCTTTCACTCCAAAAACTGCATCCTCCTCCTCTTTCACTCTGAACGCGTCTTCCTTTTCTTTCATTGAAAATTCTTCTCTTCTTCTTTCACTGTAACAGCCTCACCAACTTGTTTTTGAAACAGCCTCCTCTTCCTCCTCTTTGATGAGAGCTTCTTTCTCCGTCCAGCAGCCCCCCTCTTATTTAGCAGGAGGAGAGTAGCTTAGTGAACTCATGGTCGGAGATGTTAGCTAGCTAGGCCAATGCTAACTTAACCAGCCGGCTAGCTGACTAATAACAACACTGTAAATATGAAATTAAATCGGATAACTAACTAGACGACAGAAGTGTGTTTAAAACACGGTGGCTAATAAACACTAAAGCATGTAAAGAGCTTTATTGGTTCGTCTATTTTGTCTAACAAGCTACGGAGGTAGCTGACTAACTGTTGCTGCTGTTGAAAGAAGCGTTCCGTCCTCTAGATTATACCTCACACTAGCAGCATTGGCTTAATTAATGTCCCACATCGCCATCTGCTGACTGGAGTGGGTAATGCAGTTGAGTAAAATGTATATTTTATCTTCAGTCAAAAAGTTAAAGTGTAGGAAGCATGAGTTTTTACTCACCAGAGTAACAATACCGTGTGGTTAAAGACTTAATAAGCTGGTTGTAGTCACTTCATGGTTACGTATAATTACAAACATGTTTTTGTGTTATTACATATTTATTAACACATTTCGGGAAATCTTCTAAACTACCCACAATGCCCTATTTCCCAAGGTCATATGGATGATCAACTCTGTGCTACCGAATTTGTATGCTAGTGTAACGGTGTAATGAAGTTACATTTTTAAAATATATTAACCTTTATTTAACTAGGCAAGTTAGTTAAGAACAAATAATTTTTTACAATGGCCGGCCTACCACGGCCAAACCGTAACCCAGAAGATGCTGGGCCAATTGTGCACAGCCCTATGGGACTCCAAATTTACAGCCTGTTATAATACAGCCTGGTTTTGAACCAGGGTCTATAATGACACCTCTAGCACTGAGATGCAGTACCTTAGACTGCTGTGCCGCTGGTGTGTTTACATTACACTCACTGTAATACACTCAGCGATAAAGGTATGGGATTCTGGGTAATCCACAGCAGATTTTTGGACAATTTGAAAATTGAATGGTCCTGGGATAGAAATGTATAAAGTTGACATTACATCATACAATCCACCTTTTAAATCATACATTAGTAATGTTTTAGTAACTACTGTTGTTGGTTTGTCGTCAAATAAGCCACTCTTTATGTTTTTGCTGAATCTCAGTTTTCCATGTAGGTTATATGCTAAAGTTCCCTCTTTCAAGTTGGTAGCTAACTGGAAAATGCATATTCTGTAGGAGTGCTATTTTTACACTGAAGACTACTGATCATTCATCCACACTGTGTGTCCAGTCATTGCAGGTAATTTAAAACAAATGTATGAAGTATATGTTTTATAAACTCATGAACATTAGCCGGTTTATTAGCCCGGTTTTGTTAGTTGATGTGTATTATACTTCCTTGCCACCAGAGAGGGACATTGAGTAATTTTTAAGGTTAATTTGATATATTTTGATGCTAAAATGGATGGTAGTTTACTCTGCTGTAGTGAATATGAGACACATGGAAATAATGTATTTATTTTTATTATAGCAAATTAGGAATTTTTGGGAATTGTTAAATCCACTATACGATCACAATGATTTTTTTTTTTGATAGACATTTCAATTGTTTTTTTGTTAGTATATTACAGGGCAGATTTATGTAGAATTGCTGTGGGAGTGCTATTTATATCCCGTCACTACTAATCATTCATCCATACTGTGTGTGTCCCATCATTGCAGCTTTGGAAATAAAATAACTGTCCATTCATTGCTCCTTCCTGTGTTGACTCACTGACTTGAGGGACGGGACTAGGAAGGTCACACTAGGTCCATATCTAGCTCAAGTTTGCAAATGTTAACCACACCTCATGCTTTTCATGAACTGTGTGGTTGTGTTATCTAGTGGGAACCCGTTAGCAGGGTAGGCTCTGGTGCCTTCTTGCCGTGGGCTCAAAACGCCAGAGGAAATCAACTCGATTCATTTTGTCGAACAACCACCTGATTGGTTTGGTATTGGGCTTGTTCGACATTGCAGCCGAAAGTGCAGGTGACTGCTGACTGACTGGTCTACAAATAACCTTGCATCATAAATAACTACTCATTATTATTTATAAATCAGTCAGCCAGTAACTGTTAACCCACAATGCAGCATGGATGTGATGCCCTCGAACACAGTCAGTGGTTTAGTAGATGACATAAAGGCTACGCTGTGCACGCGCTACAGTGTGGGACGTCATCTATAAAAATGTGGCTGTTCTAAACTCTGTGTTGCTCAAAGCCTTGAGTAATGAACCTATTTTTGACACAACAGGCTGAAAGCGGCAATGCTTCAGGAAGCTTTGTTTCCCCATCACTACTTTTCAGCATGTTCTCTGTGAAGTAGACTACGGGAGTTTTGCAACTTTTTCCACCTTGGCTTACTGCGCTAGCTGACTGACATCTGGAATCTATCTATTTTGGATGTTACGGATTTTCCCTGCCATCATTCTGTATGTGTCTGCTCTTTTGATCTGCAGTCATGTTTTAGTTGAGTTTTGTTAGTTGGGTTCAGCCTGGTCTCCGGTAGTTGGTGTTCCAGCTCACTGACCATAGCTCATTGGCTAAATAGTAATGTTAGCTAGCTGGCTAAGATAACTGCATTTTGCTAACATTCTTTGATATTTGGTTAGATGGCGTTATGTATTTCCAAAACTTTGATTTACTTTAATCACTCAAGTCATGAGTGTAAACGATTGGATTAATTTGAAGTTCTACATTTTAAGTTATTTCTGTTGTGGTTTACATCATAGGGAATAGGCTGGTCCTCCATATTACATCACACCTGACTTTGGCATTATTCTGAATTCTGATTGGTTTAATTTGAAGTTCTACATTTTAAGTTATTTCTGTTGTGGTTTACATCATAGGGAATAGGCTGGTCCTCCATATTACATCACACCTGACTTTGGCATTATTCTGAATTCTGATTGGTTTAATGTAATAACTCCAACATCCAATGCCAAGAGGGTGCAAAGCTGTAATCAAGGCACATGGTGAATACTTTGAAGAATCTCAAATATAACATATGTTTTGATTTGTTTAACACTTTTCTGTTTACTACATGATTCCATATGTGTTATTTAATGGTTGTGTTGTCTTCACTATTATTCTACAATGTAGACAATAGTTAAAATAAAGAAAAAACATTGAATTTGTAGGTGTGTCCAAACAATTGACCGGTACTGTGTATGCATTGTGAAGGAGAACTGATTCTAGATCTGTACAAAGGCATTACATCAACAGCAGGAACAACTGTGTGTGTTAAAAAGGCCCAGGTGGATTGAATTGAGCTATTTAAAATGACATATTTTAATGTCAAATTATTTGTTCTGTTTGTCAATACAAGACAGGGACCGTGGAGACTTGGACTATTAGTGGTAGATTTGAGGGAGAATTTGACATCAGTTGGAATGGTGAGGGACCCTTTCACTACAGCCAATCAGTGAGCAGCTTCCCTTCCCCCACATCTCAGGCAGTTCTGTTACTCACAACACTTCTCCTGCTTTCCTCAACAATGGCCTTGACATTTTTTACAATTAGGAAATAATGTCATTTTTTACTCGTACCTCAGCCAGCATTGTGAATGGTTGTCGTGCCCGGGGTGTTGTGGAGGAAGAAGTCAGGCGCAGGAAACAGAGAGTTCAGGGTAGCGATACTTTTTAATTCACCACACCGGTGAAAACGACGCCACCCAAACAAATGCTCCAAAACACGGAGAACTAAACAGTCCAGAAAAACACACATACACGGACAACCGTGACTTACAGGCACAATAGTACACAGAAAATAATCCCACACACCCAGCAGGCGGGCCGGCTGTATAATAAAGCCCAACCAAATAACCTAACTAAACACAGGTGTAACTAATACAAGGGGGGGAAAGGATCAGTGGCAGCTAGTAGGCCGGTGACGACGACCGCCGAGCGCAGGAAGGGGAGCTACCTTCAGTAGGAGTCGTGACAATGGTTTCTGATGCCATACTAGACCATAGCAGTAAATCTAATACGTAGGTGTTTTTAGTCATGCATGAAACTTCTGGGGTGATTCTGTGGTTATAAGTTACTGACCTTGGAATACATTTCTGGCCATGCTGGCAGGGTCTGAATCAAACCCAATGTCCACCAGGCACACTGGCATGGTGTGAATCAAACCCAATGTCCACCAGGCACACTGACAGGGTCTGGATCAAACCCAATGTCCACCAGGCACACTGGCATGGTGTGAATCAAATTAATTACCTCAACACCGTGTCAGCACTTTCACGCTGGCCGACTGCCCTCTAGCTGCCAAGCTGTCAAAGTACAGCAATGTGTGTAGGGGGAAGAATAGTAAGAGTCGAGCATCCGCAGCAGAGTGCTGGCTGTATGTCTCTCTTCCTACCTCCTCGCCCCCACGTTTCCATGGCATTGCGGCGGGTGGTCTCTCACAGGCAGCCAGTATGCTTTTGTTCCATGATGGGGGGTGGAGCTGCGGGCCCTTTGATGTGTTGTGTGTGTCAGCCACACACACATGTACACACACACACACACACACACACACACACACACACACACACACACACACACACACTGGTGCTTTACACTCCACAGTGGACTGACTGCCTTTCCCTTGATGTCACCCAGCAGCATCCTAGGATATGAGAACAAGTTCATCATCTCAAACCGCTTTCCACCACCTGGTCCCATGTTACCTCGGTGCGCACAGCATCCTGGGAATGCTCGCCCATCACAAACCTCATCCAAAGCATGCATTATTTAATATAAGCTCGGTGAACAAGCAGTAAAGCTAGGTCACGTGAACTCTTTTATGTTGATACGAAGAGGTGAATTGGCATGTAGTACGTATCTATGTCACGCTGCTGCTATAGGCAGCGTGAAGCATTTGTAGAACGTCGACTGTGCAGCTGCAGTGTCAAAGGGTATCACAGTATGTACTGCATGTATCTTTGCTCCTGGTCAGACCACAGCTCATGACACTAGTCCTCATCCCTAATATTTCCTTGTGTGTCCACCAGGTGAACGAGAAGGACAAGCTGCTGACAGAGAGGAACCAGCTGAAGGAGTGTATGGGTGAGCTGTGGGAGAACTTCTCCTGTCTGTCCCAAGAAGTGTGCAGGGACGTGCAGCTGAGCCCCGAGTAGGTCCAGTCCCTGAACCAATACTGCCCGGTCCTGAAGCCCGGCACCAACACCATCGACATTACCGGCAATGCTGCCTCCAACAGCATTGACCTCACCACCCACTCCGGATCAGCCACCCCGGAGCCCAGCTTCCTCAAGTCCCCCGGGCCCTCAGAGAGCGAGCTTGACTCGGTCATGGGGAATGGGGCTGACGGGGGGCCGGGCAGCAACGAGGCCGAAGGCCAGGAGCCGAGGTTATACATGGAGGCGGGGCTCTCGTTCAATGAACAGTCCAATCAGACAGTGACGGTAGACTTCTGCCAGGAAATGACTGATAAATGTACAACCGATGAACAGCCGAGAAAGGACTGTACTTAGTAAACGGTGGTTTTAATATCTGTATTTTTATTTTTTAATTTTGATTTTCTTCTGACAAACCTCTTTCTCGGGGTTGTTGAGATGGTCAGCCTTGGCCAGTGTTCTTTGAAAATATTTTTTGTTTGTATGTCTTTTTAAAGGTTGACACTACAGTTGTCTTAAGAGCAGCAATACTGTTCTCCAGGTATTCTCCTCTCTGTAACCATGACAGAGTGGGAACTTCTCACACAAAACTCCTCTTACAATGGTGCTACACCGTGTCCAGGCAGGCAGCGATCTCCACAGTGTTCTTTATCCATGTATTACAGTCACAGGGATGGGCAAAGTTCACATCTTCAATTCAAACCTCAATGGACCTAACAGCAGCTCCCTCTGTCTCTCGATCAACCTACAGTTCTCCCTGTCTCTCCTCTCTCTATTTCTCTCTCTCTGTCTCTTTCTCTCTCTCTTTCTCTCTCTCTGTCTCTTTCTCTCTCTCTTTCTCTCTCTCTCTCTTTCTCTCTGTCTCTTTCTCTCTCTATTTCTCTCTCTCTGTCTCTTTCTCTCTCTCTTTCTCTCTCTCTCTCTTTCTCTCTCTCTCTCTCTGTCTCTCTCTCTCCCAATCGCTCTTCTACTCTGTCTATTTCCTATCAATCTATTTCTACCTCTTAAAACACTTTTGCTCTCTGTATATTCTCTCTCTCTCTCGGTGGCCCTTGTCACAGCAATTCAAACTCAGGAAGAAATCTTCTGAATGTTCGATATGATTCATGAAAATAAGAATACAGCTTCTGTACATGAGAGATTTATGAAGCAGTTAGACTGTAAATGTTCATATGCAAAAAATGTCTACAGACAAACAATGTGTACAGACAGTACCTAAACATTCCTCCTTTGCCTTCCGCAGCACTGAAACGAAAGAGAAAAACTAACGATTTGACAGGTGGTTAAATAGCTATGTTCTCACCAGGGTTGGGGTCAAATCAAATCAAATCAAATTTTATTTGTCACATACACATGGTTAGCAGATGTTAATGCGAGTGTAGCGAAATGCTTGTGCTTCTAGTTCCGACAATGCAGTAATAACCAACAAGTAATCTAACTAACAATTCCTAAACTACTGTCTTATACACAGTGTAAGGGGATAAAGAATATGTACATAAGGATATATGAATGAGTGATGGTACAGAGCAGCATAGGCAAGATACAGTAGATGGTATCGAGTACAGTATATACATATGAGATGAGTATGTAAACAATGTGGCATAGTTAAAGTGGCTAGTGATACATGTATTACATAAGGATGCAGTCGATGATATAGAGTACAGTATATACGTATGCATATGAGATGAATAATGTAGGGTAAGTAACATTATATAAGGTAGCATTGTTTAAAGTGGCTAGTGATATATTTACATCATTTCCCATCAATTCCCATTATTAAAGTGGCTGGAGTAGAGTCAGTGTCAGTGTGTTGGCAGCAGCCACTCAATGTTACTGGTGGCTGTTTAACTGTCTGATGACCTTGAGATAGAAGCTGTTTTTCAGTCTCTCGGTCCCAGCTTTGATGCAGCTGTACTGACCTCGCCTTCTGGATGATAGCGGGGTGAACAGGCAGTGGCTCGGGTGGTTGATGTCCTTGATGATCTTTATGGCATTCCTGTAACATCGGGTGGTGTAGGTGTCCTGGAGGGCAGGTAGTTTGCCCCCGGTGAGGCGTTGTGCAGACCCCACTACCCTCTGGAGAACCTTACGGTTGAGGGCGGAGCTGTTGCCGTACCAGGCGGTGATACAGCCCGCCAGGATGCTCTCGATTGTGCATCTGTAGAAGTTTGTGAGTGCTTTTGGTGACAAGCCGAATTTCTTCAGCCTCCTGAGGTTGAAGAGGCGCTGCTGCGCCTTCTTCACGATGCTGTCTGTGTGAGTGGACCAATTCAGTTTGTCTGTGATGTGTATGCCGAGGAACTTAAAACTTGCTACTCTCTCCACTACTGTTCCATCGATGTGGATAGGGGGGTGTTCCCTCTGCTGTTTCCTGAAGTCCACAATCATCTCCTTAGTTTTGTTGACGTTGAGTGTGAGGTTATTTTCCTGACACCACACTCCGAGGGCCCTCACCTCCTCCCTGTAGGCCGTCTCGTCGTTGTTGGTAATCAAGCCTACCACTGTTGTGTCGTCCGCAAACTTGATGATTGAGTTGGAGGCGTGCTTGGCCACGCAGTCGTGGGTGAACAGGGAGTACAGGAGAGGGCTCAGAACGCACCCTTGTGGGGCCCCAGTGTTGAGGATCAGCGGGGAGGAGATGTTGTTACCTACCCTCACCACCTGGGGGCGGCCCGTCAGGAAGTCCAGTACCCAGTTGCACAGGGCGGGGTCGAGACCCAGGGTCTCGAGCTTGATGACGAGCTTGGAGGGTACTATGGTGTTGAATGCCGAGCTGTAGTCGATGAACAGCATTCTCACATAAGTATTCCTCTTGTCCAGATGGGTTAGGGCAGTGTGCAGTGTGGTTGAGATTGCATCGTCTGTGGACCTATTTGAGCGGTAAGCAAATTGGAGTGGGTCTAGGGTGTCAGGTAGGGTGGAGGTGATATGGTCCTTGACTAGTCTCTCAAAGCACTTCATGATGACGGAAGTGAGTGCTACGGGCGGTAGTCGTTTTGCTCAGTTACCTTAGCTTTCTTGGGAACAGGAACAATGGTGGCCCTCTTGAAGCATGTGGGAACAGCAGACTGGTATAGGGATTGATTGAATATGTCCGTAAACACACCAGCCAGCTGGTCTGCGCATGCTCTGAGGGCGCGGCTGGGGATGCCGTCTGGGCCTGCAGCCTTGCGAGGGTTAACACGTTTAAATGTTTTACTCACCTCGGCTGCAGTGAAGGAGAGACCGCATTTTTCCGTTGCAGGCAGTGTCAGTGGCACTGTATTGTCCTCAAAGCGGGCAAAAAAGTTACTTAGTCTGCCTGGGAGCAAGACATCCTGGTCCGTGACTGGGCTGGATTTCTTCCTGTAGTCCGTGATTGACTGTAGACCCTGCCACATGCCTCTTGTGTCTGAGCCGTTGAATTGGGATTCTACTTTGTCTCTGTACTGACGCTTAGCTTGTTTGATAGCCTTACGGAGGGAATAGCTGCATTGTTTGTATTCAGTCATGTTACCAGACACCTTGCCCTGATTGAAAGCAGTTTCACGCGAATGCTGCCATCAATCCAAGGTTTCTGGTTAGGGAATGTTTTAATCGTTGCTATGGGAACGACATCTTCAACGCACGTTCTAATGAACTCGCACACCGAATCAGCGTATTCGTCAATGTTGTTATTTGACGCAATACGAAACATGTCCCAGTCCACGTGATGGAAGCAGTCTTGGAGTGTGGAGTCAGCTTGGTCGGACCAGCGTTGGACAGACCTCAGTGTGGGAGCTTCGTTTTTTAGCTTTTGTCTGTAGGCAGGTATCAGCAAAATGGAGTCGTGGTCAGCTTTTCCGAAAGGGGGGCGGGGCAGGGCCTTATATGCGTCGCGGAAGTTAGAGTAACAGTGATCCAAGGTTTTTCCGCCCCTGGTTGCGCAATCGATATGCTGATAAAATTTAGGGAGTCTTGTTTTCAGATTAGCCTTGTTAAAATCCCCAACAACAATGAATGCAGCCTCCGGATAAATGGTTTCCAGTTTGCAAAGAGTTAAATAAAGTTTGTTCAGAGCCATCGATGTGTCTGCTTGGGGGGGGATATATACGGCTGTGATTATAATCGAAGAGAATTCTCTTGGTAGATAATGCGGTCTACATTTGACTGTGAGGAATTCTAAATCAGGTGAACAGAAGGATTTGAGTTCCTGTATGTTTCTTTCATCGCACCATGCCTCGTTAGCCATAAGGCATACACCCCCACCCCTTTCTTACCAGAAAGGTGTTTGTTTCTGTCGGCGCGATGCGTGGAGAAACCCGTTGGCTGCACCGCTTCGGATAGCGTCTCTCCAGTGAGCCATGTTTCCGTGACGCACAGAACGTTACAGTCTCTGATGTCCCTCTGGAATGCTACCCTTGCTCGGATTTCATCAACCTTGTTGTCAAGAGACTGGACATTGGCAAGAAGAATGCTAGGAAGTGGGGCACGATGTGCCCGTCTCCGTAGTCTGACCAGAAGACCGCCACGTTTCCCTCTTTTTCGGAGTCGTTTTTGGGTCGCTGCATGCAATCCATTCCGTTGTCCTGTTTGTAAGGCAGAACACAGGATCCGCGTCGCGAAAAACATATTCTTGGTCGTACTGATGGTGAGTTGACGCTGATCTTATATACTGTAGTTCTTCTCGACTGTATGTAATGAAACCTAAGATGACCTGGGGTACTAATGTAAGAAATAACACGTAAAAAAACAAAAAACTGCATAGTTTCCTAGGAACGCGAAGCGAGGCGGCCATCTCTGTCGGCGCCGGAAGTACTAGGGTCAATTCCATTTCAATTCCAGTCAGGAAGTACACTGAATTCCAACTCTCTTGAAGGCTTTTCAATGAGGAAAATGTGAAATTGGAATTGCAATTTGGTTTGCTTTCTGAATTAACTGAAATGGAAAAGGAATTAACCCCAATCCTGGTTCCCACACATCAGCAATACAATTGTAATTGGATGTTGTAATGGTAACTTTCAAGTGCTTGCTTGGGCAGAACGTATAATGTATATAGTATGGAGCATGGTGACTGTCACAGTAATATTATACAAGTAGAGGCTTAGACGTTTCTTTTCACTGGGGTTTTTGCTAAGGGGAAATATTTGCTTTGCTGTTTCCTGCCCAAAGGAAAATTCCCCATAAGGGTGGGTGTCCTTAAACTCAGGAAATCAGCTTGACACGCACACAAAACACACACACACACACACACGTACATTCATTTCAGAGCCCCTTGCATGACAATTGGATGTTGCTGGCACGGACCGTGTAAGTATGTTATTAACCAGTGGCTCAAGCCACATCCATTCAAAATTTGACAAATGTGAAAACGAGTTTCAGCTTGTTGTGTTTTTGAGGAAACTTTATTTCTCCTTATCTGTGTTTGAAGATGCTATATGTACGATGGGGAAAACTCTCACAGGCACCCTTTGGATTTCTTCAGTGTTATATGTTTCAATGTTGCCAAGGAATGTGTGAGTAGACATCTTCTCAAGCTGAGGGATAGCTATTCTGTCTGCAACAACAACAAAAACAGACACAAAGTATTTCTATTTACCAAGGATGCTTTCTCCTAATGGATCTGGGCTCAATTCAGGCTCTTTCCTTCCAGCACCGGATGCTCAGTTATAACTAGTTCTAATAGCACTTCATAGAGAAGCTATACAGTTTGTCAGGAAAGAGCGATAATATAACTGTATATATTGAGGAGTCTGCAAATTCCCATTGGCGTTACTCTGCTGCCCCCTGTTGGACACAGTTATGTAGTTCTCCAACCAGTCCTGACTGAGAACAAACCGTGTGGTATTAAGAGTGCTCTGTGTTTTGCGGTGTGGTTGCTAGTCTGATTATTTGGCCATACACATAGGTTTCCCTAAGGTTGCGGCGAGACTCATATACAGTCTCACACAGAGAACCACAAGCATACGCACAAATATGAATACATACACACACACACACCATGCATGTCGTAACGGCATCCTTGCTCGAAGGCTTCAGTCTCGAGCAGTTGTGATTGCCTGTTGAAATTGTTGTTTGCGAGGTTCTTTTTCCACTTTGCTCTGATTCATAAACCGTCACTGAAGTGGAACGGTATTCATCCCCATTATTAGATACAAAACATAAAACTAAAGATGGGTGGATTCAAGTGGACATTTGTGCAAACCATATGCAATTCCGACTTTTTCGTACTCGTTTTTTTGAAGTAAAAAGTGAAAAGCATGACGTTCCACCAGAAAAGCACTCATTAGGCTACACTTTGACAAATGTCATATTTTGGGAAAATGTATTGAAATGCATCAGGTTTATATTGTCCTCCATCAAAGCTATACCAATAGATATCCTTCTATCTGTTTGTAGATGTCCTTATAATGCTATTATGATTACTGTTGATGTTCTGTGCATAGCATATTTCTGGTGTGTAGGCTACTGTGCGTAACATTTCTAATTCCTCATCATTGTTTTTTGCTCTACCAAAAGAGCCCCCTGGATTCATGTAAAGGCTGGTTGGGTGGATGCAGATACATGAAGAGTTTTTAAAGCAGCACCATCCCTCCAGTCATTTGACAGTCCAGTCCATACCTCTTAGCCCTCTAGCCTTGAGAGAGCTGCTCCATGCCTGATATGCCATGTGTGGTGTTACTATGGTGACCAGTGGTTGAAAGTAGAGCACCCCCCCCCCCCCCCTCCTCCCCCAAGCATTCCAGGTGAAATAAGCTTGTTGTGTCATCATCTCAATTGTCTGGTTTAACTTTAACCAGGATCAGTCATTGCTCTTGTATATCGTCTCAGGGTGCCAAGTGTTTTATTTCTCAATTTCTGAATTTGAAGCAGATGTTTGTAACTTTTAGCTGGTTTTTATGTTTGCTTTGATGTTTTTGGCTTTGCTATGGGTGTGTGAAAGTATAGCTTTAAACTCTGGTTTTATATTCCCGAAGCTTATTTCTACCAATGCAAATACTGTGTAATGAGCTTGGCCCAATACAGATCAACCCCATCAAGAGACTGCAGAGAGTACACAATACATTGGAGTACAAATATGAATTATGTTTTGGTAATACATTTCATTATTGGTTGGATTTCTCTCAAGTTCTTTACCTCTGCAGTTTTTTTACAAGCCAAACACACAACAACAACAAAAATCCATGTAATTTGATTTGTTAACTGGCTTTGGTTATTAGTTGGTGGATATTTTCTTGTTTAGTTTAACTTTTGTTTGTTTTAGTTTTTCTGTGCTGCTTCTCTGGGGAAAAAAAACTGTCTCTCCAACTCCAAAGGTTGTTGTTTTGAAAAGACCAACAAAACTTGCCTTTTTCACAAATTGCTCAACTTTATAATACAGTATACTGGTATCCTGATTACATGCACAGGCCGAGACCATTTTAGGAGTAAAAGAAAAGTTAAATATGTTTACAAAAAAGTTGTGTTTATTCAATTTGCCATGTATATAGAAATTGGTGGCTTACAATTGGACTGATGGTTAGTGTTTTTACGTTTGTAAACAGAAAACAGTGTTTCCTCAACTTGTCTTTTCATTCAACTGGGGATGTTTCAGAGTTACACGGATACAAGTGCACCTCCGATTTTTGCCTTAGAACTTGCAGAGGCCATAGTTCACATTCAAGTGAAGTGAGTGTATGCAGGGGCCTACGCCCCCCATTTCTGAGTAACCACCAGTGCGGACGTTCTCACACTTATCTACCTGTGAAATCCTTTTTGTCCATAATTGGTCAATGACTGTATCAGCAAACTGCATCAGGTGTTTTTTTTACATGCTTTTTACACAGATTATATGGATTATTGTATTAGTAGATTTTGGTGCATCATTTTTTTAAATGTAATAACTCTTAAGCTTGTAGTCACAAAGTTGTTTTTCTCTCCCGTTTTTCTAGAAGACTGTTTTGTGTTAATATTGTCAATTTGAAATAACTGCTATTTGCTTATTCTCTACTTACCTTGTTCATTTTTAAATGCTACACAACCCCTAATGAATTCAAATGACTTTAACAACCATTGTAAATACGGTGTTGCGTAAACCCCCTTTTCATTAATTTCAATTGCTAGTGTTATATAAATGACATTTTTGTCTAGACACCATTTCTGTTTATGAAATAAAGAATCATATCGTGTACATTATTTTTGTCCTTTTTTTTATATCTGCAAATGCAAATAAATATTGTTTACTTCGTTGTATTCTTTCACTAAATCATAATCTGTACTTTTAAGGTGTAATTCGAAATTAATCAAAGGCATATGGACTATCTGATTAAAATCATATCAGATTTGAAATAAGGTGTAAAGTAGTCACATAAGAAGAGGGCCCAAGTGTTTCTTGTCCCTTTGGACAGTGAGAAAGATGGTTTGGGAGGCAAAGAAAAGTCCAAGAGCCACAGTTGGAGAGTTACAGAATGCCACCTCCAAGCCAAAAGGCTATTTGGAAGGGTTTCTATTTTTTTTTTTAAACGCCTGTATTGTGAGCAACCAACAATTGTAAACACCTGAAGTTTGCTAAATGGCATTGGCACTTGGGTTGGAACCAGGTACTATGGTCAGATGAGATTAAAATAAAGCTCTTTGGCCACGCCCACCAGTGATCGGTTTGGCTTCGAAAGAAGGATGCATATGCAGAAAATACCCCATACCTACTGTAAAATATGGTGGTGAATATTTGATGTTATGGGGCTGTTTTGCTTCCACTGTTACTGGGGCCTTTTGTTAATGTCCATGGCATCATGAGCTCTGCCAAGTACCAGGATATTTTAGACAAAAACCTGGTTTCCTCTGCCAGGACACTGGTCGCAAGTGGACCTTCCAGCAAGATAATCACCCAAAACACACCACAAAATCAACATCTCAGTCTCTGGACTTGAACTTCATTGAAAACCTGTGGTTTGAATTGAAGAGGGCTGTCCATAAGTACAGATGAAGGATATCAAGGGTCTGGAAAGGTTCTGTATGGAGGAATGGTCTAATATCCCTCCCAATGTGTTTTTCAATCTCATAAAACATTATAGAAAAAGGCTCAGTGATGTGATCCTTGCAAGGGGAGGGTGCACAACGTATTGAAAATGGGTGCCAATAATTTTGACACATACCTTTTTGAGATTTTTTCATATTACTTGTTAAACAAAATATTGTTCTCTGAGCAATTGTATTAGTATAAAATAAAATCATATTAAAATTCTCTTCAGCATACAATATAGCTCAGTATTTGTAATTATATAATTTTATACAGTCATTGTTTATCAAGGGTGCCAATAATTTTGGATGTGACATATTTGCATTTGAATAGTTGTACATCAGATCCTAGAAAAGCATTATGTATAAGCAAACAGGTTATAGATTTCTCAACGATATCAAGAAAGTTGAAGATATTGTATTACATTTTTTTGTAAAGCATCCAATGCAGGGTTCACAGAACATTTCAAGATATTCATCAATAAATTCACATTTTGTTCAATTTGAAGAGCACTTCCATCTCCAACTTTACCATCGTTCTGTAGGATAAACAATATCAAAGTGCTTTAATAAATAATCCTATTTACATTTTGAGATCAAATATGTACATGGTGGAGTTTATCATCATATCCCACAATGTTTTACATGTATTATCAATCAAAATGTTGAATTCTCATCTTATGAGAAGACTGTCTTTTAGCAAAATGTCACTACAAGTAGCTTGCAGTCATATCACTTTGACAAAAAAATATAAAATTCCACGAATGCAATTACATTTGATGCCACAGATATTTCTTGCAAAGATTGCATGTGACATATCAAAAATGTGAAATTAGAACTACCCAAGCAAACATACACTGAACAAAAATATAAATGCAACATGTAAAGTGTTGGTCGCATGTTTCATGAGCTGAAATAAAAGATTCCAGAAATGTTCCATTACGCACAAAAAACTTTAATTCTCTCAAATGTTGTGCACAAATTTGTTTACATCCCTCTTAGTGAGCATTTCTCCTCCCATTTAATCCATCCACCTGATAGGTATGGCATATCAAGATACTGGTCAAACAGCATGATCATTACACAGGTGCACCTTGTTCTGGGGACAATAAAAGGCCACTCTAAAATGTGAAGTTTTGTGTCACATCACAATGCCACAGATGTCTCAAGTTTTGAGGGAGCGTGCAATTGGCATAATGATTGCTGGAATGTCCACCAGAGCTGTTGCCAGATAATTGAATGTTCATTTCTCTTCCCATAACCCCATCACCACCATGGGGCACTCTGTTCACAACGTTGTCATCAGCAAGCCACTCACCCACACCAAGCCATACACGCTGTCTGCCATCTACCCGGTACAGTTGAAACCGGGATTCATCCGTGAAGAGCACACTTCTCCAGCGTGCGAGTGGCCATCAAAACTGAGCATTTGCCCACTGAAGTCAGTTATGACACCAAACTGCAGTCAGGTCAAGACCCTGGTGAGGATGACGAGCACGCAGCTGAGCTTCCCTGAAACGGTTTCATCAGCTGTCCAGGTGGCTGGTCTCAGACGATCCCACAGGTGAAGAGGCCGGATGTGGAAGTCCTAGTCTAGCGTGGTTACACATCGTCTGCGGTTGTGAGGCCGGTTGGATGCACTGCCAAATTCTCCAAAACAAGATTGGAGGGGGCTTATGGTATGGGTAGACATAAGCTACCAATACTTCGATGAGATCCTGAGGCCCATTGTCGTGCCATTCATCCGCCGCCATCACCTTATGTTTCAGCATAATACATGGCCCCTTATTGCAAGGATCTGTACACAATTCCTGGAAGCTGACCTCCAGTTCTTCCATGGCCTGCATATTCACCAGACATGTCACCCATTGAGCATGTTTGGGATGCTCTGGATCAACGTGTATGACAGCGTGTTCCAGTTCCCGTCAATATCCAGCAAATCCGCACAGCCATTGAAGAGGAGACAACATTCCACAGGCCACAATCAACAGCCTGATCAACTCTATGCGAAGAAGATGTCGTGCTGCATGAGGCAAATAGTGGTCACAACAGACACTGATTGGTTTTCTGATCCACGCCCCTAATTTTTTTTTTTAAGGTAGAGTATCTGTGACCAACAGATGCATATCCGTACTCCCAGTCATGTGAAATCCAGATTGGGGCCTAATGGATTTCTATCAATTGACTGATGTCCTTATGTGAACTGTAACTCAGTAAAATCTTAGAAATTGTTGCATGATGCATTTATATTTTTGTTCAGTGTAACTATACTAATGCGTTTACTGCTCATCCACAATACACATGTTATTATGAATACAATTAGAAGGGGAATGTTGCTTCGTGATCAGTGTCCCCAGATCCTTCTGGTCCCTCAGCCAATTATCACTTTTTCATGATTGAAGACAGTTCCAGAATCATGCTCTGAAAGATTGAAATATGCAACATGAGTTAGTCAGTAGTTATTTAATCCGAATCTTAGCCTTAGAAACACATGATGAGAATCCTACAATGCATCCTCCATTAAAAAAAATTGTGTTGTGTAATAGTTCTACTTACCATTGACATTCTTCGTCCACTGGCTGGAGGCGGGGTCATAGGTGGGCTCTCTCCTTGGGCGATACGCTTGGCCTCTGTGTCCGTCCCACTCCCGGAGTTCGGGCTATCAGAAGGACTGTCCAGGTTGGTCTGTGAGAGTCCTCGGGACATGAAACTAGCCTTCCTCCCCGTGGGATAGTGACCACTGTCAGGTGAATCACTCATGTCACTGTAATCCTGCAGAGCGCTGACCCGGCTCTGTTTGCGTAGCTGTTTCCACAGGGCTGCTGGTATCTCCATATGGCTGGCCATAAGGGAAGGCCGTGGCTGTGCTCCGCCGTGCCTGGGATGGCCTGAGCCTTTAGGCCCGTTGGAGTCGTCACTGCTGCATGAGTGGTTCCTCTGGTCCAGAGTGTAGTGGTGCTCCACAGTCCTCAGCTGTCGCAGGGACTGGAGCTCAGTCTGTCTGAGGTACTGCTCTGAGTCGTTGGTGCCACCACTATCGTTGTGAGGAGCTACCGAATGCAGGTACAAGGGGATAGCATCCACGTGGCTGTTAGGGACCATTGTGTAGGCCGTCTGAGTGAGTTGCATCATCTTTTGGGGTGATGAGTTTGTGAGGACACACACCTGCTGGACCATGGAGTTTTTCTTGGACCTGAACACTAATAAGCTTTCGTCATCTGTACCTTTATTTCCATACAGACTTTGCTTGACTTTTTTCACTCCCAGGTGGAATATCTCGAGGAGATTCAAGAACAAAGAAACCCCAGCGATGACGAGCATGAAGATCATGAAAATGTTCTTCTCAGTTGGTCTGGACACAAAGCAATCCACACTGTTCGGGCAAGGCAATCTCTCACATTTGTACAAAGGATCCAATCCAACTCCGTACAGCACATATTGTCCCACTATGAAGCCAACCTCCACCACTGACCTCGTCAAGATATGGAAAACATATGTGCGCAGCAAGGAGCCCCTGAGTGGAGCTTTCCTTACTCTCTTCTGTTCCTCCAGCTTCCTCAGCTCCCTCTCTATCCTCTGTCTGTCCTCGTGAACGGGCTCAGCGCCCTCTAGCTCCGCTTTCAGGAAGGCTTTTTTCTTGTGTCTCTCTTTTTCAAGGGCCCTCAAACGGTACAGTGCATGTCCCATGTATACCAGAGAGGGAGAGGACACGAAAATGATTTGTAACACCCAGTATCGGATAAGAGAAATGGGGAATGCATCATCGTAGCACACGTTCTTACACCCAGGCTGGTCCGTGTTGCACACAAACTCACTCTGCTCATCGTCCCAAACATCCTCTGCTGCCACACCAAGAACGAGCATCCGGAATATAAAAAGGATGGTTAGCCAGATTTTTCCCACGATGGTTGAATGAATATGTACCTCTTCTAAGATACTCCCCAACAAGTTCCAATCCCCCATCTTCTGAGTCACATATCCTTATGCTATAAAAAAGATTTTACATACATGAATTTCCACTGGGCCATGATATTTTATAAATACCTCACAGGATAAGCACATTTTTCATAGTTTAGTGTGTATATTTTTCATGATTCCAATGCAATTGTCCTCTTTCAAATGTAGACTGTTCAAGCATGCAATGTCAAAATAAAGGATTTAAGAGTAAGAAACAACTTACATGTCAACTCGGTTGTGTGTTCCACTTGCTTCAGAAATACCTGAATATTTGGTAGAATGTACGTTTAGTTTCCACCCATTGACGAGATAGGCGATCTCTGAGAATCGCTACAGTGAGTGTATCGCCAATCTGTTGCAAGCAGGATTCATAGATTGCGAGGATCGATCCACCAAGCGACGGGACAATGGCCTGGGGCTTGTTTTACCACACAGTTGTTGATGGCAGGACATGTAACGTTACCAACAGCGCCAATCAGCTGACGGCCTAGCTTTGAATTTCCAATACATGTCAAATGCATGCTATTTTTACTTTCCAAATAGCTCTTGATCTTCACTGTATGCTGGTGTTATGTTTATATATGATCTAAATCTGCTAACTAAATGTTTTCAAATGACCAAGTCAAACAATCTATTGGGCCAGACAGAATGCTCAACGAGTCATGCCCCATCTCATAGTTCACTGCACGGTGGGCTATTTGAGGCACTGGACTAGTCTGGCAACAGACCAACCAGACCTCCCCAAAAGTACTGTTAATTAAATAAATGAAAACTGTTAACAGATGACACAATTAGAACAACATATTCACATGGTTTCCATTGATATTTAGTAGCCCATTTAGATTCCTAGAAATGAGTTAACAATTTAATCATTGGAAAGAAAAATCAATTATGGAATGTATTGAATACTTACTTTTACATTGCGTGGTACTGTGTGGTTGCAATAGCCACCATTAAAGGGATTGTCCACCCAAATTATAGCATGGCATATTGGTTTCCTTACCCTATAAACAGTCGATGGACAAGGTGTGACAGCAATCTATGCTTTGGTTTTGTTTACCTGGCCGTTTCAAAGGCTAACTTTTTAGCATTTGTGGTACAAATCCAACGCAAGTCAATGTTACCTACATTAGCGGCCAGTTAAACAATACCAAAGCCCGGATTGCTGTCATACTTTCTCCCTAGACTGTTTACAGGGTAAGGAATCCAAAACATATTTGTGAAATATCCCTTTAATACACCCAAATGTGAGTCTCAAGCCCATGATCCCATTCCATGACATTAATTTCTCATGAAAGAGAAGGTGTCCTTACAATCACTCTGCTATAACCAACTTCATTCAACTTTGTTTCAGTGAGCTAATGCAAGTACATCCCTAGGCACTAACCTCAATTCCCATACTTCGTGGCCCAGTTTCTGGATATTTATATTAGAGCATGTATTACCTTGAAACATTGCCCTCCAGAAGGATTCATTATTAATGAACAATATCCCATGACAGCTGTTGCAGCAAAAATAAGTGTGCTGAACTATGACCATGAAGCTTCCATACTTTTGGCCAGAAGATATGCTGCCTGTTGCTAATAAAACCTAAGCAGCAGTTGAGAATGTGCCTAAAATATGCTGTACTCATTTGGGTGGTAAGTAGTCATTGAGTTCAATTTCCATTAATAAATCAAAACCAAGTTAAATAAATACACTTTATTTACAAAAACCAAAATATGCACAATATACAGTGTACCAGGTAGTCACTCATCCAAACCAACCAACCAAAAATCTGACAGGAAATGTTCCCCTTAAAATCCTTAATTTCTATAAACATATCACCTTGAATCGTACATAAAATGGAACGTGTAAGCCTTATTTATTCATTTAAACTGACCATCTTGAAGTCAGTACAATATATATCCAAAATAGAATACTGTTGACATACCGTACAGTAAAATGTACTTTCTGCCATGTGACCATACAGCATTAAATAAGATATAAATGTGACCTGAATTGTAGTTCCAATCTTTATTTCCAAACACCCCCCCCCAGACGCTGTATAAAATGTAACTTTAGTACATATGACAATGCTCCATAAAAGTATCAGAGACAACTCGCCATTTACTGCTAAAATGTGTCAATTAGTTCAGATTAAATGTATGATTACAGCAGTGTTTAACTCCACATACGATATAAACTTGCTGGGGCATATTAAGAGTTGTGAAGTTGATATGGGATATTGCCCAGGATCAACATGGTAGATTAGATTTAACGCAAACAAAAAGAAAAAAATACTAGTGCAGATGTACCAAAACAGCTTATACGAGCTGTATTCATTTAGGCTGTGGGGAGATGATACATTGAAGCCTGTGTGGATGTTACCTCAAGGATATTCTGATCCTTGCTGACCACCCATCAAACAAACAAAAAATAAAAAATTCAGTTTGAGATCTAGTTGGTTTGGCCTTCATATGTTCCAGGGCCATCAATTACAGGGATCAAATTCAGATGATCTGCTTCTGCTCATTCGTCAAATGGGAAATTCGAGCCTTGACCTTACGACATCTGAGTAAAAAAAAAAGCATAGTACATGAAATCTTCATTGAATGAAGAAAAATTCTACGATTCTGGAAAGTCAACTTGCCATCTTCTTCTTCTTAAAAAGCTTCATCAGCTGGGAAAATCTCTCTGCAATCTAAAAGATATATATATATTTTTTAAATACTCAAATATACAGAACCGACATTAATGCTCAGCAATAACTACTAGTCTCAAATCAAAAACATAGAATTCCATTACTATGAAAAAGAAAACTCCAAACACAGCATACCTGAGCGGGTGTCTTGTTCATCTTCTCCGATAGGGAAGAGAAAGTATCTGGAGAGGCACCTTTCATCTTCAGCGCGAGGAGAATATCTCGGTCTTCATCCCTTTAAAAGAAAATGAAGGTTTTCAGTGAACATCATGACACTTGACCTTGAAGACTCCCCAACAGCTAACATGCAAGATGGTACGTAAACAAAAAGGCATGAATGTTAAAACCCAACTCACCTTGTCCAAGTCACCACCACTGCCCCCTTTCTTATGATGATATTCTTGGCAGACAGGCTGTTGGGTGATGGGGTAGATTGGGGTGGAGTAGTGACTTTACTTCTCTCGCTCTTGGAGCTTCTAGTCTCCTTTCCTTTGGCCCTTTTTGAGGACTTCTTTTTATGCTTGATCTTCTCAGAGATCACCTCCTTTTTAGGCCGCTTTGCTTTCATTTCGACGTGGTGCCTTGTCCGCTTTTTCCCCGTCTTACCCTTGCTGTGGTCCCTCTCCGGTGTGTCTTCTATGATGGTGAGGCATGGTGAAGATAGCGCAGATGCTGTTTCGGTGCTTGTGGAAAGGTAGAAAGGAGGACTGGCCTTCGAAAAATGGGTTTTAGAAGGAGTTTTTCCTTGGTCTTTGCCATGTTGTTCTTCTCCTGGTGGTGTTTGAGGGCTTGAGACAGCCCTTGGATTGATGTCTGCACTTATGGGGTAGATGCCTGGGTTGGTGCAGTTGGCTTGTGGGCTTGTGGAGTTGACACATGGGTAGCTTGAGTTTGTGTCTTTGTTGGTGGAGTTATTTCCTGGGTAGGTAGAGTTTACACTTCCTGGGCTTGAAGAGTTGACTCCTTGGCTTGTTGATTTAATTCCTAGGCATGTGGGGTTGACCACTAGGCTGGTGGAGTTGTTGCCTAGGTTGGAGAAGTTGATGCCTGGGTTGGTGCAGTTGATGCCTAGGTTGGTGAAGTTGACACCTGAGTTGTTGGAGTTGATGTCTGGGCTAGTGTTTGCATGCCGTATCCTCACAATGAAATGATCATTTGACTTCTCCATCACTACTGCCTGCATGGGCAAGTGAGGCTTGAAGTGAAACAGGGGGTTAACAGGAGCCTCCCTAGTCCTGCCACCACCGCTTGACGCACCGCTGGAGTTGTCTGTGTCCAGAGCAAGGTGAATGTCCTGCTCTGTAGCGTCTTCCCCATCCATAAGAGCATCCTCACTGAAATGTGCACTGATGACACTATCTGGAGCAGACATGGGCTCCACGCTGGCTGGGTGCAAGAAGCTGAGGTGACTGTCAGACTTGAGAGGCGAAGGAATTGTGAGTGAGACAGCCAGATCTTCTGCCAAAATGGAATAAGATCTCTGCGAGAACACACTGGACTGCGATGTCATTTTGTCTTCTGGTAGGCTGGAGGGCACCTCTAACATGCAACTCTCATCCAACAAAGCTGGATTTAGTGGAATTTGGACTTTTGAATTTAGAGAGGAAAACTTGCAAGGTGAAATAGAAGACCATGTGGCAATGACTTTAGAGGGAGTACCAACTTTGGTTGTGGTACAAACTTTGCTTGGGGTGGTAACGCCTCGGAAGCGCTCTCCTTTCCGAGGAGTACCAAGAGGCCAGCCCTGATTGTCCCCAGCTGAGACATTAGTTTCTAGCAGATCAGACCCTTGTAACAGACACTTGAAGATCTCTCCCATCTGGGAGTCTGTCACCAGGTTGAATGTTAGGTTTGAGGCTTGCTGTTCTGTGAGGATTTCGAAGTCAGACTTGTCATGGAGTGAGCCATTTTGAGACAGCCGGCGAACATAGGCAGCTGTTTTCTCAGCAGACAAAGGGCTGTTTGATGATGAGATCTCTAACCCGTGTTGCAAAGGAGGTTGCATAAGAGGATGATCTGAGGTTTGAGGCTCTGATTCCTTGTCTTCTTCAAATGACATTTTAATATTTTTGCCTCTTCCAAGACCGGTTTTGCAAGGGGGGAGAGTCTGAGCCCTGGTTCTTTTTATGTTGGGTTCAACACACTCTGTTAATTCCTCTCGCGGTCTTTTACTTGCCGATGTTCTGGACACACAACTAGTTTTTTGTACCGCTCCCTGCGGTCTTTTAAGTTTAGAGGCTGTGGACACCGATGACATCACTGGCTGCTTGGGGGACTTCACTGGCTGCTTGGGGGACTTCACTGGCTGCTTGGGGGACTTCGCTGGCTGCTTGGGGGACTTCGCTGGCTGCTTGGGGGACTTCACTGGCTGCTTGGGGGACTTCACTGGCTGCTTGGGGGACTTCACTGGCTGCTTGGGGGACTTCACTGGCTGCTTGGAGAGACTCAAGTCCCTTTTTTCAGCTCCTGCAGACTGGTTTCCATTTGAGGATTTGCAAACACTTCTCAGAGCAGTCTGAATTTCCTTGAATAAGAAGTCTAACTGCACATTCACAAATTCCCACAGTTTCGACTTCATATTAAGTGGTTCCTGGTCAAAGATGCGGTTGACAATGCCATTATTTGATAACTTACTCAAAACAGACATTATGTTGTTCTTCAATTTCACTTTGAGGTCATCTTCTTGGCTGCATAGTTTAGTAAAGCTGACACTATCAACAAAGTCTGTAAAAGAGTCAAGGGACATGTCCATAACACCACAGAAGCGTTCCTTAGAGAAGGTTGAACGAAGCTTCATGTACTTTTTCCTGCATGCATAGCGGATCTTTACAAACATGGCCATAACCTCCTCCACGGTACACAAGGCAGCTTTGGGTAACAGAGGTTGAACCGTTTTATAGCGAGCTTTTGACATGGGGCTTCCAACTGGTGAAATCAAGGTTTTACTTAAGAGTTTAGAATTCCCTTTCTCGTCAAGCGACTTCTTGGAAAGCCTAGGGGATGACTTGGGAATTTGTTGACTTTTAACCGTGCTTGTGGGCCTAACCGTTTTGGCTGGAGAACTTGGCGTGAATGGAGTTTCTTCCCCTTCACTAAGAATTTCACCCTCTTCCAATTCATCCTCAGGGCTGGAAGAACGGACAGAAGCCCGATCCACAGCTTGTTGTGTAGCACTTGCAATGGAGCGGCCAGGATTCTTGTTCTCCATATTCACATCTAACTTCTTTGAATTGGGATCCCCAGCAGCAATGGTAAACTCTGTCAAATACAAGATTTTTGGTTTCATTAGCTAAGTAAAAGGCATAACCTGTAGGCCTATGTTGACAAAGTAAATTCAGTGTCATGGAATTAGGCAGATGATTACAAACATAGGCTATTGCTGCATCTTCTTAACTTTGACAATAATTAAACATTTTCATAAAATTAATAAAATCTTAACCATAACCATGGTGACATATCTTAAAGAGCAACTCCACCACTTTCCAACGTCATTTTATCATCTCCAGGACAATACCATTGTCTACACGTGAAAACAACTTTTGAAAGTTCTACCCGATTACATCATTCAAAATGGCAACATTTTAAACCTGAGATTCGCTGTGATGTGGGGAGCAAGAAAATACTCTTCCCTCTGGCTAGAGACTCCTTGCAGACTTTGAAAAATCAACTTAAAAAAAATATTATAATAATCCCACCCTGTTATGTCACAGAGAAGCATTTTTAGGACCTTTCCCATCTTTTTAACAACATATCATTGAAACGCGCCTTAGATGTACATGTAGACTCTGGGTATGGTGCTGTAATGAATACGAGGTTCATTGTCATTTAAGTGATGAATTGTCATCTAAGTGATGCTTACCTTTGCGAAGACTCTTGACGTAAGCAGGTTTGCTGTGACATGGCGGCTGATGGCTTTTCCTCATTGGACGGACTGGGCTTGTGAGTGGGCTGATGGCATCTGGAATACCTTTAAGGCTGCCCAGTGTAAGCATCATCGAGTTCTCATCATGGGCCAATGGAATGGAGCTAGAGGGCTCAACATTCATGTCCTCATTCTCTGTGTGACTTGGCTCAGAATTGAGGGACTTCTTTGGCGTTTGTGACAAGCCACTGTTGTGCTGTGCTGATGGTGAAACCTCTCCCGTTGTGCTGCTCACCTTAGACACTTCAAAACCGCTCAACGGTGAACCTTGTTCCACAACAGTCCTCTCTTTCTCACACTCCAGAGGTATCTCTGTGGCATCTTCAACGATCTCAGATGTAATGCAGATCTCTGGAATTACCTCCATGCTAATCGTACTGGAAACACCATGCTTGGAAAGACCTTGCACCTCTGCTGTCACGTCTAGACTAGAGGTTGAAATAACAGAGGCAGGCAGTGGCAATTGCAGAGATTCCGATGGTTCTTTTCCTGGAACACCTTCAACAGCAGGATGTCCCACGCAGACAGCAGCGGGTGGAACATGTGTCACAGTTTCAACAGCTTGACTTTCACAGACCAAAGCACTGGGAGTTTTACCGTTTGGCTTACACACCCAATTCTCAGTAATAAGAACGACATTTTCCATTGAATGGTCAGGGGTAAATCCGTTAGACGATAGGCCAGTGTCAGTATTTAAATTGTTTCCACAATTCCCAGCCACAGTAGGAGCAGTGACAGCAGCAGCAGTAAAATCATCAGACTCACTCACTTTATTCGCAGAGGCACATTCTTCAGGTCTGCTTTTCAGTGGCGTTCTCAAAACAATGGCACAGTCTGGAGCTGAAACACTAACCCCCTGAGAGGTTCTGGTGTGGTGGGTTCAGTCCTCTGATCCACTGTGGCCTCCGGCAGCTCAGGCTTACCTTCAGAGACACCTTGGACAATAGTGTCTCCCACTTCTAACTGGCACTTAGGTTGCTTTTTGGCCACTGTGGCCTCAGTCAGACCTTTGTTAGCATCCTGACAAGGTTCTTTGTCTGTATGTCTAAGGTCAATACTTCCAGGTTCTGAAGACATTGGGATTTCTGAAGAGGGCTGTACCACTGGGTCCTCGAAGACCTCGTCGGTCTCTACCACACTGCTGTTGATTTCGTCTAAGATGAGTAACTTGTCTAGATCAGGCTGTCCACTGTCTTCCGCTGACTGGTCTTCAGGAACTTCCTCAGGTGGTGTGCCCTCCCGTTCCTTGGTTTCAGCAAGCTGTCTTGGTTTTTTAACTGGTGACAGGGTAAGATTCAGAGTTTCCATGAAACTTAACTTTCTGTTTGGACCGGTTTCCTCTACAGAGCTTTTCGCAGCCACTTTAGCTTCAGATGGAAGAAATTCAGACTTTTCACCTGTCTTTTGCCCCCCGACTTTACTGTCGTCCATTGTCTTGTCCTTACTGCGTCGGCCACTTTCCTTTGTTCTTCTTCTCTCTGTACAAGTGCTTTTTCTTTCTCCTGATTTTTTTGATGTATTCTTTTCTTTTCTGACCTCATCCTCTCTTCTTCTCTCCTCTTTCCTTCGACGGTCCCTTGGAGGACTTGTCCCTCCCTTGCGATTAAAAGATTCACTGGATCGTTCAGTGACACTGGCTTGGTTCAAATAGGCATGCTTTCTGTTAGAGGAAATGTCTTTAGTACCTCTACTATGCCTATTACCATCACCCTTATCACGCCTGAGCTCCTGATAATGCCGACTAGAACCTTTTGATTGATAGGCTGCACAATCTTTAGACAATCCTTCGGAAGTGCGTTCAGAGGAAGCAGTGCAATGCAAAATGTCCGAGGTTGGATTTTTGGCCCGCTCTGATCTCCTGCGTACCTCAACATCTGAGAGACGAGGGCATCTGCTTGACTTGGAGTTATATTTTCGCTGCTCATTTGAGTCGGACAGCCTCGGATTTCCACCTCCGCCTTCTCTGTGCTTGGTTTGTTTCGGCTCAAGTTCACGTGTAGGGTGTCTATTCACAGAGTCCTGGCTGGAACTACCAACAGTGCGTTTCACTGGAGCTTCTGAATCTCCTTTAGCGGTCTTTGAAGTGACAGGAAGAGGTGGTCGGAAAACTGTTGCATCAGAGGGGGTTGGAGGGAGAAGGGGGTGGACCACATCTCTGTCTTTACAGAGGAGCTGGCTAAGATCCTTTACAACACAATCCTGTCTAGGACCCGGGGGTTGGCTTGGTGGAGGCTGCCCTGTAAGATTCTGTCTAGTTGGAACTAGTGGTTGGCTAAGTTGAGACGGCCCCGTAGGATTCAGTCGGGTTGGAACTTGTGGTTGGCTAAGTTGAGATGGCCCCGTAGGATTCAGTCGGGTTGGAACTTGTGGTTGGCTAAGTTGAGATGGCCCCGTAGGATTCAGTCGGGTTGGAACTTGTGGTTGGCTAGGTTGTGACTGCCCCGTAGGATTCAGTCGGTTTGGGACTTGTGGTTGGCTAAGTTGAGATGGCCCCGTAGGATTCAGTCGGGTTGGAACTTGTGGTTGGCTAGGTTGTGACTGCCCCGTAGGATTCAGTCGGTTTGGGACTTGTGGTTGGCTAAGTTGAGACGGCCCCGTAGGATTCAGTCGGGTTGGAATTTGATTTCTCAGGCAGTTCATCTGAGATTGATGGTGAACTACAGGACCCCTCCTTGGCCTGAAACTAAAAGTTGAAACATAATTTACTCACATGCCTAGATTTACAGATAGTTCATAGAAAGTATACATTTGACTAATGGGTACATAGAAAATGTGTATTTTTTGTTCTTGCCTGTCCCCGTTGGAGATCCCTAAATAACTGTGAGTACCCTGCCAACTACGAATTACCACTTCACAGGTGTATATGAAGGTCCAAGACACTTACCTTTGGCTCAACCTATTTATCTCCTCATCCTTCCGCACAACCTCCATTTTAGCTGTCTTGATGAGCGCACAGATGTTCTTCTTCAGGCGGCTGTTCTCGGTGTTCAGCGTTGTATTCTTCAAAGTGAAAACGCATGTCAAGCACGTAAGTGGTAACACTAACTTACACTAAATGTAATGTAATTAGTTCTGGACAAGAGCGTCTGCTAAATGACTAAAAATGTAAATGGGATAATCAATGTAATAATTTTGCCAATTTTGCATCGCGACAGAATCACATTCATGATTGTCAAGGAACATTTTTATTTGTACAATACTATTATTTCAAGTACTGGTTATTATTATTTCAAGGGGTACTACTAATACATGAGTGACACTTAAGACTTTCTATTACAAACCTGTGTTTCAGTCTGCTGCAACCTTCTCATTAACTCATCAACTTGGCTTTGTGCTGCATTGAATCTTGTCCTCAACTGTAATGAGATAGGGGGTACTGATGGTTATTAATTTCTAATGGGAAAAGGAGCTGTGTACCAGCATTCCATTTAAGACAAACCCAGGGGTTTAAAAAAAATGCATATATGAATTGGATAAGCATTATGGTACACACCTCATTGTAGGAAGACTCTCTGTCCTGCTGTTCCTCTGTTATCATTTCTTCATACAAATCCATATATTTCAGATTCTGTGGTGAGAGGAGTGTGTAATTCCTTTCTGTAATAAGATCGCACAAATACAAAGTATGTTATCAGTTCTCTTTTCAGCAACGTGGGTATCTTTTCTACTTATATATATTTTTTACATCTGACAGTCTCGTAAAGAACCAATGTGTGCGTTTGAGTGATGTTTACCTGCGCTCGAATTCATCTTTGGACTTTCTAAACCAAAATAAATATCCACAGAGTCTTCATTGAAAGCTGCTGTGGTATCTGTGGGGTAAAAGTATCCCAAAGTTATCCACATATTGCACTTCTGTAATTTCATCACATGGAATAATATTACTGCAGAAATGCCTTGTATTATTGGATACAGTACAGATAATATGCTTATGTAGTAAGGGATCCACATAAGATAGGTATGTGTATTTTCTTTGAGTGCATAAATCCGGTATGGCTTGACCCTTACTGAACAATACAAGAGAGAATAGGAGAATTCATACTTTTCCATAAGAGTGCTTTGTGACAGAACAGTTATACAATAAGAATACAGATCAACTCATGGCAGTAACTACACTGAACAACAATATAAAACGCAACATGGGAAGTGTTGGTCTAATGTTTCATGAGCCGAGATAAAAGATCTTTGAAATGTTCCATATGCACAAAAAGCTTCTCTCAATTTTTGTGCACAATTTTGTTTACTTCTCTCGGCTACAGCCAATTTTGTGAGAAGACCGATTTTTAGGGAGCTGACAAACACTGCTCTAGCTCTGTCAACTTTCACCGTAGATGTAGAAGTGCGCCATAGGCAGATACGGCAGATTGAGACGCATCCAATGAGACGCATCCAATGCAAAAAAACATCTCAAGCTTAAACTGATTTTTTATGGGGATTGTTTTTTATTATTATGCTAATTCGATTTTCAACCTTAGGGGGATGTATTAAAGTATCTGTGACCAACAACTGCATATCTGTATTCAGTCATCAGTAATCCACAGATTAGGGACTAATGAATTTATGTAAATTAACTGATTTCTTTATATGAACTAACTCGGTAAAATCTTTGCAATTGTTGCATTTATATTTTTCTTCAGTGTACTTTAGGGAAGTTGTACCATGTCTTTCAGAAGCCCATCTGTAAATAACCCACCCAACTACCTCATCCCCATATTGTTATTTATTTTTGCTCTTTTGCACCCCAGTATCTCTACTTGCACATCATAATCTGCACATCTATCACTCCAGTGTTAATGCTAAATTGTAATTGTTTCACCACTATGGCCTATTTATTGCCTTACCTCCCTAATCTTACTACATTTGCACACACTGTATATAGATTTTTCTATTGTTTTATTGACTGTACGTTTGTTTATCCCATGTGTAACTCTGTTGTTGTTTTTGTCGCACTGCTTTGCGTTGTCTTGGTCGGGTCGCAGTTGTCAATGAGAACTGGTTCTCAACTGGCCTACCTGGTTAAATAAAGGTGAAATAAAAAAAACACCATCTATGGACAGTGAAATAGGTTGTAGCATTGTACTCACTATGGTGGTCTTGGCTGAGGTCACCATACACGTCATCCATCAAATCCCCCTCCATTCTCCTGATGCTCAATCAATGGCTCAGAGATGTACCTGGAAGTAGCTGGAAGAAACGATGCATAATTTGTGAGGCAAGCCATGCATTACTTGCAAAAGAGTCCAGATATCTTGAAATTGGTGAGGTCGATTGGAAAAGTGATCAGCAACACATTTGGACCTTCTAGAGACTAATGCCTGGATTTTAAAAGAAGTAACGTTAAGTTATCTTGTAGCATGATCACACAACTAGCTAGCTCTTATAATTATCAGTAAGCTTTCTAAATGTCAACTACTTTAGCTAGTTATTCACAGTAAGCTGCCTAATGACAACTAGCAAGCTACCTAGGATCTAAGAAGCATAACGTTACAAAACATGTTACTCTGGCTGGAATGGCTAGCACAAGGGCTTCTGCTGGGTTGGTGGTAGCTACTAACTAGTACCAATGCCTAGATTGAGTAGCTAGTAAGCTTGTTTAGTTAGCCAGTCATTTAGTTAACAACAAAACAATTATGTTTGTAGTTCATTGAGCAAACTTAAAATCAGCTATGTCGGCTCCTTGTAACGTCACATGCACCAAGGGCAAGGATATGATGGAATGACACAAAATAGTTACCGTTACAATACTTTAGCTAGCGGACTGACTCAAGCCAGCTAATGTTAGCTAGCTATGGGACCCACACAAACGTACCCATCTACAAACTCAAGACACGGAGGAACATTAAATCATGAAAAAACCTTGGAATGTGAATTTACACAAAATATCTACTCACCATATGACAATCGATTCTAAGAATGTTGTTTAGCATGTTATTATTCTTTATCATGTGTTTACAATCACTGTCGCGACGACTCGACAACCTTCTTCAGGGAGCAGGAAATAACGACATTTTCCCGCGGTCTCTGCAAGACACATGCAGCGCCTCTTCCGGGACTTTGAAGCATTCAAAATAAAATGATTAAATAAAAAACAGCCTGTTGTTTAGGCCAGACGCAATCAAAGCCAAAGTCAATAAAATACTTTCTAATCATAGGACACCACAGTTTCACACCTCGAAAACGCTGTCATTAAATTGTGAATAATCTTTAATTGGAACCTCCCAATAAATATATTTATAACTATGTCCTTGTTCTATCTGTGCTGTTGGGTGTCTTTTATGAAATTTGTTTAGATTTATCCAAAGCAAAAAGCATCTATCTCAAGTAGGTATGCCTGTCGCTTCCATTGGCGTCATCTAAGCGACATAATTTGGACAATCGCCCGAACCGGAAGTGTTTCTGATTTTCTCACATGTGGACTGGATTTTAACAGTAACGGGAACGTGCTTGCTGTGTTGTGATACAACCTAGATAGACAAGTGATGTACCTCACGATTTGGTCAACGAGTAATATAACAACCTATTACAGTGTTTACCCATTATCGTTCATTTCCCTGTGGATCTCTATGTCCTAAACGACAAATGGTACGATGGAAAATTTAGAATTGAGCCTGTCATCACTTGGTACCATATCCAGACATATTGACAAAAGTCACAACGAACTCAGCAAGTATTTAACTAAACAGGTAAGATACTTTTCTCCTTGACTTGTTAAAACCATAGTGTCTGTAATATGTCTCTTTATATGACTTATTGATAGGGGATGCATCCTATCTGCATATTCCACCATCTTATATATGCATAGATTAAACGTCTTATTAACCATCCAAGAAATTGCACCACGCTGACACACCATCTTAATGAATGCAAATGTAACCCAATTACAATTGTCTTTTATCAGGACGCTATTTACATGACATTGATGGATGTCGCTTGAGATTGGAGGGTATAGATTTAGCCAATGCTTGTCTACAGTTGCCTGGAAAGTCCTAATGACTTCAATGTCAATCTTGACTTTCACCTGACATGTCTTTCTGTTTGTCTGTAGATATGGAGCCAGCAGGACAGACAGAGCATCCTGGCATGTTTGTCTCAGCTGCTGTTGGAGAAGGACTACACATTGCTGCTCGCCCGCCACCTCCGGCCGCTGATCCTGGACCTGCTGGAGAGGAACGCGCAGAGGATCAAAGCAGACGGCAGAATCAACCATGATCTCCACGAGCGCCTGTGTGTGGCGCTCAGCAAACTCCTCGGCGTCAGTCCCGATGCACAGGCGTAAGTGAACCCTCTGTGATCTCCGACGTGACGAACACTTCATAAACACTAGTTATCTTTTCTATTCTCGTCTAAGTGCTTGAAGTGGCATGAAAAAGCTGCCAATACTAACTTTATTTTTTACTGTACCAGAGTTTGTATTTTAGTGCTGGTATTCTGTATGAGGGGCTTGTACTCAAGCAGTAGAAAATTCACAATACTACCGGCCCACTTCAACCACTACTTCCACGCTGTTACACTCCCCTCTTTTCTTTCTCAGGTTTGCTGCGAGGTACTTCAACGACGCCCCTCCAGTGTTCCAGAGGCTCTTCTTCACCAGTGAAGAGTCCTCGTCTGTCCAGTATGGCCCCAGGAGGATGAAGCTGCGGGACCTAATGGGTGCTACCCTCCGCTTCCTCCAGAGCGACTGTGCCAAGTTCCGAGTCCTCTGGGACTGGAGTGCGTGTGTTTCTCAACTGCTCACCAGCGACATCATGGTTCGAGGGTGCGTATCTACCTTGTTCACCGAGTCTATCCTCTCTCGGGCCTTGCGACAGGCTAGCGTCCTGTCCGGAGGGGGTGTACTTGTACATCAAGCCGCCTCGCACCTCGGAAACGGGCTGAATGCTTTGATTGATGCTTTTACAACCGTCTGTTTGTTCAAATGAAGTCAACTTGAAGATGCTAACAGCGGTTGTCTGGGTTATTTCCTGTGTAGTTACACTGCCCAGTGTCTGGCCCTGGTGTCGCACATGACTGACAATCAGAAAACCATTTTTTTGAGGAAGGTGCTGTCGAGTGACGAGATTCAGCACATGAAGATAAAGTAGGTTAATTTCTGTTTATATTATTACAATATGTTGCAAATGCATGAATGATCTTTTCAGCGTATAACCTTTGCTTGTATTGGTTTATAAACATCTAGGTCACTGGAGGAAACTCAGCAGTTTGAGGTAGAGAAGGCCCTTGTCCTGGCTAATCAGGGCACTGTGATGTGGCACCAGGAGAAGGGGAACAAATTCACCCGGGGTCAGGTGGGATCAGAAGACCTGTCCCAGACTGTGGTGGCTGTCTGTGGGGTGGTGCTAACTAGGATCGCCCCCAAACAGACAGAACAGGTAAGACTTCCTGTTGAAATTAAGGGGCGATTTTTCTGGACACAGATTAAATCTAGTCCTAGACTAAAAGGCAAACTTAATAGGGAATCTCCATCAAATTCTTTATAGTTTTGTTAATTTGAAGAAGTGTATTTGATATATGGTTCAAACAACATTGGTAGTGTTGATTTGATTCATGGAAATATATTTCAAAATCTAGGGTAACCTAAAGGATCTGGTGCTGGTGGATTCGACCTGTCGCAACCTGCGGAGACTGGCCATGGCCGTGGCATCCCAGAAGGCTGTCCTTCTGGAAGGGCCCATTGGATGTGGTAAAACTGCCCTGGTGGAGTTCTTGGCTGCCGTGACCGGCCACACCAAAACACCAGAGATTCTCAAAGTTCAGCTTGGGGATCAAACTGACAGCAAGGTATAATATGGGCAACCTATGAAATCTTTTTCCAGTATCAGTCCATGTAGAGGGAGAGTCCAATGACCCGAGTATGACCTCAACCTCCTGAGAGCTTTCTAAACGTTCTTTGAACGGTAGCAAATAGGAATTGTCTCATCTCTTTTGCGGTCTTTTTTTTTTTTGCAGATGTTGCTCGGGATGTATCGCTGTACTGAAATCCCAGGGAAGTTTGTGTGGCAGCCAGGCACCCTGACACAGGCTGTCTCTAAAGGACACTGGATCCTGTTGGAGGACATTGACCATGCTCCTCTAGATGTGGTGGGTATTTGCACACCTGAATCGCACATGGAATTACATGAAGTGGCCTGTGCGGTTATTGCCGTAGGAGTGGGTTCAAGCCTGCAAGGTATTTTCTAGTATGTCATCCTATGAGTTTGTATGCCTTGCAGATATCTGTACTCCTTCCCTTGATGGAGAATAAAAAGCTGGTGATCCCAGGACGGGAGGACTGCGTCGAAGTGGCCCCAGGCTTCCAATTCTTTGCTACCAGAAGGTAAGAATATGATTATATGTGGCCCCACATGTGACTCTATAAATGTCACCCTCTTTTTAAACACAGAAACTAACTGATGTTTGTGTTTGTTTGTAGGATGTTCCACAGTGCCGGAGGTTGGTACAGACCACAGAACACCCACGCAGCTCTCTTGGACAAGTACTGGACTAAACTGCAGATGGGAAACATGGCACGAGAGGAGCTGAAGAAGGTGAGACGACTGAGGACTTGATCGAAACGGAGTCCACATCGATTTCCTGTGGTTTTGTATTTTGACCGTTTGTATCAAGCGTAGTTTCTGTAGCACGATGTACTACGGTACACATAATGCTCAGTACACTGATTCCGTTTCACCTTACTATACTAAAAGATGTCCCTGAAGCTACCAGTAGTGTTATTCTTTGTCTGTGCAGGTTCTGGTGAACAGGTACCCTAACCTGACGGTTGTTGTGGAGCGCCTCCTGGATATTTACTGCCAGCTGACTGGAGAGAGTGATCCTGACCCGGTGGCACTGGGCCACACAGACAGCCTGCAGCCCCCAGAGGTGTCCCATCACAGGCTGGAAGGCAAGACCACATCCCTTGAGGGGAGGGGACTGTCCCTGAGGTAATGCCCATTAACATGCTAACATTTTTAAATCTTAATATTTTGAGACCTGATACATGTTGAAGCTGGGGAAAAAACTGTTAAAGGAATGATTTACCCATTTTTAATGTTTTTTTAGTTTTTTTTAATAGTTTTGTTGCGTCTCTGAGTGATGTTCTATTGATACCCAGGGTCATTTCATGTTTTAATGTTTATCTGAGCTTCTTCCCTTCGTATAATGCAAAACGTGTCATACTGGGTGTATTTCTGCCCGCTTAAACGGCTAGCTCAGATACACATGAAAACCTGAAATTAAATTTCTTTTAAGCTTCATTTTATACTTTGTAGCTACTTACATTTATTAAAATGTCTTGTGGAAATGGATTTAACCAATCACAGCTAACAATGCCAACCCTCAAATTCCCACCAAGGGTGTCTACAACAATCTTTTTCCCCTGCTTTGAAAGATGACACAGTCCATCTGTCTATATGCCACTGTTAGCTCATGAACTTGTGATAAACTCATTGCCATAATTCCCTAGCTATTCAGCCCCTCCCATCATATAGAGAGTCAAACCCAGCAAGCCCCATCCATCCCACCACGTGTCCCAGAGCAGAGGAAGGTTGTGTGGTTTACATTTGGCTCTGTTGCGTCCTATTGGGAGATGAGATGACCAGCCAGCCCTGAGGACTTTAATTAGCTTTCCACTGGGTGCTGCTGCCTGCACTCTATGGCCCATTGATTGGCCCTGTCTTTCTATAGAGCTTGTTTCACTCATGCTAGACGTCACACCAGGACAGCCCTTATCATTAGATAACTAGTTCCAGCCTGACCCTCTCATTTGTAGGAGATCCCTCGTTGTTGGCAGCACACTTTTCCATATGGCCTCTGTGGCCCTCTTCAATGTGGTATATGGTTTAGCTGCATGGATCAATGCAATTAACTTACAGACTGAATGTATTTTTTCATTTGCAAAACTTAGCCTGGTCCTAGATCTGTATCTAGCCTGCTCCTAGATCAGTATCTAGCCTGCTCCTAGATCTGTATCTAGCCTGCTCCTAGATCTGTATCTAGCCTGCTCCTAGATCTGTATCTAGCCTGCTCCTAGATCTGTATCTAGCCTGCTCCTAGATCTGTATCTAGCCTGCTCCTAGATCTGTATCTCGCCTGCTCCTAGATCTGTATCTCGCCTGCTCCTAGATCTGTATCTCGCCTGCTCCTAGACCTGTATCTAGCCTGCTCTTAGACCTGTATCTAGCCTGCTCCTAGACCTGTATCTCGCCTGCTCCTAGATCTGTATCTCGCCTGCTCCTAGACCTGTATCTAGCCTGCTCCTAGACCTGTATCTAGCCTGCTCCTAGACCTGTATCTAGCCTGCTCCTAGATCAGTATCTCGCCTGCTCCTAGATCTGTATCTCGCCTGCTCCTAGATCTGTATCTCGCCTGCTCCTAGATCTGTATCTAGCCTGCTCCTAGATCTGTATCTAGCCTGCTCCTAGATCTGTATCGAGCCTGCTCCTAGATCTGTATCGAGCCTGCTCCTAGATCTGTATCGAGCCTGCTCCTAGATCTGTATCGAGCCTGCTCCTAGATCTGTATCGAGCCTGCTCCTAGATCTGTATCGAGCCTGCTCCTAGATCTGTATCGAGCCTGCTCCTAGATCTGTATCGAGCCTGCTCCTAGACCTGTATCGAGCCTGCTCCTAGACCTGTATCGAGCCTGCTCCTAGACCTGTATCTAGCCTGCTCCTAGACCTGTATCTAGCCTGCTCCTAGACCTGTATCTAGCCTGCTCCTAGACCTGTATCTAGCCTGCTCCTAGACCTGTATCTAGCCTGCTCCTAGACCTGTATCTAGCCTGCTCCTAGACCTGTATCTAGCCTGCTCCTAGACCTGTATCTAGCCTGCTCCTAGACCTGTATCTAGCCTGCTCCTAGACCTGTATCTAGCCTGCTCCTAGATCTGTATCTCGTCTGCTCCTAGATCTGTATCTCGTCTGCTCCTAGATCTGTATCGAGCCTGCTCCTAGATCTGTATCGAGCCTGCTCCTAGATCTGTATCGAGCCTGCTCCTAGATCTGTATCTAGCCTGCTCCGAGATCTGAATGTCCTTAAGCCAACTCCTCTGTCTATCATTGTCATATTTATGTAACCTCTGCACTATATTTTACAGAGACCTGCTGAAATGGTGTGATAGGATCAGCAGTAACTTTGACAGCACCTCGTCTGCCACCGCTCAACATGTCTTTCTGGAGGTAAGCCTTGAGTCACCGCACGGGCTGGCATTCCAGTGTTATCGCCCGCCTGCCATATTTACTTTGCTAATGAATCTTTCTGCCTTGAACCGGCTTAAATCAGATATCATTATTCACCACTGATCATCAGGCAAACTGTAACTTAGAACTCTGTGTGGAACTGAGGAGTTATAGAGACTATTATTAGATTAGATTATAACCCAGTCTTGGTTCAGAAAGAAAATCCTGCAGCTGCGCTAGCACTCGATGTCTTTCACACTTTTTCATAGCTGTTTTGGGTTAGCCTCGCGAACCAGAATGTACTGCTGATCGGGGTGGTTGAACAAGGCTAGTTTAGGATAGACTATGGATAGATTCATTGGCATAGCACAACGTATCTTTGAATGGAAAAATCAATGTAGCTGTAAAAGTCTCAGAAACATTGAACAGTTTGAACCCCCCTCCCCCGCTCTTCTTTACTGTACTGTTTTGTGTCTTTCCCCCTTTAAGGCTCTAGACTGCTTCACGGCCATGCTATCCCGACCAGAGAGTAGGCTACGCATGGCTGAGGTCATCGGGAGCAAGCTCAACATCTCCAAAGAGAAGGTAAGTGCAGCACCACTGGAAATGTCGGGCAGTGGCCCGTCAAGGTGGGCCATTTGGGACTCAGCCATTGTGACTGTTTGTTGTTGACTGTTGACGTGATGGCCGTGTGCCCCACAGGCCGCACATTTCTGCCAGATGTACAAGCCTGGCATCTCTGGGACGGAGCTGGAGGCCTTGGTGGGCAGAGTGACCCTGGAACGGAAGCAGAGCGAAGTGGTCCGCATCTGCAAGTAAGTCAGCAAACTGTGTGACCTAAAATAACATTTGGTGGCATCTGATGCATCCCAATTTGTTTAAGCCAGTGAAGTAGCCGGCCGCACAAGGGTTAGTAGTCAGTTATTTGGCTGGCAGCTGGGGTTTATGGAACGCACTGGGTCAGGCTGCCAGTATGTGCACGTAATCTCTCTGTTTTACACAATCTAGTCACTGTGCCAGGCCAAACACTTACCCAACCTGGGGAAACAGCCAAGTAGACTCCCCGCTGGTTGATGGAATAAACTTTTAATCGATCCCTACAGATGTCGGATCTTAACTTGATCCCACTTTTGTTGCTGAGAATTTTCCTGCTGCATAGGGAATTCAAGTGAGCCTATTGATTCCCGGGAAAGGTGTCAGTGTGGCTCTGATTCCGGCCCACACCCTTCTGGCACAAATAGCTCAATTCCCCTGATTTTACTTGATTTATTTACACCCTTCAAATATGGACAGTCCAGGGATATTTTACCCCCCGTTCCGGCTAAGAAATTACCACGACAGACACTTTTGGATAACATAAATAGGACACAAATAAAATAATAACAATAGGCTACACCAACATTAGTTTCCATTCACTCAGTGTCGGGTTAAATTGACACGGTAGAAAATCTAGCGCGTATTGATGTTTTAACAAGCTGGCGATGGTTGCAATAGATCCCTTGTTGTTTGATTATATTCTAATAGGTTACATTCTGTAGGCTACCCGTCAACCCGGGGCTCTCCAACCCCATTCCTGGAGAGCTAACCTCCTGTTGGTTTTCAATCCAACCCCATTCCTGGAGAGCTAACCTCCTGTTGCTTTTCAATCCAACCCCATTCCTGGAGAGCTAACCTCCTGTTGGTTTTCAATCCAACCCCATTCCTGGAGAGCTAACCTCCTGTTGGTTTTCAATCCAACCCCATTCCTGGAGAGCTAACCTCCTGTTGGTTTTCAATCCAACCCCATTCCTGGAGAGCTAACCTCCTGTTGGTTTTCAATCCAACCCCATTCCTGGAGAGCTAACCTCCTGTTGCTTTTCAATCCAACCCCATTCCTGGAGAGCTAACCTCCTGTTGGTTTTCAATCCAACCCCAGTTGTAACTAAGTTCATTCAGTTGGAGTGAAAACCAACAGGACGGTAGCTCTCCAGTAACATGGTTGGAGAGACCTGCGTTAGCCTGTCCATTGTCACATATTGAAAGGTGTAAAAAAACAACAACAACAACCTGATAATAGGCTAGTTGATGAGCTGATTTGGGCCATCAGTCGATTGACAGGTGTAGTGCTACTGTAGAAAGATAACATTCCCTCCCAGTGTGGATGCTCATCCACGTTTCATAGTCTTGTGTATCATTTGTCAATATAGTTTTGATCTTAGGCGTGGATTGAAGGCCTGTATTGTGTGAAAGCCTGTATTAATGTTTCGTAACGCTGCCAAGATGTTTATGCATTTGAATCGATCCAAAGACGATTTTGTAGAGCTGAAGCATTTTTCATTGTGTAAATTATTAGAATATTTTTTTTACTTCTTAAATGAATGCTATTTGCTTGCAGGCCTAATGTAAGCTACACTATATCGCCCAGCGCTGGGCGCGAACTCATGTGGCTCGCAGTTGGAGCGCGCGCTTTGACCACAATGCTACAGCAGGCACAAGAATACTGATTGAACATAGGCGGGTCGTTTAAAAAAAATGATTTTGTTTTAAGCGTTCCCCAAACCATAGATCCAACCTTAACCACTCGGGATGAATGCCTAAACTGTTAACCTTTTCTGAGTTGTTTTTGTTTTAACCCTGTAACTACGCGGAATGAATGCGTCAAAAATAGACCTTCATCCATGAGTCAAAGGTCAGTGGGCCGGATTTGAACCGACACCGACTTTTGGCATATGTGTGCCAGGGGGAAACCGTTAATTTATTCTGCCTGTTGCTTGTCTTCAACATACAGTGCCAGTCAAAAGTTTGGACACACGTTTGGTTTTTCTTTGTTTGTACTATTTTCTACATTGTAGAGTAGTAGTGAAGACACCAAAACTATGAAATAACACATATGGAATCATGTAGTAACTGGATTACTTTCCTCCTGCAGCGAAAGGGGTCAAATTAAGGGCTGACATCTTCAAATCAAATCAAATTTGTCACATACACATGGTTAGCAGATGTTAATGCGAGTGTAGCGAAATGCTTGTGCTTCTAGTTCCGACCATGCAGTAATAACCAACAAGTAATCTAACTAACAATTCCAAAACTACTACCTTATACACACAAGTGTAAAGGGATAAAGAATATGTACATAAAAATATATGAATGAGTGATGGTACAGAGCAGCATAGGCAAGATGCAGTAGATGGTATCGAGTACAGTATATACATATGAGATGAGTATGTAAACAAAGTGGCATAGTTTAAAGTGGCTAGTGATACATGTATTACATAAAGATGCAGTGGATGATATAGAGTACAGTATATACGTATACATATGAGATGAATGATTTAGGGTATGTAAACATTATATTAGGTAGCATTGTTTAAAGTGGCTAGTGATATATTTTACATCAATTCCCATCAATTCCCATTATTAAAGTGGCTGGAGTTGAGTCAGTGTGTTGGCAGCAGCCACTCAATGTTAGTGGTGGCTGTTTAACAGTCTGATGGCCTTGAGATAGAAGCTGTTTTTCAGTCTCTCGGTCCCAGCTTTGATGTACCTGTACTGACCTCGCCTTCTGGATGATAGCGGGGTGAACAGGCAGTGGCTCGGGTGGTTGTTGTCCTTGATGATCTTTATGGCCTTCCTGTGACATCGGGTGGTGTAGGTGTCCTGGAGGGCAGGTAGTTTGCCCCCGGTGATGTGTTGTGCAGACCTCACGACCCTCTGGAGAGCCTTACGGTTGTGGGCGGAGCAGTTGCTGTACCAGGCGGTGACACAGCCCGACAGGATGCTCTCGATTGTGCACCTGTAGAAGTTTGTGAGTGCTTTTGGTGACAAGCCAAATTTCTTCAGCCTCCTGAGGCTTCTTCATGATGCTGTCTGTGTGGGTGGACCAATTCAGTTTGTCTGTGATGTGTACGCCGAGGAACTTAAAACTTACTACCCTCTCCACTACTGTTCCATCGATGTGGATAGGGGGGTGTTCCCTCTGCTGTTTCCTGAAGTCCACAATCATCTCCTTAGTTTTGTTGACGTTGAGTGTGAGGTTATTTTCCTGACACCACACTCCGAGGGCCCTCACCTCCTCCCTGTAGGCCGTCTCGTCGTTGTTGGTAATCAAGCCTACCACTGTTGTGTCATCCGCAAACTTGATGATTGAGTTGGAGGCGTGCGTGGCCACGCAGATGTGGGTGAACAGGGAGTACAGGAGAGGGCTCAGAACGCACCCTTGTGGGGCCCCAGTGTTGAGGATCAGCGGGTGGAGATGTTGTTACCTACCCTCACCACCTGGGGGCGACCCGTCAGGAAGTCCAGTACCCAGTTGCACAGGGCGGGGTTGAGACCCAGGGTCTCAAGCTTGATGACGAGTTTGGAGGGTACTATGGTGTTAAATGCTGAGCTGTAGTCGATGAACAGCATTCTCACATAGGTATTCCTCTTGTCCAGATGGGTTAGGGCAGTGTGGTTGAGATTGCATCGTCTGTGGACCTATTTGGGCGGTAAGCAAATTGGAGTGGGTCTAGGGTGTCAGGTAGGGTGGAGGTGATATGGTCCTTGACTAGTCTCTCAAAGCACTTCATGATGACGGAGGTGAGTGCTACGGGGCGGTAGTCGTTTAGCTCCGTTGCCTTAGCTTTCTTGGGAACAGGGACAATGGTGGCCCTCTTGAAGCATGTGGGAACAGCAGACTGGGATAGGGATTGATTGAATATGTCCGTAAACACACCAGCCAGCTGGTCTGCGCATGCTCTGATGGCGCGGCTGGGGATGCCGTCTGGGCCTGCAGCCTTGCGAGGGTTAACACATTTAAATGTTTTACTCACCTCGGCTGCAGTGAAGGAAAGTCCGCATGTTTTGGTTGCGGGCCGTGTCAGTGGCACTGTATTGTCCTCAAAACGGGCAAAAAAGTTATTTAGTCTGCCTGGGAGCAAGGCATCCTGGTCCGTGACTGGGCTGGTTTTCGTTTTGTAATCCGTGATTGACTGTAGACCCTGCCACATACCTCTTGTGTCTGAGCCGTTGAATTGCGATTCTACTTTGTCTCTATACTGACGCTTAGCTTGTTTGATTGCCTTGCGGAGGGAATAGCTACACTGTTTGTATTCGGTCATGTTTCCGGTCACCTTGCCCTGATTAAAAGCAGTGGTTTGCGCTTTCAGTTTCACGCGAATGCTGCCATCAATCCACGGTTTCTGGTTTGGGAATGTTTTAATCGTTGCTATGGGAACGACATCATCAACGCAAGTTCTAATGAACTCGCTCACCGAATCAGCGTATTCGTCAATGTTGTTTGACGCAATACAAAACATATCCCAGTCCACGTGATGGAAGCAGTCTTGGAGCGTGGAATCAGATTGGTCGGACCAGCGTTGAACAGACCTCAGCGTGGGAGCTTCTTGTTTTAGCTTTTGTCTGTAGGCAGGGAGCAACAAAATGGAGTCGTGGTCAGCTTTTCCGAAAGGAGGGCGGGGCAAGGCCTTATATGCATTGCGGAAGTTAGAATAGCAATGATCCAAGGTTTTACCAGCCCTTGTTGCGCAATCGATATGCTGATACAATTTAGGGAGTCTTGTTTTCAGATTAGCCTTGTTAAAATCCCCAGCTACAATGAATGCAGCCTCAGGATATGTGGATTCCAGTTTGCAAAGAGTCAAATAAAGTTTTTTCAGAGCCATCGATGTGTCTGCTTGGGGGGGAATATATACGGCTGTGATTATAATCGAAAAGAATTCCGTTGGTAGATAATGCGGTCGACATTTGATTGTGAGGAATTCTAAATCAGGTGAACAGAAGGACTTGAGTTCCTGTATGTTGTTGTGACCACACCACGTCTCGTTAACCATAAACCATACGCCCCCGCCCCTCTTCTTACCGGAAAGATGTTTGTTTCTGTCGGCGCGATGCGTGGAGAAACCAGCGCACCGACTCGAAACCAGCTGGCTGCACCGACTCCGATAACGACACACTATGATAAACCAGCAAATATTCCAAGCCTCCGCAATCGACTAAAAACACGTGGATTCTTCCTTTCCAAACCTATCAGATCTATTGTACCCGACTCTAAAAACCCAGAAAAAAGCAAATGCCCATTTGTTTTTGCCTCCATGTTTTCAGTGAGAAACAGACATTTGCTGCCACGCGACCCTCTGCGGTGCTTTTGGAACAGCTAGCTGTGTGCGTTACCAAGGGAGAACCCATCCTCCTGGTTGGTGAGACGGGCACGGGCAAGACGTCCACTGTGCAGTACCTGGCTGGACTCACTGGTGAGACACAACACTGCTAGGAAGCTCCTCTCACAGACAACATGGTACAATACGGAAATCCACTAACTACCACCTCTGTTCTCCTCCTGTCCTCGCTCCCTCTCCTCTCTCCAGGACACAGGTTACGGGTGGTGAATATGAACCAGCAGAGCGACACAGCTGATCTGCTAGGAGGGTAAGTGAATTACAATAGAAGACCTAGCAAATCCTTTTCTTATAAGACCGTTTCACCTATACCAGCATATTCAGACTGGGAAAATGCCTGTGTTGGTACTGAGTACGCATATTCTCTTCCCCGATCTGCAGTTATAAACCAGTGGACCACAAGCTGATTCTGCTGCCCCTGCGTGAGGCCTTCGAGGACGTGTTCTCCCAGACGTACTCCCGCAAGCAGAACCTGACCTTCCTGGGCCACGTGCAGACCTGCTTCAGGGGCAAGCGCTGGCCGGACCTGCTCAAGCTCATGGACCACGTCTGCAAGTCGGCCCTCGGCAAGTCGGAGCTGCAGGAGAAGAACAATGGTACCGTCAGACACTTGTTGTCTGTGTCCTAAGTGGCACCCTATTCCTTTGGGGATCTGGTCGAAAGGAGTGCACTATTTCGAGAATAGGGAGCCATTTGGGGAACAACGACAGAAGTACCTTAAACCCCTGTCATCTTGAATAGCTTAGCCTTACTCTCACTGTGACAGCGATGTGAGTGTTGCCTCAGGCTATTCTCAGTGTGTGGTTTTGTTGTGTCTCCTCCAGCTGCCTTACTGCAGGACCAGTGGGAAGCCCTGGCCGTGAGGCTGGCTCAAACCCAGCAGCAGATCAGAGCCTGTGAGACCACACTGGTCTTTGCCTTTGTGGAGGTAATGGCTTACCTAAAGCCTCTCCTTTCTTATATACACACACACACACACATGCTACACATCCCTGTTGCTCACCAACCTGTTATTATGATGCTAAACTCTGTGTGTGTCTATCTTTCCACAGGGGACTCTGGCCCAGGCGGTGAAGAAAGGAGAGTGGATCCTGCTGGATGAGATGAACCTGGCTGCAGCAGAGACCCTGGAGTGTCTGAGTGGCCTGCTGGAGGGCACCGCCGGCTCTCTGGTGCTGCTGGACCGCGGAGACACTGGTGAGGCTCCCACTGCTCGCCATAGCATGTTATGACAATTTATCAAATCACATTGTATTGGTCGCATACATGTGCAGTAATATCTAAAAGAAAAGTCACAACAACTACCTTACACTTGTGTATATAAAGGGATGAATAACAATATGTACATATAAATATATGGATGAGCGATGGCCATGCAGCAAAGGAAAGATGCAGTAGATGGTATAGAGTACAGTATATAAACTCAGCAAAAAAAGACAAGTTCCTTGTTCAGGACCTTGTCTTTCAAAGATAATTTGTAAAAATCCAAATAACTTCACAGATCTTCATCGTAAAGGGGTTAAACACTGTTTCCCATGCTTGTTCAATGAACCATAAACAATTAATGAACATGCACCTGTGGAACGGCCGATAAGCCACTAACAGTTCTTAGACAGTAGGCAATTTAAGCTCACAGTTATGAAAACTTAGGACATTTAAGAGGCCTTTCGACTGACTCTGAAAAACCACCAAAAGAAAGATTATCGGGGTCCCTGCTTATCTGCGTGAACGTGCCTTAGGCATGCTGCAAGGAGGCATGAGGACTGCAGATGTGACCAGGGCAATAAATTGCAATGTCCGTACTGTGAGAAGCCTAAGACAGCCCTACAGGGAGACATGACGGACAGCTGATCATCCTCGCAGTGGCAGACCACGTGTAACAACATCTGCTCAGGATCGAACATCACACCTACGGGACAGGTATGGCTCAGGGGTCCTGTGTGGCTCAGTCGGTAGAGCATGGCGCTTGCAACGCCAAGCGTCGTGGGTTCGTTTCCCGCTAGGGCCACCCATATGTAAAAGTAGTGGCCCCAGCCGACTTGTAAGTCGCTTTGGACAAAAGCGTCTGCTAAATGGGATATATTATATTATATTAGGTACAGGATGGCAAATGGCAGAGCTACACCAGGAACGCACAACCCCTCCATCAGTGCTCAGACTGTCCCCAATAGGCTGAGAGAGGCTGGACTGAGGGCTTGTAGGCCTGTTATAAGGCAGGTCTCACCAGACATCACCGGCAACAACGTTGCCTATGGGCACAAACTCACCGTCTCTGGACCAGACAGGACTGTCAAAAATGTCTCTTCACTGACAGTTTTGTCTCACCAGGGGTGATGGTTGGATTTGCGTTTATCGATGAAGGAATGAGCGTTCCACTGAGGCCTGTACTCTGGAGTGGGATCGATTTGGAGGTGGAGAGTCCGTCATGGTCTGGGGCGGTGTGTCACAGCATCATCGGACTGAGCTTGTTGTCATTGCAGGCAATCTCAACGCTGTGTGTTACAGGGAAGACATCCTCCTCCCTCATGTGGTACCATTCCTGCAGGCTCATCCTGACATGACCTTCCAGCATGATAATGCCACCAGCCATACTACTCGTTCTGTGCATGATTTCCTGCAGGACAGGCGTGTCAGTGTTCTGCCATGGCCAGCGAAGAGCCCGGATCTCAATCCCATTTGGATCGGAGGGGGGGGGGCTAGGGCCTTTCCCCCCAGAAATGTCCGGGAACTTGCAGGTGCCTTGGTGGAAGAGTGGGGTAACATCTCACAGCAAGAACTGGCAAATCTGGTGCAATACTGAGTATCTGGTGTGGCCACCAGCTGCGTTGACTGTTACTTTTGATTTTGACCGCCCCCCCCCCCTTTGTTCAGGGACACATTATTCCATTTCTGTTAGTCACATGTCTTTTTTATTTATTTTAATTTTACCTTTATTTTACTAGGCAAGTCAGTTAAGAACAAATTCTTATTTTCAATGACGGCCTAGGAACAGTGGGATAACTGCCTATTCAGGGGCAGAACGACAGATTTGTACCTTGTCAGCTCGGGATTCGAACTTGCAACCTTTCAGTTACTAGTCCAACGCTCTAACCACTAGGCTACCCTGCCGCCCCTGTCTGTGGAACTTGCTCAGTTTATGTCTCAGTTGTTGAATCTTATGTTCATACAAATATTTACACATGTTAAGTTTGCTGAAAATAAACGCGGGTGACAGTGAGAGGACGTTTCTTTTCTTGTTGTGTTTACATGTGAGATGAGTAATGTAGGGTATGTAAACATTATGTATATCAAATCAAATGTTATTGGTCACATACACATGGTTAGCAGATGTTAATGCGAGTGTAGTGAAATGCTTGTGTTTCTAGTTCCGACCATGCAGTAATATCTAACAACTAATCGAACAATTTCACAACAACTACCTTATACACACAAGTGTAAAGGGATGAAACAAAATACTTCATAGTTTCTTTTTAGTTAGAACGCGAAACGATGCGGCCATCTCTGTCGGCGCCGGATGTATATGTGGATGTAAAGTGTCATTGTTTAAAGTGACTAGCGATACATTTTATTACATCCAATTTGTAATTATTAAAGTGGCTAGAGATTTGAGTCAGTATGTTGGCAACAGCCACTCAATGTTAGTGATGGCTGCTTAACAGTCTGATGGCCTTGAGATGGAAGCTGTTTTTCAGTCTCTCGGTCCCAGCTTTGATGCACCTGTACTGACCTTGCCTTCTGGATGATAGCGGGGTGAACAGGCAGTGGCTCGGGTGGTTGTTGTCCTTGATGATCTTTATGGCCTTCCTGTGACATCGGGTGGTGTAGGTGTCCTGGAGGGCAGGTAGTTTGCCCCCGGTGATGCGTTGTGCAGACCTCACTACCCTCTGGAGAGCCTTACGATTGTGGGCGGAGCAGTTGCCGTACCAGGCGGTGATACAGCCCGACAGGATGCTCTCGATTGTGCATCTGTAAAAGTGTGAGTGCTTTCGGTGACGAGCCAAATTTCTTCAGCCTCCTGAGGTTGAAGAGGCGCTGCTGCGCCTTCTTCACGATGCTGTCTGTGTGAGTGGACCAATTTAGTTTGTCCGTGATGTGTATGCCGAGGAACTTAACTTTCCACCTTCTCCACTACTGTCCCGTCGATGTGGATGGGGGGTGCTCCCACTGCTGTTTCCTGAAGTCCACGATCATCTCCTTTGTTTTGTTGTTATTTTCATGACACCACACTCCGAGGGCCCTCACCTCCCCCCTGTAGGCTGTCTCGTCGTTGTTGGTAATCAAGCCTACCACTGTAGTGTCGTCTGCAAACTTCATGATTGAGTTGCGTGCATGGGTGAACAGGGAGTACAGGAGAGGGCTCAGAACGCACCCTTGTGGGGCCCCAGTGTTGAGGATCAGCGGGTGGAGATGTTGTTACCTACCCTCACCACCTGGGGGCGGCCTGTCAGGAAGTCCAGGACCCAGTTGCACAAGGCTGGGTCAAGACCCAGGGTCTCAAGCTTAATGACGAGTTTGGAGGGTACTATAGGGTTAAATGCTGAGCTGTAATCGATGAACAGCATTCTTGCATAGATATTCCTCTTGTCTAGATGAGTTAGGGCAGTGTGATTGCGATTGCGTCATCTGTGGAGATTTGGGGTGGTAAGCAAAATGGAGTGGGTCTAGGGTGTCATGTAGGGTGGTGATATGATCCTTGACTAGTCTCTCAAAGCACTTCATGATGACGGAAGTGAGTGCTATGGGGCGATAGTCGTTTAGCTCAGTTACCTTAGCTTTCTTATGAACAGAAACAATGGTGGCCCACTTGAAGCATGTGGGCACAGCAGACTGGGATAGGAATTGATTGAATATGTCTGTAAACACACCAGCCAGCTGGTCTGCGCTCTGAGGATGCGGTTAGGGATGCCGTCTGGGCCGGCAGCCTTGCAAGGGTTAAAATGTTTAAATATTTTACTCACGTTGGCCACAGTGAGAGAGAGCCCGCAGGTTTTGGCAGCAGGCCGTGTCAGTGGCACTGTATTGTCTTCAACGCGAGCAAAGAAGTTGTTTAATTTGTCTGGGAGCAAGACGTCGGTGTCCACGACGGGGCTGGTTTTCTTTTTGTAATCCGTGATTGACTGTAGACCCTGCCCTGAGCCGTTGAATTGCGACTCTACTTTGTCTCTATACTGACGCTTAGCTTGTTTGATTGCCTTGCGGAGTGAATAGCTACACTTTTTGTATTCGGTCATGTTTCCGGTTGCCTTACCATGATTAAAAGCAGTGGTTTGCGCTTTCAGTTTTGCGCGAATGCTGCCATCAATCCACGGTTTTTGGTTTGGGGAAGGTTTTAATAGTCACCGTGGGTACAACATCACCGTGCACTTGCTAATAAACTCACTCACGAAGCCTCACAACAACATTGACGTATACGCTGATATCTGGAACATATCCCAGTCCACGTGATCGAAGCAGTCTTGAAGCGTGGAATCCGATTGGTCGGACCAGCGTTGAACAGACCTGAGCACGGTCTGTTCAACACTTTATAACACTATTCTATTACATGTAATAAATTAATATTCTCATGATTTTGGTCATAAAGTTGTTTGTTGATCATGACCTTGGAAATCACTTTGATGCTGACAGAATAAAACTTTTTGCACAGAACCCCTGGTTCGCCATCCAGACTTCCGTCTCTTTGCCTGCATGAACCCAGCGACTGACGTGGGGAAGAGGAACCTGCCCCTGGGCATCAGAAACAGGTGAGAACAAGAGAGAACCAGGCCTGGTGTGGGGCTGAAATGTCTTTAACTTACTGACAACCCTACTAATGGTGGTTTGACTTTGTGACCTTTGTCTTTCCCCAGGTTCACTGAGCTGTACGTGGAAGAGCTGGAGAATGAGGGAGACCTGCTCATCCTGGTAACTGACTACCTGAAAGGATTGAACCCTAATAAAAACGTCATCAACGGCATCATAAGGTCAGGGGTCAGAACACAGACTGTCGTAGCCATCACGTGGCTCACAAAGTCACGTTGAATGTCATGTCATATCGATTGCTGATTTGATTGATTCAATTTATTTTGTTGATGCAGCTTTTATCTGGCGGTGCGTAAGGAGGCTACCTCCAAGCTGGTGGATGGGACAGGACACCATCCCCACTACAGCCTGCGTACCCTCTGCAGGGCGCTGAAGTACGTGGCAGCCAACCCCTGCCACAGCGTCCAGCGCTCTCTCTACGAGGTAGGAGGCCAAAGGCTCTGTCACTGTTGATATCCTTAGTAACATGAACCAGAGGTTCAGACGTCACCAGATTCTCCATTGGTGTCTTTCTCCAGGGCTTCTGTCTGAGTTTCCTCACCCAGCTGGACCGCAGCTCCCATCCCATGGTCCAGAAGCTGGTGTGTCAACACATCATGGGGGGAAACCTCAGGTGTCTAAAGCAGGTAAAACAGCAGTCCCGTACAATGACTAATTAGGTCAGAAGACATTTTATGCGAGTGTTTTTGAACATTTTCAAAGGCACAATCTGGGGTCATTTCAAGTGCTTAATGAATCATGAGTTCAGGATTGAGCCGTGTCTCCTGATCTGTGTGTTTTCCCCCAGCCCATCCCGGAGCCCACTGGGCGACCCTGCATCCAGATGGAAGGCTACTGGGTTTCCCAGGGGGAGATGGAGCCAGCCCTGGACCCCAGCTACATTCTTACCACCTCCGTCAAGCTCAACCTGCGTGACCTGGCCAGGGTGGTGTCAGCCGGGTAGGAAAACCGACCTGCTGCCGTCAAATAACCATTTATTTAGTTGGGCCATTGAAGTTTCTGCGTTGTGATGCGTTTTCATGACACGTCAACGTTCTATGTCAGCCATGTTCTCTCCCCATTTGACATTTACATGGGAGATATTATATAAAAGTCCTATAAAACTGATGACTCTGGAAGAGCCTGTTCATTCATAGTAGCCGCTATCTGGCTGCTGTATTCAGGGTTGATTCTGTTTCTTTAAAGGGAAATTGTGTTGTCGACCGGAGCGTCACACGTGCTGTTGTTAGCGGAATATTAGTTGCGTCATCACTCGCTGCTGCCATAAAGACGACGTGGCTGGTTTTCGCACGTTGTCGCGTGTTTCCATGCCCGCGCCACACCGTCCTTGAAGTACTTGATTGTTTCTCGGCCCTTCATTAATTCCGTCCTCTCTGGGCACGTGGGTTTGCATTCCAAATGGCACCCTGTTCCCTACGGAGTGCACTACATCTGACCAAACCCCTGTACGCCATTTGGGACACGGCCATGACCGCTACTCTCGAGGCCGGGGGGGGGGGAACAATCATCTCCCCTTCCAAGAATTGCACAGTGGGACACCGCTACAAACAGACGGTGACCAAGCGCCAGTAGAAAGTGTTGTGTTTATGTATTTCTGTTTGTCCTTCAGGAGCCACCCGGTCCTGATCCAAGGAGAGACCTCGGTGGGCAAGACCAGCCTGGTCAGGTGGATAGCAGCCGCCACGGGGAACCAGTGTGTGCGGATCAACAACCACGAGCACACAGACATCCAGGAGTACATCGGCTGCTACTCCTCTGGCGGCAGGGGCCAGCTGGTCTTCAAAGAGGGTACGGCCAGTTCTACACTGTAGCCCTGCAGTGTCTCACACGGCCTGTAGTAAACACTCTGTTCATGAGTACGGTGTCATGTCTTGTGCCTCTGTGTATTCTTCCCCTATAGGCGTTCTGATTGACGCCATGAGAAAGGGCTACTGGATCATTTTAGATGAGTTGAACTTGGCCCCTACAGACGTGCTGGAGGCCCTGAACAGACTGCTGGACGACAACAGGGAGCTGTTTGTCGCAGAGACACAGGAGGTGGTCAAAGCTCACCCCCGATTCATGCTGTTCGCTACCCAGAATCCTCCTGGTTTCTACGGAGGCAGAAAGGTACGCGTCACTCAGGCCATAGTGGGATATTAAGATTCAATTGGAATAGTGTAGTTTGGTTATTTCAAGAAGGCACACAGATTTTCTCACTGAGTACGATGTTATCTCTCCCTTAAGAGAGCCAGAGCGTGATAGTGGTAGCAGTGTTAATTTCATTCATTCCGATTATACACATCGCCAGGCGACTGTCTTGCTTCCCCGTAGCTAACCAGTCACCGCCAGCCTTCTAGTTAACTACCCTTTGCCGGGTTAAGAAACACAAGCTGCTTTACAAAATTCAAAACCGATATCAGCATTGAGTTTAATAGTAAAACAACAGTGTAGCTCTGTGTTTCCCTCCCTTGAGTATAGAAAAGTAGGCGGTCTTTGAATTTGTAGTCTTGTAACCCTCCCACTTTCCCCACTGAATTTCATAGCCAGGATATGCAGCCAAATCTCCCTCTGTTCCTCAGAGAAAACATCTTGATTCTCGTCCTTACCATTCAAAAGATATGACTCATAATACCGGCGCTACTTTTCTTTTTTAGTCCTTCTATCGTTCATAAAGCATATCGTGGGCCATTCTGAAAACTAGGCTACTAGCGGACTCGGAACGTTAACCATTTGTTTAGGCTACGCCCGGTTCAGTCTTGTTACCTCATTAGCTAGGAATACCTAACAACCCAAGGCGCGTTCAGCAGGACGCAACGTTTTGGAATGTTCAGGTAGCATATTTCTTTCTGACATGTTGAATACGGAACAACTTTGGCTCTATTCATGGGATTTTGCAAAGAACGTGGCCCTGGTAACATGACCAGTAGCCTACACAGAAAGAAAGGAAAAGGGATAACAAGAAATGTATTGACTAAATCCCTCGAGCCAATTCACTATATCTGACTGGGTAAATCACTTTATGTTGAGCACTTGGTCCAGGACTCGAGCACTGGGACTTGGACTTCAGAGATGGGGACTCGTGACTCGACCGACTGTTGGTGACTCAGGGGACACACTTGCTCTCACTCTGCGCTTCTGTGTGTCCCTGTTTGTTTTGTATGTGATGTGCGGTATCTAAGCTGAATATATCATTCTTATATATGTTAGTCATTATTTCTTCTGTTGGGAAGAGAATAGAATGTTATGCAGAAAAGTATTGGTTGGACAAGGTTATGTATGTTTGTGCACATGGAATAACTAGACTAAATCATTATTGAAACATGATATTTTAGTCCGAATGATGTAAGACTGGGTGAAATCTAAAAAAAATAAAAATAAGTGTCAGAAACAAACTCTGCGGTGTAGTTTGACAGGCCGAGTCTCATCGATTGCAATGTAATCTTAACCCCCGTCAGGTGCTGTCCAGGGCCTTCAGGAATCGTTTTGTGGAGCTTCACTTTGACGAGTTGCCCAGTGACGAGCTAGAGACCATCCTCCAGCAGAGATGTAGCCTTCCTCCGTCCTACTGCTCCAAGCTGGTCAAGGTCATGCAGGATCTCCAGGTGAGTGTCACATATTTGAGCCTCCCTTTCACATGCTAACTCATTGCTTTGGGCGGTAAGTTAATGCTGTTGTGTGTGTGTGTGTGTGTGTAGTCTCTTCGCAGGGGATCCACAGTGTTTGCTGGGAAACATGGCTTCATCACCCTGAGAGATCTGTTCCGCTGGGCTGACCGCTATCGGCTGGAGGAGCAGACGGACGCCTCTCGCGATTGGCTGCAGCATTTAGCTGATGATGGTAACTTGGTATCTTACGCAAAAGGCACATTTTTGTTTTTTTGTCTCTTGCTTTTTCCGTGCTCTTTTTTTTAAATATCTTTTTTTATTTGATTGTGTCGATGACATCCACTTCATATAATGTAATCAAACCCTGTCTCTCTCTCTCCCAGGGTTCATGCTGCTGGCTGGGCGAGTGAGGAAGCCAGAGGAGGCCGCTACCATCCAGTCTATCCTGGAGAAACACTTCAAGAGGACGTTGAACCCTGACAACCTGTTCTCAGAGGAGCAGCTCACCACGCAGTTTAGTGAGTGGAGCAGAGCCTGGTTCACACAGACAACAATTGAACTACAACCCAACTGAGTGCATGACCCTGTTCGTTCACAGACAATTCCTATTGGAGGAGAGTGTCAACGACACAGGAAAGCATTCGACTAAAGCTATAATGTCAAAAGTGCAGAATGTGGTGTGGAGAATGTTCAATACAATGCACTCACAGGACATTCAATGTAAGAGTAACCACAGATTACCCGCGGTTGTACGTACTCAATATGTACTTCAGATGTTGAGAACACGAGGTGTCACTGTTGTCCATTATTTGGGGACAATAGTGTGTGAACATGAATATTGAGTGTGAAGTGGATGGAATGTATGTCACGTGGCGTTGTCCGTCTCAACTGGAATGACATTACGCACCTCCCTTTGCGTAACGTACTCAAATGATTTCCATCAAGTTTAGCCCGGCCATTTTTATAGGTCAGCGTGTCCAAAGAATTAATCTGGGTTATTGTGATTGGCAGGTCCGTCCGTGGACAGCATCGCGGGAGTGCCCGAGGAGTTCCGTCACGTGGTGTGGACGCGGGGGATGAGGAGACTGGCCGTGCTGGTGGGACGGGCCCTGCGCTTCGGGGAGTCTGTTCTATTGGTTGGAGACACTGGGTACGATTCATACGGAGTCCCTGATTGTCCATTTTGAATTAGAAATATAATTTCCAAAGCGAACATGGTAAAGTGAACGGCTCAGTAGTACCTACAGAATGACAAATCTCTGTGTCTACTTACCCGGAAGCCACTACATTAAAGTATTAGCCTCCAGAATGACAGATCAGTTAGAACGTACGTTCCCCCCCCTCCAGGTGCGGTAAGACCACCATCTGCCAGCTCTTTGCTGCGCTGGCTGGACAGAAGTTCTTCTCCCTCAACTGTCACCTGCACATGGAGACGTCTGACTTCCTGGGCGGCCTGCGTCCTGTCAGACACACTGGGACACAGCAGGTAGATGGATACCACACTGATATTGGGCACAATCTAAATGGAACTATGAGCGTATAAGTCTTAATGGAGCCGTCATAAACTCTTCATAAGGCATTTTTATCTTACTGAGGTCAAACAATAAATTCAATAAAATGATGCTGTATGGGTAAAGATCATGCAGTCACAAATGATAATGCAACAGATAATGCAGTCCCACTGATCCCCTCCCGTCGTTGTGCGTTGGTACAGGCGGACGCTGAGGACGGCAGGTTGTTTGAGTGGCACGACGGGCCCCTGGTCCTGGCCATGCGAGAGGGAGGGGTGTTCCTCATGGACGAGATCTCCCTGGCTGACGACTCTGTGTTGGAGAGACTCAACAGGTACACACCCTGACTATGCTCCAATATTGGCACTGGTATACGACTTAGGATCCTTCCCCGATACATGACTTCATTCTAAATGGAATGCTAGTGTGGATATGGGAATAGGGCCACTTCCTCACGAGAATTAGCGTATAGCACTTCATTAGACGGCATTGACCTCTAAGCTCTGACCCTGCTCTCTGATTGGCTCAGTGTCCTAGAGACGGAGAAGTCTCTTGTGCTGGCAGAGAAGGGAAGTGACGATGACGATGACGTGGAGGTGATTGCAGCAGGGCAGAACTTCCGCCTGGTAGCCACAATGAACCCTGGGGGAGACTTCGGGAAGAAGGAGGTGAACAGTCTATATTCTATTATTTTCTAACTCTGTCTCTAAAGGACCACAAGCACGTTTGTTTGTTAGGTGGATGATCAGTCCAACTTGTTAACATTTCTCTGCGTGTGTCCAGCTCTCACCTGCGCTGAGGAACAGGTTCACGGAGATCTGGTGCCCCCAGAGTAACAGCCGCAGTGACCTGGTGCAGATCATCCAGCACAACCTGAGGACTGGCCTCTCATTGGACGATAGCGACCACCAAGGTACTCCTCTCCTCCACACGCCACAGACATAATACAGCTATTCATCTAGGAGTAGCATTTGATAGTCTAGAATAGTCTGACTGCACATTTTATATAGTCTTCTCCAGTTTTGGTCGTGCTTTGCTTCAAATGTGTTGCACCCTCTGTGTTAATTTGGCACCAGTACTTTCAATATCCATTTTACTTCCTTTTTGTGGCCATCTCTCACCGTGACCCTTTGACCCCCAACCCAGGAGGACACATCGCCGAGCTCATGCTGGACTTCATCGACTGGCTGACCAACCAGGACTTTGGGCGGCGCTGCGTGGTCAGCGTCAGGGACATCCTGTCCTGGGTCAACTTCCTCAACCTGGTGTGTGAGCGCGACGCCGACGGCTTCATGACCATGGGGGAAGAGGGCGAGGAGGAGGCCGAGTGGGACCTCCGGCTGGACACGGTCACTGCCTTCATCCACGCAGCGTGCCTGGTCTACGTGGACGGCATCGGCTCAGGTCAGACACTGAGACACAGACTGTTGTTGGTGTGTGGGATTACAACAGCAAATGATCTGTTTTGCTTATGTGTGGCTAGAATACACAGCACGTGGAAGACGCTGGCTGCTGTTGTGAGAGGCTTAGTAACTACTAGAATCGTTTAATCACGCGACCCCTCCTATGGTGTCACAGGGACCACGGCGTCTGCTGCGGAGAACGCCCTGGTGGCGCGCAGGGCCTGTCTGAGCTTCCTGAGTACCAAACTGGCTGGGATCACCAAGCTGGACCAGGAGATGCTAGACGCGCTGAGGGTCTACGACACCAGCCTGTCCAGGGAGCCCCATTGGGGGGACGACTTCTTTGGCATCGACCCCTTCTACATCCCCTCAGGTGTGGGACGCTTTGATCCTAGACGAGAGCATGGGCCCATTGGTCAAAAGTGGTACACTATATAGGGTGCCATAGGAAGCAAGACTGGAGCGTGTGGTTTAATGGATCTGTTTTTGTAAAAAAAAACATCCTTCAGTTTGTGTCGTTGGTGTTGAATGTGTTGAACCTTTTTTCATCGATTTGTTTCCTTTTTCCATCCGTTTTTTTTTTTCGTCCTTTGATTCTGATCAGGCCCGGAGAGGGAAAGCAGGAGCCTGACTGACTATGCCATAGCCGCAGGCACCACAGCGGTCAACGCCCAGAGGCTCCTACGGGCCCTGAAGCTGCAGAGACCCGTGCTGCTGGAGGGTTCCCCTGGAGTGGGCAAGACCAGCCTGGTGGCCGCCCTGGCAAAGGCTTCTGGGAACCACCTGGTCAGGATCAACCTCTCTGAGCAGACTGTAAGACACTGTACACTAACTTTCACTGGGGCTCTTGTGTTAATATAGAAGGCTTTACTATTATGCCAATTTCAAATGTTACTTGAAAGTTTCTGGATTCATATTTTGTATATGTGTGTACTATATAGTATTATTATGTCATTTCTGAACCTTCAACTTCAGGTACATGTTGTTGTTGTATCGTTGTACTGGTATAAATTCACAAGATTGTGGAATTAAATGAGCAAGGAATTAACAACACAGTAAAGGACAAGTGGAAGCACTTTTAAAACCTATGTACGATGTCATATCCTTTCTGGACAGGATGTGACAGACCTGTTTGGGACCGACCTGCCTGTGGAGGGAGGAAAAGGGGGAGAGTTTGCATGGCGGGATGGCCCTCTCCTGGCTGGACTGAAGTCTGGACACTGGATTGTCCTGGATGAGGTGGGGGGGCTCTCACTGTTTTTTATTTTTTATTAACTCCCCAGCAAATAGACATTTGTATAAACTTACTTGAATTTGTGTTGTTTTAGGTGATATAAATTAGATGTTTCGGAGAAGAATGCGATTTTATGAACACGTCTATTTTTCTGTGTAGTTGAACTTGGCATCACAGTCGGTCCTGGAGGGGTTAAACGCCTGCTTTGACCACCGTGCTGAGATCTACATTCCAGAGCTGGGCATGAGCTTCCAGGTACAACACCAGAAGACCAAGATCTTTGGCTGCCAGAACCCCTTCACTCAAGGAGGGGGGCGCAAGGGCCTGCCCAAATCCTTCCTCAACAGATTCACGCAGGTAAGTGATTAAGAGCCAGTGTTTTAGATATATGTAATGATACGTTGAATAAATATTATGGTTGATTTGAATATATTTGAGTCATTTGGGGGGAAAATCAACAGACATTTCACCTGTTTTCTCAGGTGTTTGTGGATCACCTGACCAGTGACGACATGGAATTCATAGGAGACTCCATCTTCCCGAACATTGATAATAAGATCATCTCTAAAATGGTGCAGTTCAACAACCGGGTAGGTAGAGCAGTCCTGTTACACTGACTCCCCCTTCAGCCCTTTTCAACGTTTTGTTTTTCTGGCTCTCTGTGACCGTTGGGGAGGTGACATATTTGACCTCACAGCCAAGGACAATGCCCGCCAGCCTGTAGAGCTGCGGCCGATGTTCCTCACATTTAGTGCCATTTAGTGCAAAGTGACCAAAAAACACGTTGTCCTTGTCAAATCGGTCACGATAGTCCTTCTGATTTATGTTGAGGACTTGTTTGAGAGAGAATCAATTCTGTTTTTGTCTTTTCCACCTGTAATGTCATGAAATGACTGAGGCCCCGCCCCATTTCTTAGTTGGCCACCATATTTCTCCTAATCCTTTTTTGGCTGTCTTAAACGCCATTTTGTCTAGCCACTCATATTCCTTAACTCTGTTCCCCTAAAAAAGATTTCTGTTTTTAATGGACTGAGTTGTATTGCATTCTTATTTTCTCACAGCTGGTCCATGAGGTGTCTGTGGAGAGGAAGTGGGGTCAGAGAGGAGGCCCCTGGGAGTTCAACCTGCGTGACATGTTCCGCTGGTGTCAGCTGATGCAGGCCGACCAATCGCCAGGGTTCTTCAACCCGGGTCAGCATGTGGGGTTGGTGTACGCTGATAGGATGAGGACCGAGGCAGACAAAGCCCAGGTATGTAGACTACAACTCCTGTACATCTGTAGAACCTTTACTCAGTGGGTTTGTGTTCAAACTTCCTTTTTTATTTATTTTCTATCACTTGACGTGTTTTGCGTCTTCAGGTGCTGTCTGTGTTCAGGAAGGTGTTTGGTGAGGACTTCGAGCCCTACACCGGATCAAGACAATTCCACATCACTCCACTCAATCTGCAGGTCAGTCATGTTGCAAACTCCATCCAATTTTCGGTTGAAAGATATTAATATTATTATTGAAAGGTATTATCAAGAAATGTTTTGATTGTACTGATAAAATGGTGTCATTCAGAGCTAATTATCGAGACAGTGAATTGGCCCTTCTTCTCTGTCCCCCGCCTCTCTCCCTCTCGTCCAGGTGGGCTTCTCTGTGCTCCAGCGTAGCGGAGGTGCACCTGTGGCCCTGGACCCTCCTCTGTCCATCACCCACCAGGCGCTGCGGCCCCTGGAGTCCCTGATGAAGTGTGTGGAGATGGGCTGGATGGCGATGCTGGTGGGCCCCACGGCCAGCGGGAAGACCAGCCTGGTGCGCCTCCTGGCCCTGCTCACCGGACACCGCCTCCGCGTCATGGCCATGAACAGCGCCATGGACACCACCGAGCTGCTGGGAGGGTTCGAGCAGGTAGCCAATCACAGAGAGACTTTTGAGAGGATCCGTTTAAGCAAGGCGATGAGCAGATTATGTGATCAAGACACCTAATGAGTAGTAATTAGGAACACAAGGTGATTTGTAGATCAGTGATTCCGTGCAGTCCGACTGCAATTTAGTCAAACACGCACACTATACACGCTTCTTTGTAGGGCCAAGTTCTTTGTAGAGTTTGTGAGCTCTTAGTATTGAGTGTTGAGTTATAGTGTTGGTTGAGTTGGGATTGCAGCACGGGTCGGGTCGGCTTCCGTTTTCCTTCCCGGAGTGCCGAGTTGGGTCCGTTCTCTTTCCAGGTGGACATCGTGCGGCCCTGGCAGCAAGTGCTGGAGAACGTGGACTACATCGTCGCCATGGTGACGCGGCGGGGCCTGATGTCGCTGGACGGGGCCGGGGTGCAGGACACCGAGTTCCTGTTGAAGACCTGGAGCCTGTTCTACCGCTGGCTGAAGGAGGAGGGGCTGGAGAGGACCGGTGGGGCGGTGACCTCGGAGGCGCTCAACAAACTGGAGGTCATCATCCTCCTGCTGCAGAAGCTCAACACCAAACTCAAGGTGTTCACAGGTACCGGTATATTTGTGCACTTTATTTTGATTGAAGAACACAAACGGGCAGGAAGGGACAAGTGCATCTCCCTCCAGGTCATGTCAGAACCAGGCAGCTCCCTCTGGAACAGACGATCATTATCATGATGACTGAGTAGTTGATTAATGAAATGTTTGACGCAAGTAGTAAAGAAGGACGACACTGGGTCGTTGTACACTGGGTCGTTGTACACTGGGTCGTTGTACACAGGGGCTGTGGGGAAACTCACCATAGCATTTTGCTCACGGCACATATCGTTGCTCGAGGAAATTATCTACCCGTCTTCATGTGATAAACTCTGGTTGAGTAGTGTAAACTCTGTTCTGTGTCCCCACCCTCTCTCTCCAGACATGTCCAAGCTGCAGATGGACTTCACCCTGCTGAAGGAGCGTCTGGCCCAGCTGCAGGACGGCTGGAGTAACGGAGGCTTCGAGTGGCTGGACGGCATGCTGGTGCAGGCCCTGCAGGCTGGGGATTGGCTGCTCATGGACAACGTCAACTTCTGCAGGTGAGAAATGGCCTGCATCTGAAATGATCACATTGAAGGAAAAGATACTGTTATATTTACAGGGAGTTCCTGAACCCCTTGGTTTGAGTTGACCCTTGGTTTGAGTTGATCCTTGGTTTGTGTTGACCCTTGGTTTGAGTTGACCCTTGGTTTGAGTTGATCCTTGGTTTGTGTTGACCCTTGGTTTGAGTTGATCCTTGGTTTGTGTTGATCCTTGGTTTGAGTTGACCCTTGGTTTGTGTTGATCCTTGGTTTGTGTTGACCCTTGGTTTGAGTTGATCCTTGGTTTGTGTTGATCCTTGGTTTGAGTTGACCCTTGGTTTGTGTTGACCCTTGGTTTGAGTTGACCCTTGGTTTGTGTTGACCCTTGGTTTGTGTTGACCCTTGGTTTGAGTTGATCCTTGGTTTGTGTTGACCCTTGGTTTGAGTTGATCCTTGGTTTGTGTTGATCCTTGGTTTGAGTTGACCCTTGGTTTGTGTTGACCCTTGGTTTGTGTTGACTCTTGGTTTGTGTTGACCCTTGGTTTGTGTTGACTCTTGGTTTGTGTTGACCCTTGGTTTGTGTTGACTCTTGGTTTGTGTTGACCCTTGGTTTGTGTTGACCCTTGGTTTGAGTTGACCCTTGGTTTGAGTTGACCCTTGGTTTGTGTTGACCCTTGGTTTGTGTTGACCCTTGGTTTGAGTTGACCCTTGGTTTGTGTTGACCCTTGGTTTGTGTTGACCCTTGGTTTGTGTTGACCCTTGGTTTGAGTTGACCCTTGGTTTGAGTTGACCCTTGGTCTGATGCAGGATGCCACCAGAGTGTGTTGTAGATGGTAAATGGCTGTTGTCTTTCTGTTTGTGTTAAGTCCCTCTGTGTTGGACCGTCTGAATGCCCTGCTGGAGCCCGGCGGCTGTCTGACCATCAACGAGCGCGGGGTCATCGACGGAACCACCCCCTCCATCACCCCACACCCCAACTTCAGGTACAATACAAAAGGTTACACACACACACACTCTGTTTGGACAGTCCGGTCTCAACTCATCACGTCTCCCCATCTCCTTTAGGTTGTTCCTGACCATGGACCCAGTTCATGGAGCGATCTCCAGAGCCATGAGGAACCGAGGGGTGGAGATCTACATCCCAGGGGAACACGAGGGGGTCTGCTGGGACACGCTGGACCTGAAGACTGTACTCCACACCGCCGGGGTGACCGGAGACTGTGTGTCTGACCTGCTGATCGAGATACACACCGACATCAAAGCTAGCATCTGGGGTAAGCCCTGGGCACTGCGAGAAACCTCTCCGAAAGATGGAGGATATCAGTTAGATATCAGCTGGGGTTGGCACGTTGCTCGTTTCTTCCAAATCAAAGGTATCCGTAGGAGGAGTCATCTGATCCGAATCTCTCTGTCCACCCAGACTCCCCTGCGTCATGCGTTTCCTCCCTGCTCCACGCTGCAGCCCTGCTGTCCTGCCAGCTGCAGAGAGGGGTGGACCTGCCCAGTGCCCTACAGCACGCCTGTGGTGAGGCTTACTCCCTCTGCCAGCGCACCAATGCCAGCCAACAGGTACCAACCAACACCACCTTGTCTATTATAGACCACCGTATGAAACTCTCACCCTCAGCCAATCAGCCTCTCCCTGTTACTCTGTGATGTAGGATACCCCGGCGACCAGTCTAGATCTACGTAGTGACATCCCACTGTCCAATACGACTTTTATTCTCCTACATTTATATTCTATCATACTTATAAGCTTTACATGTTTTGTCCCCTGCTCTGTGTTGTTCCAGCAAGCCCAGGAGGTGGTTGAGCGTCGCCTGTCCATCCTGGACACAGAGGACTGGGGCAGCGGGCTGCTGTGTGCCGGGGTGTGGCCCGACGGCTTCCCCTCCGCCCTGCTATCCACAGAGGACTCCTGCTTCTCCTCGGTCCTCCGCGACGGACAGGTCCTCTCCTTCTGCCTCAACACGCTCAGCATGCAGGGCAAGAGGTGAGACTCGTAGGTCACAGGTCGGGGTGCCAGGAGTTTTTACTGATCATATGATCAGAGGCCTGGAGAAACAGATTAGAAGTAGGCCCCAGAGTTTTACCGGGTCTTATTGTCGCTATAATGCAAACCTTTTGGATTGACGTGTGTCACCAGGAGCCGTCCGCTCAGCCTGTGTGACCTCCAGAGGGCGCTTCAGAGCGGGACAGCGCTGCACGAGGGTCTGGTGTTCTCCGGCGGCGTGGTGGACCTGGTGGAGGACGGTGATGCCCTACGCCTGCTACCCACCGCCGTCAGGCTGCTCATCGAAAGGGCCTCGCACTCCGACTGGATGCTCCGCACCGCCTGGCTCTCCAGCCTAGCCAAGAGCTACAAGCACGCGCCTGGTAGGAGAGCTCCACTCACGCCATTATTCCTTAGTTAAACAAAACAATCCTTTATGGAGCTTTGTTGCTGCCTACCAGGGGTGTGCGTTTGGTGTATGTTACTGCTTGTGTCAAGGGGACTACTCTGTGGTCAGTGGAGCTTTGTAGCCGTCTGTCTGTGGTGCAGGTTACTCTGAAGGACTGAGATCCGTTTGTTGTTTCAGAGGTGGCACTGGTGCAGCTGGAGGCAGGGAACAGAGCTCTGAAGGCCATGTTCAGCAGCAAGCTGACTGTGAAGGGGAAGTGCCTCACTGAGCTGCTGCAACCACACAGCACAGGTAGGCTAAACAAACTCAATTCCTCAATGTATACGTTAGATACCGATTGTACAAAAAAAAAACTCCCAACCCTCCAGCTCTTTTGCACAGATCTTACATACCATAACTCGCATCAAAACAATCCCTTTTCACAAATTTGCACAATTGACGTTAATGGTCACGTCTGTTCTTGTTAGATGACTACAGGATTCTGGTGGACATGCGTTGGAACAAGCAGTACCTGGACATTCTGGCCAACACGTGCAACTTTGAGGACGAGGAGAGGTACATGGAGTTCATGGAGGCTCTCAACGCAGTGGCCAACAGGTATGTGTCCGGCTGTGTCCCATATTGGACCCTATTCCCTATGTAGTGCACAGATTTTTTTGGACCAGGGCATATTGGGCTCTGGTCAAAACTAGTGCCTTTCACATATAGGGAGCCATTTGGGATTCAACCCTCCGTCCGGTCGTCTGGACGTTTAGTGACTGGGTTTACACCGGGGGCTGTGGTTGCTGAGTAACCTGGGTGTGATGTGCGTCCTAACAGGATCATACTGTTGACGGACAGAGAGGAGAGGGCTGCGGTGGGGAGCTGTGCTATCAAGACATCAGCACACAACAGCGCGTTGAGGCTGGCCACTGCTTTCTCCAAAGGTACAGCATTCGTCTGGACAGTACGCCATGTTGAACAAAACCCAGGGGAAGTCCTCGGTCAAGTATATGGGAATTGGGGGGGGGACTGTGGAAATATGAGTTTTAATATTGATGGAGTTTTGTTTTGACCGTTAAAGGGACGGTGGACATTGGTCGTCTGCCTCACCCAGTGTTGATGCACCTGCGCTCCTTCTTTGACCTGTGGGACACCTTCACACTGCAGGCCGTGCAGACTGGACAGCCCTACATATCTGACCACCTCATGTTCGAGGTTCGTCGTAATACCGTCGTAGTCATTGCAGTTGCGTTTTAGTTGCTCTCGTTCAGCAACCGTCGTCAACCTGTGTGTGTGTGTGTGTGTGTGTCCACCACGGAATGAAATAGAACGATGGTAATTAACAGGATCTATGGTGTCCACAGATCCTGCAGCTGCTGCAGTGGAGAGACCGGTTCTGGCAGGTGTGCAACTCGCTGCCTGCCGACTCCCAGGGAGTGTCGGTCCTCTCGCTACACTGGCAGTGGGTGCAGAAACACCTGATCCTCCGGCTGCCACAGCTGCTACTGGGAGATGGCACCCATGAGTGAGTGACGTCTTCCTTTCTTTCTTTCTTTTTTTACCCAGGAGTTTCGAATCCTCCGACGGACTTTCTGGACATTTAGAATCAAACACTTTGACTTGACAGAAAAAGTTGTCACGTCACCTATTTCCTACATCGTTCACTACACTTGACCGGAGTCAGCGTACTAACATAGGCAATTTGTGGAGGCAGACTTTGTGTTTTCTGGCTGCAATGTAATGACTGACAACTGCCCTGTGCTGCCCTGCTGTTCCAGTGGTCAGCAGGAGCTCCAGACGGTGTCGGCTGCCATCCAGACCGTCCTGTCCACCTCTGTTACTGTGGCCACCGCCCTGAAGGGGATCCAGAAGACCCTGGGGAAACCCCTTCCATTCAAGGTACAGAGGAAGAGAGCTTTCAATCCACTCTGACAAACACCTTTACACAGCCCTAACTGTTATTGGCACTCAAGTGGAATAGAGGTGCTAACTGAAGTTGAAAAATCTCTGATTTATTTTACAAGTTAAAACATAACGGTATTTGTCAGACACCTTCATCGGGTAGAGTTCATGGAGATCGTCCATGTGACATGAAGCTGTCTCCATCTCCCATAGCTGGAGTCTGTGGCTGAGTGTGCTTCCCAGCTGAGGGTCCTGAGCAGGGCCCTGGACGTGGGCGACCTGAGGCTGGACAACACAGCCTCCCTGTGGAGACAGGAGCTGGTCCGCCTGCAGGGAGCCGCTCTGGGCCTGGACACCAAGGAAAGACTGCTAGAAGCCTGGGGCCTGGTCCTGCTAGCCAACAACCAGCTAGAGCCCCAGAACTCCGGTAACCTGGTGCTGCAGAGTGAAGTGTCTATGTGTCGATCTGTGTGTGTTTGCATCTGTGTAACTATTCATTATTCCATTCTATCCAGGTGTCCTGGAGAGGCTGGTGTCATGCGTCCAGCAGCAGCAGGATCACATGACCTCGTGCGGCCTTCTGGAGGTACGCCCCTCCTCCGTGCATGACGCGGGGGACCAGGGGGACAGCGCGCCTCCCTGTAGAGAGGTGCTACAGCAGCTCAGCCGCAGGGCCCAGCTCTGGCCTCTCATGGAGGAGCTGGCCGTCCTCAACCAGCTCAGGCTCAGCACCGACCTGCTGCAGCTGGCTCTCACACAGGGGTAAGGGAACGGCCAAACTGGGTCAATGGAGGAACTTCATGACGGACGGAGGACTTGTCTCCCTTTACTGAATCAGATTTAGAATCATGCCTGAAAGTATGAGGCATTTGAAAAGTGTCATCTTTGGCATATTAGACACCTCACACACAAGCAGCAATAATGCCATCAAAAATATGTTTGTCGTGCCATGTAGTTGTATCGATAACTAACCTGTGTTTACTTTTGCCCACAGGGACAGGGAGTCAGAGGACAGCCTGCGTCGCGAGGTCTCCCAACACCTGCGCTTCTGTCTCCAGTCCACCCCCATGAACGTCACCCAGCTCCAGCCCCTCTGGTTCCTCCTCAGCAGTGACCGGGTCAGTGGTTCAACCAGTTTACCCTCAGTGTAATTGATTTATCATGTTGTTGTATTGTCCTTCAAGAGGACATCCCTGTACCTGTGCCTCAAACAGAACAGAAGAAGTGGTTTTGTGTCATGTGTTGTTGACTGTTGTGCCTGCCTGCATTTCCCCTCCCAGCCTGTGGAGGAGCTGCAATTTGTGTGGTGTGATCTGCTGTCGGAGGCCCTGTCGGCCCTGTGGAGCAGCAGTGTGACCGCTGACCCCGAGCGCTGGCTGAAGTGGGACCCCCTGTGTCCTGAGGGCCAGATGATATCATCCAAGTCACCTCTGGGACCTGATAAAATGGTAGCTAATGTAACATGTAGGATATTAGAGAGGCTCACAGCTTGCCAAAACAATCTCAATGTGTGTTGATGTCAATGATGTTGGTTTGATTTGTGCATCAGGATTTGGACCCATTTACATCACTGAATTGAATTCCATTTCCTGCCATTCCGATTCCAATATGTTACTTCTTAACCTTCTTACTCCTTAACCTCAGTTGTACCACATACAGAGCCGGCTGGTTAGTTAATTATTTAATTGAATTGGAGTTTTCCATAAATGAGGCATTCACTCTCCTTGCGTCACCTCTAGGGTCCTGACATGCTGAGCAAAGCAGTGTGGTCCAGGTGCATGTTAGGGGTTCTTAGCAGCAGCGAGACAGGGGGACGTTGGGACCCCACGGGGACGTCCCTCCTGTCCTCGTCCCGGGTCACCCTGGGGGAGTGGAGGGAGAGGACCGAGCAGCTCCAAGACGTCACCGCCGTGCTGTGGAACAACATGGCTGTCCCGGCCCTGGCCGAGTTCAGGTACACGCGCTGGAGAAAGACACGCGCACCCCAGGCTTATAGAGAGGAATCACCGCATACGACATAGAACGCCGACCTACCCTTACCCTTACCTAGCCCTTACCCTACCTATATCAAGAGTGGTGCACACAATCTATGGTTTTGGTGCATATCTACAAGGCCTACTACTAATATCCATTTGACTCGGCTAGATTATCTCTGCCTCATCCTCTCTTTGTTGGTTCTCTCAGGAGAACTGACCTGCGGCTGCAGGGCGTGGTGCTGCGCAGGCAGCTACAGGCCCTTTCAGAGCTGCTCCCCCCGGGGCTGCAGGAGGGCTACACCGAGACCTGCGAGAGCCTGGTGGAGGACCAGGACCCTCTGGTAGCTGCCCAGGAGGTCCAGACCGCCCTCAGGGACTTCCTGCCCCCCAATCTGCTCCCCGAAGGCCTGCTGGACGCCCTCCTCACCTGCCTGCAGCAGTTTGTCCAGAACAGGGTCCAGGGCTCCATCCGCGTCCAGGGCTTCAGCCAGCTGGTCCGCTCCGGGGTCTTCTGGGTCAACATGGGCCTGCTGCAGATCAAGACCTGGACCCCACAGACCATCTTCGACCCGGCCGTGAAGAGGGCCTACAAGCTGGACTACGCCCAGGAGGAGGTGGGCCACTGTCAATGCAGCAGTCTCTGAATCCAGTTGAATCCAGCAGTCTCTGAATTCAACCTTGTATAGGGTAGTAATGACAGGAGATATTATTTCTCTGGTCTTGTTTTAACATTGGAGTTGAGGGTCATTCTCTTCCCCTATTATGTGACGTTGACAGAGCCCCTTTCTTCTCTTTCCCAGCTGGCTTTGCTGCAGGAGGAGTGGCGAGGACGCAGTCTGTCCTCTCAGCTGCTGACCGGAGCTGAGCTGGAGGAGAGCAGCACCACCGACGGCTTCCAGCATCCTCGCATCAGGTGAACAACCGTCCACAGTATCGGAACTCAACGTGTCCACAGACACCATGGCAATATATGTTCTGGTTGACTGGTTTTTACCAGATGGGGTCTTTTTAAACGTCATTGTCTCTGTGTCCGCAGGTACCTGTGGATCCGTATGCAGCAGGTGAAGGAGCAGATAGCAGAGCTCTCCAGGAAGCAGGCCTGCAGGCCCAACGAGCCCCAGTATGGCAGGCTGTTCCAGGAGCTGCAGCACTACCTCTGCAGCATCGGCCAGCCGGCCGCTGTGGAAGACCTGCTCTCCCACCTGCTGAAAGCCCTCCAGGGGAGTGGCCCCAAATTCAGGTCGGGGACTCAGAGCTTGCTGAAGGAGGAGGCTGTGTGGCAGGCATCGCAGCACCGCTTCGCCCAGAGGCTGGTGGAGGAGTACCCGCTGTACCCTGACGTGGTGGGGCCCCTGAGGACCGCCATCCTCCAGCTCCGGCACGGCATGAGGCTGGTGGCATCCCAGGTGGACTCCTCCCTAACCCCCATTCCTGGCCTGCCCAAGCTGGTGTCCTGCCTACTGGCCTTCCCTTCCATCTCCCCCAGTCTGCCCTCTTACCTGGCCAGGGCAGACTACCTGTGCTCCAGGGGCTGCATGGATGTTCTGAGGGGCCTAGGGAAGCTCTTGCCCCAGCCGGACCCAGATCACGTGGTCCCAGAGCCAGGGACGTTACTCCTGAACGCTCTACTGTACCTGCAGTGTCACGCCCTCTCCACAGGCCAGCTCAGCCAGGACACACTCAAACTCTTCAGACACATCTGTCAGGTGGGCGTCACACGTTTTGATTGGATAGCATTAGATGTCAACTTTTTGATTGGCTTTTGTTGATCTTATTCATTGATAGTCAGGTGGACCAACCAGTGTTCATGTTGTTTGTCATGCGGTATGTCCAGGCTCTGGTGAACGAGTGGGACGAGCAGGAAAGACGTGCGCGGGAGAAAGAGCAGCTTGAGGCCAGTCTGTACCGTCACCGCAGCAGACTCCACGGAACGGGCCTGAGCGAAGACGAGCAAGAGGAGAGAGACTTCAGACGCTGCTTCCCCCAGTTTAACAAGGTACAGTCACGTCAGGGCTAGCCAATGGATCCAATGTAATCTCTCTTTAGTTTGTTACATTTCACTATCACCTAGTCAACTTTTGCAACCATAAACAACCTGCCTCTCTAACTCTCTCTCACTTTCTCTTCTGTCTCTCTCACTTTGTCTCTCGCTCTCTCTTTCTCTCATCTCTCACTTTCTCTTATCTCTCTCTCTCCTCAGGACTTTTCTGACATCACTGCCCAGCCCAGTCTAGAAGGACCGGCAGACAGGGGAGAGCCAGAGGAGGAGGAAGTGACCGAAGATCCCAGCGAAGCTGGCTGCCTGTCTCCAGCCTGTATGAACACTGTGGTACAGGTCCATCAACGCCTCTGTCTGGGCTACACCCAATCACTGTGGTACCAGGCCAGTGCTCCAGCCATTCACAGCAGAGATCACATCCGAGCTCTGGTTTCCTCCTATCAGACCACAGCCCCTGTGATGTCACGCTTCTACCATCTCATGGGTGGGTAGGACACTTAGTCATGTCATGTCTGTATTTATATCTACACAATTACACAAAACCTGAAATTGAGAGGTGTCGGGACTTTTAAGCCCTTCCTACAGGCATGTTATCCTATGATTTAACTGAGTCCTGCTCTTCTCTTTAGAATTGAGAGGTGTCGGGACTTTTAAGCCCTTCCTACAGGCATGTTATCCTCTGATTTAACTGAGTCCTGCTCTTCTCTTTAGAATTGAGAGGTGTCGGGACTTTTAAGCCCTTCCTACAGGCATGTTATCCTCTGATTTAACTGAGTCCTGCTCTTCTCTTTAGAATTGAGAGGTGTCGGGACTTTTAAGCCCTTCCTACAGGCATGTTATCCTATGATTTAACTGAGTCCTGCTCTTCTCTTTAGAATATTTCCATAACTCTACTGTTTACAACTTTGTCTAAATCGGTATTTCCCCCGCGTGGCCCTCAGACTCTGAGATGGACCAGCAGATGACAGGCACCCAGCTGCTTCTCAGCGCCCTGCTCCAGAACACTGTCCAAGGGACCCCGGGGCCCCAGGGCCTGACCCTCCAGCCAGACGGGCCCTATGACTTCTACCAGCAGCCCAACATGAGCGAGGCCCGCCTGTGTCTGCCTGTACTGGAACAGCTGGCCCTGGCTGTCAGACAGAGGCTGGAGGAGTGGCCCGAGCACCCTGCCCTAGTGCAGGTAAGAACCATGAGTGACCCAACCTATGGGCTTATAAAGTGTCTCGTATCTCATATCCCCATGTAAGGGTTTGGTGAACTTAGTAGTTGAGTGCTATTTTAAATGAATATTACTTGTTACTTAATCCAAAGGCTTTCACAAGAGAGAAATTTAACATGGGTTTGGATTCGAAATGTTGAACGGTTGAACGGTGAGATATTAAAGATATTAAAGACACGATAGATCAGACACATAGTACAGTGCCTTGCGAAAGTATTCGGCCCCCTTGAACTTTGCAACCTTTTGCCACATTTCAGGCTTCAAACAAAGATATAAAACTGTATTTTTTTTGTGAAGAATCAACAACAAGTGGGACACAATCATGAAGTGGAACGACATTTATTGGATATTTCAAACTTATAATATCCAATAAATGTCGTTCCACTTCATGATTGTGTCCCACTTGTTGTTGATTCTTCACAAAAAAATACAGTTTTATATCTTTATGTTTGAAGCCTGAAATGTGGCAATAGGTCGCAAAGTTCAAGGGGGTTGAATACTTTCGCAAGGCACTGTATATAAAGGCGTGAGATCTGTAGAAAGACAGAGCGGCTGTGGAATGTGCTGGGTGGACGGAGATCAAAGGATTGCTGGGAAGCAGATGAACATCTGTGGATTAGGCGAAGGAGAGGTTGAGGTCAGATCCCCTGAAGGGAGTAATATGGGTTTTACTACCCTCTTCCAGTTTAACCATAAGATGTAAGGATTGGAGAGAAAGAGGAGTGTCTTAAGATACATACATACATACATACATACATACATACATACATACATACATACATACATACATACATACATACATAACATACATACATAACATACATACATACATACATACATACATACATACCTGTGATGGTGAGAAATGTCTGGTTGTCTGAATTACAGCTGTCACGACCCTTTTGGGAAGAATTAAACTTGGTTAAAGTGTCTGTAGTGTCCGTGAGTTATTTACTCTGATAAAATAAGAACCTAACAGTAGGTTAATGCATCGTGCCACCAGCGTCAGTAAGCATTCAGGTGTTTAGTGTTGCTGAGCTTGTCTCCGTCTCTCTGTTCCAGTTGACGGTGGTGATGGAGAGGATCATGGCCTTCAGTCTGGCCAGCCCACTGGCCAAGTTCCTCAACGGCCTGGAGATCCTGCTCAGCAAAGCCCAGGTGCGTCCTCCTGCCACTACTGCTGTTATTCTCCCTCTCTTAGCCTAGTCCTAGATACAGTATGTTTATGCTGACTATAGGAGTTGGCAAGAACCATACAAACAGACCTGTGACCAGGCTATCCAGCGGCGGCAGGTAGCCTAGCTGTTAAGAGCGTTGGGCCAGTAACCGAAAGGTCACTGGTTAAATCCCCGAGCCGACCGGGCTCCATACCCACTCCCCAAATGTCTCCCTGAGCCCTAGTCAGAAGTAGTAGCCTTATAAAGGCAATGGGGTGCCATTTGGGATGCAGGGCCATCTCTTCCTACAATGGCCCTAACCCTGTTCTAACTTCACCCCTTTGCCCTCCTCAGGAGTGGGAGAACAACGCCAGCCGCAAGGTCTCTCTAAGGAGGGAGTTGGAGCCTGTCACTAACCTCATCATCCAGTGGCGCAAACTGGAGCTCAAGTAAGGAACAGCGGGCAGGCAGGGTTACACTCCTGGTTATGATACTTTTTTTTCTTCTTCATCATGCGTATAATATCATTTTCTGTTAAGAGTTATTGTGGTGTAGACGTGGTGAGCAATTGGGATGTATTTTGACACTATGGGAGAAAAATGGATCCGGTTTCCCACAACCCGCTAGACTTTAAGGTCTTTCTACTTTCTTTCTACGTGTCAACAGCTGTTGGTCCAGCAGTCTGGACAACGCCTTGAAGCGTCACACAGAGAGATCCACCAAGCACTGGTTCTCCCTCTACCAGCTGGTTGAGAGGTACCTGGAGGAGCAGAGGATGGACACCGGCACAGGTATGAAAATGTTGGGTCACATTCATATGGTACCGAACGGAAGTAAACAGACGAAAACAAGGAAGGGACTACCTGGACCTGTCCAATAAGAAACACACATTTTTTTTTTGTTTCCGTTGGGAAAAAAATGTTTGGACGCCGTTTTCCATTGCCCTAATGAACAGTGGAGTATCAGCCAGCTAACTCTCCCTGTCCTCTGTTGTCTCCAGTAGAGGGCGATCTGTCTCTGGAGAGTCTGTCCCTGTCCACGGTGTCGTCCACGCTGCAGGCCTTCATGGAGGGTTCCACGCTAGGGGAGTACCACACACGGCTGGCCATGCTTCTCAGCTTCCACTGCCACCTCCTCCTGGCCCCCAGCCAGCACGGACAAGGTGGGACCCAACCCAGCGTCCCCTCGCATGCATACTTTTACAGACACACAGTAGTCTGCGCTAAGTCCGTTGACTTGGTGTTCACCTTTTTCAAACATGCAGATGTAGTCCTGACTAGGAAGTCCTTCCTGCTTTCACAGAAACTCTCTGCAGTCTCCTCTGGAATCTGCACAAGTACTACACACAGTTCTCAGAATGCATCCAGACCAAAGTCACTCAGCTCCGCCAGCCCATTGAGAAGGAGCTCAAGGACTTTGTGAAGATCTCCAAGTGGAACGACGTCAGTTTCTGGTCCATCAAACAGTCGGTGGACAAGACCCATCGGTAAGACTGCCTGTTGAATAAAAGATCCTCATTTTCTTGTGTATTAAAAAAAAATGACCGTTACGCCATACCATTTGACCTTTGATCCCCATCCAGTAAATACATGACAATATCCACCACTCTTATGGTTTCCCAGCACCCTGTTCAAGTTTGTGAAGAAGTTTGAGGCAGCGCTGAGCGGGCCGTGTGCCCCGTCACTGATGGAGCAGGGGGGCAGTGCCAGCCTGGACAGTGTGGATGCCAACCGAGAGAACACCCCGTTGCACAGGCTTCACCATGCCCTGAAGAACGCCCTCCCTGGCAAGGCCAGAGACCTACCGGTGCAGTACAAACCACCCTCTAGCCACAATCACTCGGATCACACAGACGAGTGGCAATAATATACAACGTCAATATGGCATCAAAATCAGTGTTCTGTTCTGACACAAAAACATTATTGTTCTGAATCATAAAATGACAGTTTGGACCAGAATTGCTCTCCACAAAGAGCGCTTTCATTACATTCTGATGAGGTTGGCAATGACTGTGCTTGTGTGTTACAGGGTGAGTCCCCAGAGGAGGGCCCTGCAGGTGTGGAGCCCTCATCTCTGCAGGGCCGTCTTCCCCTCCTCACCAGGAAGATGAGGAAGATGTGTGTGACCCTGGTGAAGAAGAACCCCCTGCCCGAGCTCTCTGAGGACCTGGACGTCTTCACTGGTAAGAGCTGGAGAAAAACTATGGCCTCTCACAGGTTCTAGATGAGAAGCGTCTGCTTGTGTTGCCTCGTTGAGAATCCATCACGAATGGCAATGAGAAAAACAAAAGAAATCAAAGGTTTTGGATGAGAAGCTGAAGTTCTACTGCCTCGGATTAGATTGTGGGAAAAGTCCCTCTATGATTATAGTTTTGACTATAGACATGTGTTTTTTATTTCAGGGGAGATCATCAGCAACCTGCGTGACCTCCAGAGCCTCGCGATCGACCTGAAAGCCGAGAAGGAGAAGCAGAAGTCCGAGGTCAAACACATCCTCCAGCAGAAGCAGAGGGCCCTGTCTGACCTCTTCAAGATGCTGGCTGAGATCGGTGAGTCCCTCCACATAGAGACTTTGTATCCCAAGTACATCTTTATGTCAGTGATGCTGATGCTGTACAGTATTTTATGACCGACGGGGGCTCTGCTGTCTTTGTGCAGGTCTGTCCTACCGTAAGGGCCTGAACTGGAACAGGACAGCGGACCCAGAGGAGACCCTGTGTCTGCAGCCGCTGGAGCTGCACACCGCCCTGGCAGCAGTCAGGACCCAGGAGCAGGCGGAGAACAGGTAAGACAAGACGCACCCACCTGGCTGCTACACACCACATGTTACAAATATTATACTTTGAATAGCCGTGCGGCACGTCACGGAGTACCTGGTTGACTGTGGCACGGAACCGTGTCTGTTTCAGTTTGTTTACTGAGATGAACGCCGCGTGGGACGGCTGTCAGAGGTACTTCTACCGCTCGTGGGCCCGCAGAACGGCCATGATGACTGCTCTCCAGAGCGCTGCTAAGGTGAAAGACTGACATGGAACGACCGACCGGTTGACTTCGTTGCAACTGCGAAATATTGGTTATTTTGTGTGTTCTAAATGGGGCCTAAAACACTGAGTTACGTGCCAAATGATAAGATATCCATGGCCTTAACGGCGTCTGAAAAACCGTGACGTAGTTTGAACTGTGTGTGTGTGTGTTCCAGGAGCTGGGGATTGGGAACATTGATCGGTGCCGAGGCTTCTCCTCCCACCTGTTCAAGCTGCTGCTGAGACAGAGGCGACTCCTGGCCAAGCTCACAGAGCAGTGGGTCCACCTCAGGTTAACTTTACCTTCTAACCTATGACCTTACTCCTCGGAGCTTACAGTTTGGCTAGAGGATCTGTGTGTCTCTTGGTATGGGTGCGTCCAAAGTGGCACCCTATTCCCTATATGGGACCTTATTCCGCATCGGGCCCTGGTCAAAATCAGTGTACTATATAGGGAATAGGGTTCTATTTGGGAGACAACTTGAGTATCTCTATCTGTAGTTGTCCTTCTAACACTCTTTTTGGCTTGTATCCTCTAACACATGCAGGAGGCTAACAGTCAGTGTTCAGGGCATCCAGGCTCACCTCCGGGCCCACAGTGAGGATGCTGGTGGCCTCCCCCCCCAGGCTTCTCTCCAGGCCTGGGTGATCAAGGCCCAGGGCCTGTCGGCGCAGTGTGTCACCCTCCTCCAACAGCTCTCCTGGCTGCTGCAGTGTTGCCCCGAGGGGCCCCAGCAGACGGACGGGTCAGGCGGGCAGAGGGAGCCCACCCTGAGGTGCCCGTCCCCCCTGGCGTCTCAGAGGCAGCCCCCTGGGTGTCTGCTGAGGAGGGGAGACCCGGCCTGGAGCCAGCTGAGTCAGCGCGTGGCGGACATGTTGGGTCAAACGCAGAGCCTGAAGGAGGAGCTGGATGCAGTGGCACTGCAGTCCACACAGGGGGCGCTGCACTCCTGGTAAGGCCAAGGAGCACAAGATAGTATTAGAAATACTGATAGTACTAAACAGGAACTTAACACAGATAAGACCATTAAGCTTGGGTCTTCATGTCTTTCCTCCACATCTCCCCAGGAGCCACTTCTCTGTGTGTTGCTCGGGCTATGACCGGCTGGGTTCCGTGACGGCACAGATGCCCGCGGTGGAGCAGCTGTTCACCACCCCCGAGGGCACGGCCGACACCCAGCCTGGGCTGACCCGGGGCTTGCAGTACGTCAGAGGAGAGGTGGAGGCCGCCCTGACTGAGTTCACCACCTGGAAGACCCAGCTACTCTCCCTGGGCCACGAACACACAGGTGAAAACAGACCGATCATGCTTAGTTAATCAATCCGTCACATGTATATTATAATGTCCGTTTCAAAAAATATATATATATTCCATTGGTATTACACTGGTGTTAAAATTGTATCACAGTGTTATTACATTGTTAAAATAATTTCCCCTCCACCTCTTCCCCCTCCCCCCCTCAGATTACCAGCAAACATTCTGCTCAGAGTTCTCTGCTGAACTTGAAAAGGCCATCAACACAGTGCTGGTTGCCGTGCAGACCCTGGTGAAGAGGAGGGAGGGGGAGCAGCAGAGAGAAGAGCAGACAGACACCAAGAGAGGTGAGGAGAGACCCCTGCTGTCTTCCTCCAATAACACACCTGGGCCATATTCGCTAGGCACCAAACAGAAGAAAACGGACTGAACCTGGGAGGGGCTTTTCTTTGTGTCCTTGTGTGGTTATTGCTGGAGAACTGTAGGGGAAATAGCTGTCTAAAAAGCAAACCAAGCAAGCCAGAGTGAGACTGGGCCAAGATTCATTAACGTGATCAATCCTAGGGTCCCGTAAAGTGTGTTGATCATTGATAGGACAGGAAATGACATTCCCAATCTGCCTGTTCCAGAAGGTGAGGTGGAGGCGCCCCAGGAAGACCTGCTGAAGCCTGGTCACCTGAGCCGCCTGCTGGAGGAGGAGCTAGGAGCCGAGGTGGCGTCTCTCTCCCTGGGGGAGGTCAGCGACACGCTGGAACAGCTAGTGGAGAGACTCCGCGTCCACCGAGACTCCTGTCCGTCTCACCAGCTCCAGGTGGGTGCAGTCAACACAGCATATACTGTAGCCTATACCGCCCTCTAGTGATATAATACTGAAACGCAACGGTTCTGTAAGGACGCCAACGATGTCAAAGTCGCCATAGGAGTTCATTACTTCTTTCTCCTGAGGTTTTCTGAGCGATGATGTCGTTTCAGAATACTTTGTGATATTCAACGTCTCCGTTGACCTGCTGTTTTTCTCCTTTGTCCCGTGTGCTGTGTGTTTAGGAGCTGAGTGAGGCGTGCAGGCTGCTGGCGCGCCTGGAGCCCATGCTGGGGCTGTACTCAGAGCTGGTACGCTACTACCTGGCCGTGTCACTGGGAGCCCACAGGAGCACTGGGAAACTGCTCTCTGTCCTGGCCGGCATCTTCACTGAGCTCGCCCAGAAGGTAGTGTACTGTATCCATTCTACTGGGATCTGCTTTAAAACATACCATCAGGTTCTCTGTCAAACTTTTTTTCAACATTTGATTTAAGTAGTGAAAAACATTAGGACAAACTGTGGTTTCAGTACCTGTTTATTTCTACTGTTTGGGTAAGTTACCTACACTGCAATGGTGCCTACAGTACAGCAGTTACTTTTTTCTGGTTGATTGTCCTGTTGTCTTGTCCTGCAGGGCTTCTGTCTACCCCAGGAGCTGATGGAGGGAGGGGATGGAGAGGGGGCCACAGAGTTCCATGACTATGAGGGCGGTGGCATCGGAGAGGGAGAGGGCACCAAAGACGTCAGCGATAAGATCGAGAATGAAGAGCAGGTGATGCCTACAAGAACGACAATATAATGCAGACACTATAAGATCTATGTTTTTTTGACTAGCGTTACTCGTGAAAGGCCGAATCCTAACTTCCACTAAAGTCTATTTTCACTTAGTCGTGTATTGATGTCAGTGGGAGACTAAGTAAAAACATAGTTATAACATTTTGCTAAAATGGCTGTTTCTGTCGTAGGTGGAGGACACATTCCAGGAAGGCCAGGAGAAGAAGGAGGAGGAGCCTGACAAGAAGAACATTGAGGAGGAGGACAACGCCATCGAGATGTCTGAGGACTTTGACGGCCAGATGCATGATGGAGACCAGCAAGAGCCAGGTGGGAAGACGGACCACTTACCGCACACAGCCTCATGGCAGTCTGAACTTTCTCCTGGGTCATGTTCATGAGGCAGCAACGGGAGAAAATTTAAACATTAAGGGACTACCTCGAATTTGTCCAATTAAAACGCTCATTTTTCATTGTCTGTTGCAAAACAGTTTTCTGTTGCACGCCCTAATAAACCCAACCCTGGTCTCACAACGCAAAACGCTCTTGGTTATTCCTTTTCAGGTGAAGATGACGAGGAAGAGTCTGACAAAGAGGAGGATGAAGATCTGGATAAGAAGATGGGTGACCTGGGCGAGGGCCAGACGGACACGCTGGACGAGAGGATGTGGGGTGATGATGAGGATGATGATGACGAAGAGGAGGGCAGTGACAATGAGGAGGAGTCAGGCCAAGGAATGGACCAGGTACGGGGAGAGAGAATTTGATTTAAACTGTTCACATATCAGACGGCGAGTGCAGTATCTACCACTTGCCACCAGTCAGCATGCTACTGTATTCGAGTGCAGTATCTACCACTTGCCACCAGTCAGCATGCTACTGTATTCGAGTGCAGTATCTACCACTTGCCACCAGTCAGCATGCTACTGTATTCGAGTGCAGTATCTACCACTTGCCACCAGTCAGCATGCTACTGTATTCGAGTGCAGTATCTACCACTTGCGACCAGTCAGCATGCTACTGTATTCGAGTGCAGTATCTACCACTTGCGACCAGTCAGCATGCTACTGTATTCGAGTGCAGTATCTACCACTTGCCACCAGTCTGCATGCTACTGTATTCGAGTGCAGTATCTACCACTTGCCACCAGTCAGCATGCTACTGTATTCGAGTGCAGTATCTACCACTTGCCACCAGTCAGCATGCTACTGTATTCGAGTGCAGTATCTACCACTTGCCACCAGTCAGCATGCTACTGTATTCGAGTGCAGTATCTACCACTTGCCACCAGTCAGCATGCTACTGTATTCGAGGGCAGTATCTACCACTTGCCACCAGTCAGCATGCTACTGTATTCGAGGGCAGTATCTACCACTTGCCACAAGTCAGCATGCTACTGTATTCGAGTGCAGTATCTACCACTTGCCACCAGTCAGCATGCTACTGTATTCGAGTGCAGTATCTACCACTTGCCACCAGTCAGCATGCTACTGTATTCGAGTGCAGTATCTACCACTTGCCACCAGTCAGCATGCTACTGTATTCGAGTGCAGTATCTACCACTTGCGACCAGTCAGCATGCTACTGTATTCGAGTGCAGTATCTACCACTTGCGACCAGTCAGCATGCTACTGTATTCGAGTGCAGTATCTACCACTTGCGACCAGTCAGCATGCTACTGTATTCGAGTGCAGTATCTACCACTTGCGACCAGTCAGCATGCTACTGTATTCGAGTGCAGTATCTACCACTTGCGACCAGTCAGCATGCTACTGTATTCGAGTGCAGTATCTACCACTTGCGACCAGTCAGCATGCTACTGTATTCGAGTGCAGTATCTACCACTTGCCACCAGTCAGCATGCTACTGTATTCGAGGGCAGTATCTACCACTTGCCACCAGTCAGCATGCTACTGTATTCGAGGGCAGTATCTACCACTTGCCACCAGTCAGCATGCTACTGTATTCGAGGGCAGTATCTACCACTTGCCACCAGTCAGCATGCTACTGTATTCGAGGGCAGTATCTACCACTTGCCACCAGTCAGCATGCTACTGTATTCGAGGGCAGTATCTACCACTTGCCACCAGTCAGCATGCTACTGTATTCGAGGGCAGTATCTACCACTTGCCACCAGTCAGCATGCTACTGTATTCGAGGGCAGTATCTACCACTTGCCACCAGTCAGCATGCTACTGTATTCGAGGGCAGTATCTACCACTTGCCACCAGTCAGCATGCTACTGTATTCGAGGGCAGTATCTACCACTTGCCACCAGTCAGCATGCTACTGTATTCGAGTGCAGTATCTACCACTTGCCACCAGTCAGCATGCTACTGTATTCGAGGGCAGTATCTACCACTTGCCACCAGTCAGCATGCTACTGTATTCGAGGGCAGTATCTACCACTTGCCACCAGTCAGCATGCTACTGTATTCGAGGGCAGTATCTACCACTTGCCACCAGTCAGCATGCTACTGTATTCGAGTGCAGTATCTACCACTTGCCACCAGTCAGCATGCTACTGTATTCGAGTGCAGTATCTACCACTTGCCACCAGTCAGCATGCTACTGTATTCGAGTGCAGTATCTACCACTTGCCACCAGTCAGCATGCTACTGTATTCGAGTGCAGTATCTACCACTTGCCACCAGTCAGCATGCTACTGTATTCGAGTGCAGTATCTACCACTTGCCACCAGTCAGCATGCTACTGTATTCGAGTGCAGTATCTACCACTTGCGACCAGTCAGCATGCTACTGTATTCGAGTGCAGTATCTACCACTTGCCACCAGTCAGCATGCTACTGTATTCGTTGTTTAGTAATTGTTCTTCTTTTTGTCTTCAGGGGGAATCAGAACTGGTCGCCAAGGACGACAACCTGGATGCAGCAGACCCCAAAAAAGACAAGAACAAAGATGACAAAGACCAAGAGTTGGACGAGGAGGAGAAGGAGAAGATCAACGAACAAGGGGACGAGGTAAGCTTTAACTAGGACACAATGTTGACTTCGAAAGACCAGTAGTTTGGTCAAACTGTCCCTGGCTGTGTAATGAGCAATCGGCCAATAAATCTCAGGCTGTAGTTGGGTGTGTTTTAACAGGACTGCCAGACCGTATCTAATTTGAGTTTTTCTGTTTTTGTGTTCCAGCGGGAGTTTGATGAGAACGAGGTGGACCCGTACCACGGGAAGCAGGAGAAGAAGCCTGACCCGGAGGTCATGGACCTGCCTGATGAACTCAACCTGGACCAGGAGGAGGAGCAGGCTGGGGACGAGGGGGATGGAGAGGGAGAGGGTGAGGCTTTAGCAAGGGTCAGGGGTCAACAGGGGAGGAGAGGAACATACCTGGGTTCAAATATTATTTGTCTTCTTACAAATACTTTCAGTGTTGGAGTGCCAGGTAGGCAGGGTTTGCACTTTGGGACTATTGTACATACACAGCCCTGATTGGCTGATAGGTCTAGAGCGCACCCCCTTACCCAGATGAACAGTCATTGATCTATTATAATCAGATCACATTGTGACATCATGATATGGGCCAAAAAATAGATCTTACACAAAAATGGCATTATCAATTTCGGTGTTATTTTGACCTCCACGTGGAAATATCTTTAATAAAACAGGACAATTGTGTTTTTAACTTTACTGCCCCTTGAAGCGCAGCTAAATAATTTGAAAGAAAACAAATACTATTTGAGAGACACAGGTGGAGACACCACAGAACCAGTGTGTGATCATTGTTTATTTCCTCCAGAGGAAAACCCGTTGGACATTGACGAGAAGCCCATGGAGCTGGACGAGAAGGAGGTAGCAGAGAAAGATGAGGAGGGAGGAGCGGAGGAGATGGCTGAAGATCAGAAGGACAAACAAGGAGAGGAGGAAGGCCAGGAACCCAAGACTGAGGAGGAAGAGGGAGGTGGAGGAGAACCAACAGAGGAGGACAACGAGTCACCCGAGGAGGATGAGGAGGAGGAGAAGGATGAAGGACGGGAGGCAGGGAAAGAGGAGGACATGGCCATCCCTGCAAACGAAGGCCAGAAACCAAAGGTTGTTTGACGAAGAGAAGAGACCTTCTTCACATTGGGGATTCAGATGTACCGAGAGCAGGTAGTTTTGCTAGTCGGGTGTTTAATGCCTTTCTTCGTCATTGCCCACAGGAGGAGGAAGAGGAGGGTACGGGTGAGGATGAGGAGCAGCCAGAGTCGGCAGAGAGGAAGGAGCACAACACGGACGGTCAGACGGGAGAGGAGAACGTCCAGAGTGAGACGGCCGTGGAGCTGGCAGGAGAAGCATCCGAGAGAGACCAAGCTAAAGAGGTACATACCCACCTCGCCCAAGCCATTTACAGCCCATGTCTAAATCCACACATTTGACCCTCTTGTTTTGTTGTGTTGTTGTCCAGGAGCACGGTACCGGAGCAGCTGATGCCAGTCAGTCAGAGGGGCACGAGTCCAAACTCATGGCAAGGATGTCCTCTCAGAAACAGAGCCAGAGCAAGACACAGGTATGTCTGGTCAACGAATCTCTCCGGCCCGGTGTCAAACTCATTCCACGGAGGGCCGAGTGCCTGCGGGTTTTCGCTCCTCTCTGGTACTTGATAGATGAATTAAGATGAATTAAGGTCAGTAATTAGTAAAGAACTCCACTCACCTGGTTGTCTAGGTCTGAATTGAAAGGGAAAAACTAAAAACCCACAGACACTCGGCCCTCCGTGGAATGGGTTTGCTCTGCAGTGTGTTCTTGAGTTGAAGTGAGACCGAAACATTTCAAAACGGGCTCAAAATGCGTTTTTTTGTGTGTTTTAAGATGAGCAATATATTTCTAAATGGGTTCTAATTCCGACCTGGCTGTTCCAGAGCTTCAAGAGGAAGCCTGGGCGTGCGGACAACGAGCGCTCGACGGGCGACTACAACGAGCGTATCAGCAAGCGCCTGCGAACAGTGGAGAGCAGTACGGAGAAGACGCAGGAGAACAACCAGACTGATGCCCAGCGGGAGTCGGACCTGTACGAGCACATCAAACAGGGAGAGACGGCCTACGACACGCAGACATACGGTGAGGCAGCGATCGCACCACAGAACACTGAGCTGCACAGACATCCATCCCGCGGAGTTCACTTCACACTTTTATCCTCGCCCTCGAAGACGACTGACGGTAACGTTCTAAAACCATCGTGTCTCTTGACATGTTACAGATGTTGCCAGTGCAGACCAGCAGAAACCAGCCGGAGCCCCCCAAGAGGAGGACCAAGAGGATGAGGACATTGCAATGGATACAGAGGAGCAGGAAGAGGACCTGCAGGCTGTTGAGGCCCACGAGTTGAAGCCAGAGAAGCTGGAGTCGAACAGAGCGTCGCAGAAAGGTGCCCCAGCCATCTACTCATCTCGTGTGTGTGTGTGTGTGTGTGTGTGTGTGTGTGTGTGTGTGTGTGTGTGTGTGTGTGTGTGCGCTTGCCTGTTGTTAATGTGTCTTACTGTGTCTGTTCTCCACTGTAGGTCTAGACAGCGGAGAGCTGGAGGCTCAGAGGCAGTGTGAGGGGGACGAGGAGAGGCCAAAAGACACACAGGGTCACGGTGGCGAGGAGCACCCAGAGAGGAGCACAGAGTCTACCTTCCACACCGTCCCAGAGCTGCTGATGGACACACTGCAGGTACCCGAGAGATGATCCGAGACCTGCTTTGTGCTCTACTACTAAAGAAACGGATCTGCCAGAAAGCTCTGGCTCTGTATAAGATTAGTTGAATGTCTTGTGTGTCCCCAGAACCCAGTCCGCGACCCAGAGGAACTGAGGAGGGAGATGGAGCTGCAGCTGGAAGCCTGGATGAAACAGGCCCCTGGAGAACGGGAGGAGGTACCAGCACTTTGGATGTCCTGCAAAACATTCCTAATAACGGACATTATTTACCCTGTCATTCTCTGTTCCCATTACCTACCACTCGAAGTTCAGATCTCTGTGTGTAACTAAGCTGTGTAACTCGTGCCGTGGTCTTGACCTACAGGAGAGTGCAGCGGCAGCCATGTGGCACCAGTACCAGACGTTGACCTCGGCCCTGTCCCAGCAGCTGTGCGAGCAGCTCCGTCTCATCCTAGAGCCCACGCAGGCAGCCAAGCTCAAGTGAGTACCTACCGCAGCCCCTAGACGATCATTCAGGGAGCATGGTCATTGGTCAACTATTAGACAACACTCACAGACTAGAACAGGAACAGGCTTTTGCAACCTTTTCTATTCATTCATTCATTTCAAATTTTTTTATTTTTTAATTTTTAAATAATTTCTTTTTCTTTAAAATCTCAGTACAAATATTAGCACTTTTTTCAATTTATTCTGTTTTCTCGCTGTGTCACAGAGGAGACTTCCGCACAGGGAAGCGTTTGAACATGCGGAAGGTGATCCCCTATATCGCCAGTCAGTTCCGTAAAGACAAGATCTGGCTGAGGAGGACCAAGCCCAGCAAGAGAGAGTACCAGATCTGTCTGGCTGTGGACGACTCCTCCAGCATGGTGGACAACCACTCCAAACAGGTACAGTAGGCCTTCTTAGAGGGATGAGAGGATACAATAACCTTAGAGCGCGGGCCAAAACCGATATTATTTCGCCCCTCCAAAGTTTTTAGCAAAATAAAATAATCAAAATCACCAGGAATTAAGCTAAAAATGAGTTTAATTTAGGAAATCTGTTGATCAAGTATTCTCACAACAACAAAAAAAGAGACCTGATTGTGTCTCAATGTAATGAAGGTATGAAATTATCATTTTCAAATACTATCTTTTTGGTCCCCCGAACAGCCGCTCCCAGTCTAGTTGCCTTAGTCATTTTTCTGAATCCCAAATGGCACACTATTCCCTTCATAGTGCACTACTTTTGACCAGGGCCTCATAGGTGTCTGTTCAAAAGTAGTGCCCTATATAAGGGAATAGAATGCCATTTGGGAAACAGACAGTGTCTCATTAATGTCTCACCTCTGTCTCCCGTGTGTCACAGCTGGCCTTTGAGTCCCTGTCTGTTATTGTCAACGCTCTCACTCTCCTGGAGGTCGGGCAGGTGTCCGTGTGCAGGTGAGAGGAGCGGCCCTCTGTAGATAAATGAATATTGATGTCCAGGTGTTGCTCTTCCCCAGACAGTGCTGTTACATTTGTGAAATGTTTTGGTTGTCACCTCAGCTTTGGTGAGACGGTGCAGCTGCTCCATCCGTTCCAACAACAGTTTAACGACCAGTCTGGCGCCAGGATACTGAGGCTCTGTCAGTTCCAGCAGAAAAAGACCAGGATAGCCCAGGTTGGGTCCAGCTTTTTTCTTTTTTTGTTGTTTTTTGTGCTTGATATCTTTGTTTTCATGAACTGAACGCCTTCCAGGCCCATTTGTTTACCGTCTGTGATATTAGAACGCATCTATTTAGTGGGCTACTCTTGTTTGAGACTGACCGCCACATTGTGCTCATGTCCTTCAGTTCCTGGAGACCTCAGCCAACATGTTTGTAGCAGCTAAGCAGCACAGCCCTGGATCCATGAACACAGGTAATGCATTGCGGTGGTGCAGAAGCTCCCTTTCACTTGATCAATGCAATAAGAATGTTTAATATGATTACCGTACAAGAGAATGGCCTCCCCTAGTCCGTTCTTCATTTGCTAATGTATTCAAGTGGGTTTAGAGCCCACTATCCCTGACAGTAATGAGTTTACATATTAATCGATGCCTGCTGATTGCATCGTACTCTGAGCCTGTGGGGTTCCGTGCCCTGGTTGTATTTGATGTCCAACAAACAAGCCCTGAGGGAAACAGTGGGAGAGTAGGGGAGGAGCAGAGCACAATGACTGTTATTCAAAGGCAGGGTATTGTTCCTGCTACAGTGGCCCCCTGGTGAAGCTAACATGACCTCTATGGAGCCGTGGTGAAGATCAGAGCTGGTATCTGAGCTCTCACTGCTCTCCCTCTGCGGCCCAGAGGACTGGAACCTGTACACAGACACCCAGGGCCATTGTGGTGCCAGTGTAAACTGACCTCCTCCTCTTTCTCTCTCGTCCCCCCCCACACACACACACACACACACACACACAGAGACAGCCCAGCTGCTGCTCATTGTGTCGGACGGCAGAGGGCTCTTCCTGGAGGGGAAGGAGAGGGTGACGGCGGCTGTGCAGGCGGCTCGCAGCGCCAACGTCTTCGTCATCTTCGTGGTGCTCGACAACCCAAACTCCAGGGTAAGGGACTTAAGCTGGTTTAGATGGAATCCATGTTATGTATCAATGACTGTGGATGGTAATGCATCATCACTACAAGATATGATATTCATATAGAACTATTCCCTTAAATATTCCTATTGGTGTTTCCTTTTTTCATTTTTCGACAGGATTCCATCCTGGACATCAAGGTGCCCATCTTCAAAGGTCCAGGAGAGATGCCTGAGATCCGCTCCTACATGGAGGAGTTCCCCTTCCCTTTCTACGTGATCCTGCGGGACGTCCACGCCTTGCCAGAGACCCTGAGTGACGCACTGAGGCAGTGGTTCGAACTCGTCACGGCAACCGACCAGTAGAAGCCATCTTAGAAGGCAGCAACCAACCGCACAACGGCACTCTGCTGCTAGCCTCTCGACAGCACACGGACTCAAAAACAAAACAGGACTCGCAAAGAAAGACGGACTTGGCCGCTGTGTATGTGCCTTTTTTTAATCTCGTTAGATTTTTTTTTTTTACTGTCATTTCAGTAGACTGTAGAGTTTGATAGCGACTTCCGCCATTTAGTCCTTGACTTCAGACCAGGGGGATTCTGGAAGTTCCTTCGTAATGTAATAAGCATCACTTTAACTTGCACGTCTGTAACAAATGATAGATGAGGATACAAAATGTGATTCCCTTCTGTGTAAACAACCTCAGTGAAGAGATACTCTTTCCCCTGTGTAGTATATAACCCCTTCATGTTGTGTGGGATGTGTTCGGTGTTACATGCTCATCATCAAGTCATTCTACTTCCATGTGAACACCTCAACTGATAATGTGTGGAGCTGGCAGTAGTGCTGTGATGAAGTTGTTTTTGGACAACTGTTTTGCAAAGAGCAGAAGAAGAAGAAAAGCACCCCTTTTCGTTATGTCGTGGCAAAACAAAAGCATGCAGATATGGTCTTGATCCATTTCGAAAGTAATCCCAAAATTGTGCCTTGAAGAAATGTTATTGCATCTCACTTAACGCCCATGTGTTTATAGAATAATCCGTTGGTTACATGGAAAATATCATTCTGCCCCAATTGTGTTATTCATATAAAGCTCAACCCTCTCTCATTAAATGTCAAGGTTTTGGGAAAATTTAAGCACAAGGACTGCTAATAACAATTTTGATAAACGCTCCAATCGATGCCATTTCTCTGGTCTAAGAGGCATATCCACTACATCGTACTGTAGATAAGGTTCATTCACTGACATGAAGACACCATTAGGAAATGTCATTGCTGTGGCCATATGGAACACAGATGTAACGCAAAGTAAACATGTGATATTCATGGAAGTTTTTTTTTCTTCATACCATCCATAAATCCATCATATGACATGATACATTGTAAGATGATAATAAACTTTTTAATCTGTGTATTTGAGCACATTGTTTTATGTGATATGTACTGTATTTGGTAGTAGCCAATGTACATACAGTATTGGTTTATGGCCCCTAAAGAAATAGATGTTCAATAATACTCCACCCCACAAGAGGGCGACATTTATATTTATGTTGACTGCCAAAACAGGTCAGCTGTGGAGCTGCCTCTACAACCATGTTTGCTACAATTCACATCATGGCTAGCTCAAGGTTACCCGCGGCAGCACTTACATTAAAACAGGTAATACATATTTTGTCGGTTTCATGACCTGTAAACCATGCGGTTCGAGTACTACTGCCAACTACATAGTATTCTCTTTCATTCACATTTGGGAAATAGCCATGGCAGCATGATGAGCTAGTTAGCTAACGTTAGCATTTCAGCAGCAGCTCTAGTTCATCTGACAATTTGGTGTTACGTGTAATATCCTCACTGCGTCGCTAATACTATGCCTTTTTTTGTTAACGCTTTCTCCTTCAGCAGATTGCTCTGCTAATATGATTGTTGATAAATTAGCCAGGTAACTTGCTAGCTAGCTTGCTTGTTTTGCTTCCTCTGGTCTATTTCTACAGTTCATACAGAGGCAGAAAGTGTTGAGTCTCTACAGAAACATGATGAGAACCATCAGACAAGTGCCAGACGAGGGAGACCGAAAATACCTGCGGGATTGGGCGAGAGATGAGTTCAAGAGGAATAAAAATAGCACAAATCAGGTGAGATATGGTCTGAAATTACGTCATTCTGTGTTCAACACCTGTTCTTACCTTCATGGTCTCCGTATGTCTAGGACGCCATCCGAATGATGATCACACAGGCAAACATGCATCACGATGAGCTACAGTCATCCCTTGCATTGGCTAACGTTAAGAAGTAATGTCACCTGTCTGGGGCGGAGGTAATCCACCGATTTATCCTGCAAGTGAATGCCAGAAGCTTTTCTATGCTGCCTCAAATGGACTGTGAAAGCCATTGGAATCAGTACGTGGACAGTACTTACTGTGGAAGCACCTTGACATTTGGCCAGACCAGCTCGTTGTAGGTTCATAATGTGATTTGGACCATATGAAATCTGTCATGAGGAGTCCCATATCAGATGATTGCCATCAACATGTCCATGTCTAGCAGTGGTGACGCTTTCAAATCACTTTTGAGGAAAGCTGTGCGAGCCATGTGTGATATGCCATTTGCAATCATGTCTGACATAATACCCTCGGTCTCATGTTGGGCTATTGTAAAGCTGTTTGTGTCCACAGGATCCTCATGAAATGGTTATGTACATGTTGAACATAAAACAATGACAGTTGTTTTTTACAAAATCAATTTGATATCTATTTTACTACACAGAATGTGTGTTCATATCAACAAAGGCATCAATGTACACGACCTCACACCTGAACAGGACAAATGTCACACATGAGCACTAACTAACACACTGTTTGCACAGGTCTATTTCAGAAGATTCAAAACAGACTTTCCACCATGCAAACAGGTTCTTCTTAACAGTACCTAATTTTAGTGCTAAGGACAAGCGGTAGGGTGTTATGGTTTTTCCCATTAGAGAAACAGACAGTGGGTTGGAGTAAAGGTTATGAATACTGAAGTTTTCTTAATAGTTAAGACATTTTTATTATTTTTTATTTTACCTTTATTTAACTAGGCAAGTCAGTTAAGAAGAAATTCTTATTTTCAATGACGGCCTCGGAACAGTGGCCTGTTCAGGGGCAGAACGACAGATTTGTACCTTGTCAGCTCGGGGATTCAAACTTGCAACCTTTCGGTTACTAGTCCAACGCTCTAACCACTAGAGTATTCTCTTGAGTTCTCTTGAGTTCTGTTACACTTATAAATCACATCTGTATGAAAGCTTGCAGTAGCGTATTCTACTGATATTTTAAGCATCCTGGTTACCTCAACTATTTCCTCTGTCTGCGTTTGTCTTTCTCTACTCTCTCATTTGAATGCACGTTAAGAACGTCACAAGAAAAATATGACCCACATTTTCCACAAGCAAACCTCCAGAATCGTTCACATAACAGGCTTTCTCATCACAGGATAAAAAGCACTGGAGTATTGGCATGTTGACTTAATGACCGCGTGACATTGTGCCCAGGTGTGTGCGTGTACCAGTTCTGTGATGGCCCCATGACATAATACATTATACATAACTATCAGTAAGTCTACTAGGGTTTTTTACAAAGCACAAACACAGGAGCTGCCCAAAACAAATGAATAACAAGACCACATTATACTGAATAGTCTGGCATGCCATAACATGCCTTTAAAATAAGTTACTATACAGCTGATTTTCTACTGTTGCATGACATTATTTACCAAAAGTATTAAATATGCTAAATTCAGTCAATGACAATTGTTTTGGTCGGTGGGTCCAGTTGATCCAGGGTCTGTAATGAGCTCAGATGATGATTTTTGCTGTTCTGAAGGTGAAGCTCTATACTCTGCAGTGGTGTCCCTGCGTTAGCTGTCGTCGTGCCTGTTAGTCCTGAGTGTGCGTAGCTCGTCCTCCAGGTAGGTGATCCTCTCCACCAGGGCAGCCCTGTCTGCCTGGGCCCTCTGGTCCGCCTGCCACCTGGCCTCCTGGATCTTCCTCTCATACCAGTGCTCCATCTGGGTCGACACCGCCTCAAAGAAGTACTGTGTCACCTCCAGGGCGTGCATGTTCTCCCTCTCCTGTGCAAAGCCCTCCCCCCCACCTCTCTCCACGGTTCTCTCCCCAAACACCCCCAGAGTCTGAGTCCCCTCGGTCTGCCCCACCGAGGCCCCCTTGGCCTTAGTTCTGCCCTGGGAGTGCCTCTTGTGGTGCTTGCCCTTGTCCCTGCCCCGCTCCCTGTCTCCATCCCTCTCCCTGTCGCAGTCCTTGTCCTGCCTGGTGCTGCAGCGGCACTCGGTGGCTGGGGACAGGCTGCTGGCCCGCTGGTTGTTGCCGCCTCTGCTCGGCGCCAAATCCAGCAGTGCCATGTCCTGCAGTCCCTGGTATGGCCTGCGGGGGTCAGTAGAACACAGCGAGCGTTCCTTGGGCCGCACCACTTGGGGAGATGAGGACAGGGACTTAGCGGCAGTTGGGGAGGAGATCTTTTCTCGCTTGTGATGTTTACCACCGTCTGGGAGATTTCCGAGAGCCAATTATTAAGTGAATTAGAATTAAAAAGTCAACCTTAGAGCACGGCACACAATAAATCATTTATGATTATTCAAATTAGTTGCCATCTTCAAATGCAGTGTGATAGATTAGGATGATAAATGAATTAACCTGCCAAAGGCAACTTTATATTTTGAGCATTTCTGTGAAAATGTTCTATTTGGGCAACGTTCTCTGTTATTTACTTCTAAAAAAAAAAAAGGGTATGACCTAAGAATAATATATTTAGATTACGTAACGTTTACATAAGCCTGTATCTGTGTTAAATGAGTTCTCCCTCCATTGTGTGTGTGCGTTCGTGCATGTGCATAAGAGTAGTAATTCGGAGAGCTGGCTATTTCACTGAGTTCTGTTTTGAACTGTACCTGGAGAGCTGTCCACCTGAACCCCAAAGTTGTGATTGGCTGAGGGGTCCTCTGTGGGGGGCGCGTTGGGGTCTCCCTCGGTGAGGTCAGTGGTGTGGGGGGCCAGACACTCGATGCTGCACCCAGGCCCTCCTGCAGGCAACAGAGTGAGGCTCCCAGGGGCCATCGCACACAGGCCTTCAGCCATGGACGAGGACTGACGCAGCTTGGCGTTGCGGGGGTCTCCAGTGACACGCACCTCAATGTTCTGGAGCTTGGCCAGGCACCAGTTTCTCAGCTCACTCACCACTGATGCCTGCTGGAAGGGCAGGCCAAGACAAGACAAGGTTTCGTGATGGAGATACAGCAGGGTAGATACAGCGCCTTCGGAGAGTATTCAGACCCCTTGACTTTTTCCACATTTTGTTAGGTTACAGCCTCATTCTAAAATGTATTAAATTGTTTCCCCCCCTCAATCAATCTACACACAATACCCTATAATGACAAAGCAAAAACAGTCAAGGGGTCTGAATACTTTCCGCACTGAACAAAAATATAAATGCAAAGTGTTGGCCCCGTGTTTCATGAGCTGAAATAAAAGATTACAGAAATATTCCATATGCACAAAAAGCTTATTTCTCTCATTTTATTGCACAACTGTGTTTATATCCCTGTTCGTGAGCCTTTCGCCAAGATAATCCTGACAGGTGTGGCATATCAAGAAGCTGATTAAACAGCACACTCATTACACATTGTGCCAGGGAAAATAAAAGCCATCAAAAATGTGCAGTTTTGTCACACAACACAATGTCACAGATGTCTCAAGTTTTGAGGGAGTGTGCAATTGGCATGCTGACTGCAGTTATGTCCACCAGAGCTGTTGCCAGAGAGGTCCAGGACCAAGTTTGGGGAAACCCTGTTCTAGAGGAGGATGAGCTGGCCAATCAGCTGTCTACATGGGTGAATATTTTTAATGACCGGTATACACCCACACCATTCTGTTGTTGGGGTACGCACAGACCATTCCAACATAAAAGTATGCTTTTTAACATAGTTTTCCTTCCCAAATGGTTTTAATTAGCTATTTCACTCATATAAGTCATTACAGATCATACTTCATAGAAATCTGGAAACACTGGACAGTTACTTTTTAAAGCAATGTTAGCTATGTTAATATTTTAACGACAACCTTGAATTAAAAAAGTTTAATGACAGCACGTGACGGTATAGGAACTAGTGTTAAGTCCATCTGAGACCCGCCTCTCTTGCGGTGGTGAGTGAGTTTGACACTGCTGTTAGTAATTACCTGTCTCTTCTCCCCCTCCTGTCTCTCCTGCATGGCCCTCTGGTCGATCCTGTGTTGGCACTCTGTCCTCTCCGCTGAAACTCTCTCTACTGTCATCTTATCTAGGGCACGGATCTAGAACCACACAATCACAAACCACATAGTTAAATGCCAGAGCCTGATAAAGCTGTCGTGGTTAATGCAAGACGTCGGTTGTGAAACAAAAGCTGCTTTTGACTTTAGTTACATTACACTTCATTAATTGTCAAAATCAGCAAATTATGAATGCATGCCTGCCCCACATCCACTGCTGTGACTTCAGAGGCTTGTGGGATGTAGGTCGAAAACCATCATTTTCAGTTTACGTTGCAAAAAAACTGAAAACGCCCTAATGAACAGGACCCTGGTCTACTGCGTACCTGATGTTTGTTCTTGCGGTCCAACTGTCCCATCTTGTTGTTCATCAGGTCCTGCACCGTGTGGATCTCCGTCTTCATCTCCTCCTTGGTGGCCTCCAGCTGGTTCTCCAGCTTGATGATCAAAGGCTCACAGCGGCAGCCATTGATAGGCGCCTGGGACATAGAAACCAACCATGGGCACTGATCCACTTGATAGCAGACACAAACTCAGTCTGAAATAGTATTAATTACTAAGTATGTAAGTCTTGTCCGAGCCAGAGTGGCCCATAGGACAGGAGCCTATCATGTTTCTGTAGCGTGAGGCAGCTAGATGTACAAGTACACCTCCTGGACAGGATGTTAGTCTGTCGCAGGGCCTTGCTCCGACTGAAATATGTGTCTTCTACATAGAAGAATAGAGCAGCAAAGCCCGTTGCAAGGTTTCAACATGACAGAAAATCAGTAGCTACTTCCACAGTGCTGTCACAGCAACACACTTTAAATGTGAAGCGAAAGCATGAAATCATAGCATCACATGAATAATGTCAAACAAAAGCACAGGCGTCTGTGTGCTCTTTTCTATCTACCTGCATGATCTTGCCATCCTTGCCGCGGTACAGAGTGTACAGCTGATAGGCCTTGTAGTTGTGAGGCGGGGGCTGGGGGGAGGAGCCACGTAGTTGGCCCCGCCTCTTCTTTCCGTGTTTGTTCTCTCTCCGGCGGAGGGGGTCGGAGAGCGAGGGCTGCAACGACATCACACCGCATCACATATTCCATCTGTTTAAATATTGATAACGTATCTCACCTGGGTAAACATGTGCGGGTTGTTTTAGAAGGTTAAGGTAATAGCTGACCTTCTCTTTGAGCTTCCTGTTTGTGCTCTTGCCGGCGCCCGCCTCGACCACCTCGTGTTTGCGGGCGACGAGGTCGCTGCTGTGGGTGTCGTCAGCAGCAGATGCACTGTCCTGTGAGGCACAGCAAAAATCGAACATCTCCACATCTGTGTTATAATATGCTGCCGCACATGGTAAGAGTGAGACGGTTAGCTGTACTGCAACTGTACCTTCCTGAGGAGCATCTCATCCCTGGGCACAGACTGTGCTCGGCGCTCCGCCTTCAGCTTGTCCCTCCTCTTCCTCACAATCCTGTCTCGGGTGAAGCTCTGGACCTGAATACACGCAGGGAGAGCAGTGTGAGAACTAAGGGCCAGTCGTATTATTCACTGTACGTTTACTGATGGCCATTGATTGGTTGAAGGTCCTGTTTTTTGTTTACTTCAGCCTGTCCCGCTCTTTACATGGAGCAAATGCAAATTCTTCAATTAGTGAATGTTTCTTGATATAGCTACAGCTAAAATGGCACAAATAATGCTCAATAGTTTAGCCTCTCCATTTCCCTATCACTTCCAAGTGCCAGTGCCTATCAAGATCTATAGCAGTCTCCCATGGACTCTGCCCATACTTGCACTTGACGCAGAAACACCTTTACTGCCAACCCACAGGAATGATGTCAGGTAGTCGTTATGGAGATAAAAACGCCAGTCAAACACCTGAAGTATCGTAATTCAAGTCCAAACAGAGTCTGCAGATTACGTTTTTTCTATATAAATATATAGATAAGGTTGGTATGTGAGGTGTGAAAGTAAAATAATAACACTGCCTGGGTGCCCCTGTTGGACAGACTGGGTAAACCTGTACTCACCTGAGGTGCTTTGGTCAGAAGCAGAGCTATGTCTGGGTTGTTGTGGTCTTTGGCCTGATCCAGTGCAGTCTGGCCTGCCTGCTCACACACAGAGACAAGAGGCGAGGCAAGTCAACCAGGGCTACATCGCCTAGTTAGAGATACATAATTCAACTGGCTATGGCACTATGTTCATTGCCTGGCTACCCAAACTCCTTGCTCTGGCCAAACAGACGTTAGCTTCTTCTCCGCAATGGGACTGGAACTGAGTACCCTCCTGACGTTTTCTAGAAAGCAAACACATTCTAACCATTCTGATTGGTCCCAGAAACTGATGTGTCGGGCCAAAGCCAGAACATAAGTGGGTAAAGCTGCATTTTGAAAAAGTGTCATTGGCTTTCATACTCTTAAAGATTAGCCGATCGCTGATGACTTGGTTTCGTACAACAGCTCTCGTTTTGACGTCACCACAAACGACTTCAACGACGTCAGTCTCAGACGGACGACTGTAGCGAACGTAGAGCAGCGGAGGAATTCAGTTTGAGTCGTCAGGCAACGAAGTGAAGGGTAAATATAAATAGATATTTCCAAGTGGCTATTTCAGTTGTCAGTATGTCAAAACGACATTTCTTGAACAACATACTGTTGTTACTCATCAAGGTCTGCATGGCTTTACTGTGACTGAGGAAAAAACCACAGCCATGGTTCCAGAGCAGCTTATTCACCAAACAGAATGTGCGGGGACATTAGTCATGATTAAGACGGCCTTTAGAAATGCATGACTGCTCCAGAGCATAGTGAACATAGCACCTTTTTTCCCCCTAAGAGTATACTATCTAAAACCTAAAATAGTTGTTTGGCAGTCCTCATATGAGAACCCTTTGAAAGAACCCTTTTTGGTTCCAGGTAGAACCCTTTTGGGTTCCATGTAAAACCCCTTTCCACAGAAGGTTCTACCTGGGAACCAAAAAGGGTTATCCTATGGGGACAGCTGAAGAACCCTTGTTTTTCTCCTAAGAGTGTAGAACAGAGCCCGGTCCGCGGGCCCCTCCACTCACGTTGTTGCGGATGCTGCTCTCTGTTCCAGCCTCTAGCAGAAGACGCACTGTTTTCTTATGATTCAGCGCTGCTGCAACATGCAGCGGTGTGTCCCCAGCCTGGCCCAGAGAGAGAGGAAGAGAGAGAGAGAGAGAGAGAGAGAGAGGAAGGGAGAGAGAGAGAGAGAGGAAGAGAGAGAGAGGAAGGGAGAGAGAGAGAGAGAGAGATATACGAGAGAGAGAGATATACGAGAGAGAGAGAGAGAGGAAGGGAGAGAGAGAGGAAGGGAGAGAGAGAGTGAGAGAGAGGAAGGGGGAGAGAGAGAGAGAAAGAGAGAGAGATACAAATATACAAGTCAGAACATAAAAAGAAGGAAAAGCCCTCTTGTGTGAAAGTAGTGTCAGTCACATGCTCAGACCAACCTGGTTCTTCTCTCCCACGGAACAGAAGGCTCCCAGGAGGATGCGGAGCATGGACACGTGGTTGTAACGGGCCGCCACATGCAGACACGTGTCACCCACCTGGAACACAACGAAGAGAGACCACCACCGCCAAGCGCGGCTTGAGTTTCCTTTCACGCAGACGATGGGAGAGCAGTCAATGGAGGAGTAGAGTAGCGCTGCATGACACTGGGAAGTGGCTGGTGTGGCAGAGGACTAACGAACCGCATTGTAGAGCTACTTCCTCTGCTCAGCAGCTTTGTTCAAGTCACCCATGAGGGGCGATTATGCTCGAAGTGCGGAGCAGAGCACTCACATGCATACGTCGTTTCATAATTAAGTGACTGCAATGCAAACTGCTCTGTGGTAGTAGTTAAATGTCGAGCAGCTTCTGTTGTCAGCATGTTTCCCTCAGCAGTGGTTCAGAGATACCTGGGATTTGGCTACTTTGGAGTGCCATTTTTTATCATGCTACATTTTGTGACACGGAATTATTGTTGTTCACAAATTATAGGACGGTACAAACGGCGCCCCATAGACTAGCCAACCCATGGAGGAGGGGGACTTACATGGTTCTTGCTGTCGGGCCTGGAGCCACCTAACAGCAGGACCTTGGAGCTCTGAGCGTGGCCGTTCTGACAGGCCAGGTGGAGGGCTGTGTTCCCTGCCTACATGGACAGACAAACAGACAGACACCAGGGTTGTGTTTTTAATAGGGAGACAACATTTTGGAACAGGGTGAAACTGGGAGGTATTGTACAAAACTCAACTTGTCCAATTAGAGCGCAGCTTTCCGTTTGCAGTTCTATATCTCTGCACTACTGAAAACCACCCAGGTCAACACCAAGCACCACTAAAAGCTCTCCAGTCGTATAATAATCTGCAGTCACAGGACCTATAGGAACCACAGCTGTTTTATAACTACAGTATTGGCAGTATATTGGCAGTACCTTGTTTTTTGCGTGAACGTTGGCTCCGGCCTTGACCAGCAGTTTGACAGACTGGTTGAAGCCGTGCCACGAGACCTCATGCAAAGCAGTGTTACCGTCCTGCAATAACAAACAGTCGAGAGCTTCACACATCCACAGCCTGACCTCTGGATTGGTAACTATCATACTGGAACAACAGTGTGATTGTTACTCTTACAGTCAAAATAGCTAACATGGCAAGCTAAGTAGGAGATTAGTGAGCTAAGGTAAGAGGCTGCATGTCTCGGCCTAGCTATAAACACACTTTCTATTCACATGGACTTCCATGGGCTATGTATGAATCCCAAATGACACCCTGTTCCCTATTTAGTGCACTACTTTTGACCAGGGCTCATAGGGTTCTGGTCAAAAGTAGTGCCCTATATAGGGAATTGGGTGCCATTTGGGACAATTCCTATTTCTTTGCTGGGAATGAATGGGGGTTAAGCAGATTACAGGCGCAGTGTTTTCTCTATAGTTTTAGTGCTGTCTGACAGTTTGTTGGGGGTTTAAAATCCCTCTGTGCCTGTGAGTGCATTGGGCCGTGCATTAGCCGTGTGTGTGTGTGAGAGTGTGTGAGCGCTGTGTGTGATATGTACCTTGTCCTGTCTGTCCAGAGCACACCCTTCCTGGATGAGGGCAGAGATAACATCACTGTTTCCCACCACGGCTGCCCGATGTAAGGCTGTCTGCTCACCCTGCACACACACACACACACCCACAATGATCAGTTAGGGATTTACACAACAATGATGAATTACTAACACAAAAAATGACCATGATGTTACAACAATCATCCAACATGGCAGTTTGACACCAGCTAGGCCTCCATACTATCACAGTCTACTACAGTGGGCATCCTCCATACAAAGCAGTGAACACAGCAGCATCAGGCAAAAGCACTCAGTTCAGACCAGCTCATTTATGCTCTACCATAAATGGAATTCCCACAAACATGGAGAACCCCCTTCTAACAGCAGCTCAACAGAGTGACGTTTTGCAGACCGGGTTCGACGTGTCACGGGAAAGGGTGGGAAGAAAGAAGAGCAAGAAGAAGCGCTGATCCCTGTGAGCGGGCGAGGTGGGGTTGTGGTTTGTTCATTCCAAGTGAAGATAACCAAGAGGCGTGCCCAACAACCAGAGGACGTGCAGTAGTAGAGGATTGGGAGAGTGAATATTTTTCCACGGGCTCAAAGTAGCTTTTCTCTAACCTTCTTCACTCTCCCTGACCTTCCAGTCTCTCTCCCAGGCCCAGGTCCAGCAGCCTTCCTCCACTGCCATCTCTCTCTCTCCCCTCCTCTCCCTCCTCCTTGTGACCACTCCCCCCCGTTGGTGGCCGAGGACGCGCTGTGGCCCGTTCGGGATCGGGAGCTCATTGACCAGATGGAGAGAACTTGGGAGCGCCAGAGCTTTGGACCATTATCTGTGGCTGTGGGACTGCGGAGGGGGAGGAGGGTTGACCTGCACCCAGGGGGCGAGCCCCGTAGAGGTCTGCTGCATGGCTCAAGCTGGCAATCCAAATAATCCCACTCGAGGCCACTGGAGGTCATTATACTACTAGCAGACAGTGTTAGAGAAATGGAAAGGGCGTCCGCACGCAGGAGAAACAACACTGCAATCAAAACACACACCAGGCAGCCAGACTCAGAATCTCCATGCAGATGTCATGTCGTTCGTGCGCTTCAAAAAGTGCCCTGGTTCACACGTAAAGGTCTATGTTACATATTCTGGTGTTTGTTTGTGTGATTGTACAAATATTACATGGCGTTAAATGGGTGTGATGTTCATTTGGGAAGATGGTGAGCGACACTAATGCAACGCCAGCGAAAACCAAGCGATGGTCCACACACAAATCCATCATCACAATCATGACTGTGGTGCTAACTGGAAACATGGAAAGAGGGCAGTGCAAATGAAAGGCAGTGTACAAACAGACAGTCTCTGGGTACTTGCATCGTCCTGGATGTCCAGATCGCAGTCGGCCTTCAGGAGAATGCGCACAACCTCGGTGTGGCCCTTATAGGAGGCCAGATGCAGGGGACTTCTGCCGTACTGTGGACACAGAACACACACTCTCACACACAGAAGAGAGGGCCACAGCAACTGAAGACAGACACACCAACTGAAGAGAGAGAAACCAAGTGAAGCCAGCCACACAACCAGACAGTATATCAGTGTCCCCAACTGAAGCCAACCAGACAGTATATCAGTGTCCCCAACTGAAGCCAACCAGACTGTATATCAGTGTCCCCAACTGAAGCCAACCAGACTGTATGGGACAATGTGTCTACAGTTCAGCCATACCCAGTGACACGTTGTGCTGTCATCATGGCACAGGATTTAGCCGCATGCAATCTGTCTGTCATTGCCACACGGGTCATTTGAATAACGAGTTGCCAGTAAACAAACAAATATTTAATCCACATACGGTTTAAACAAGCTTGAATGGAAGGGAACCTATATAGCTGCTTATGGATAGGCCTCCCACATCCTCCGACTCTTAGGCCCAGACTTATGGACCTGCAGCCTGCTATGGAGCAAATGTGTATTTATAGTTTTGGGAGGTTTCTCTTTCTATGGTAATAATGGATTGTTTGCCAGGTTAAATCAGTGATACTACCCGACGTTACGATCATATGCTGTATTGGATTAGATGAGGTTAGAAATTTAAAGGCGGGATACTCGTCATGGGAAGGTTCCTTTTCTTTTAACAACTGAAAGGAATCCAAACTGTTGCTCTTTAGGAAAACTAGATTTCCATCTTGGGAGGTGTGTTTACTAAATGATTCTGTGTTTGGTTAATGATGTTTGTCTCCCATTAGACACTGTAGACACAGAAGCCTATTTCACTTCCTCAATATCCCCAGAATGAATCTAACAAATCTTTTAATACATTTTGACGTTTTTGCCGAGGATGTTTTAGTTGTGCAATTTTACACCTAAGGAGTTAAGTACCAAAGTTCTCAAGTAATAAAATAGCGTGCGACGTGTTCTCTTATGTAAACAAAGTCGGAGCTGCTTGGCAGGTCTGTCTCACTGTCTGCTATTGGATGTATAGCAATCACCGCAGCTGTTCACCCCATCGTCAAATGAAAACCCAACTTTCACCCGTTGTGACGCACGGATGTTCCAAACTCAGTTTTAAGACGAGACTGACTTTATGACCCAAATTATCCTATTTACACTGTAGTCAATTTTGACACTAGAATAACTTTTCTGACTCTAATCGAAGCCACGTAGGCAGTTTTCAAAACGATTTGTTGCTTTTTCTGAAGGCAGTCGCTCTTTAACAGGCTTAATTGGGGTTAAGCTAATGTGAACAGATGCTCTCAGTAAATCTTAAAGCATTATTTCAAAACACCGAACCCTATCTCCACATAGGCTACAGGAAAGGAATTGTCAAAGACTCCAGCCACCCTGGTTATGGACTGTTCTCTCTGCTACGGCACCGCAAGCGGTACCGGAGCGCCAAGTCTAGGTCCAAAATAGCTTCTACCCCCAAGCCATAAAGACTCCCGAACAGCTAGTCAAAGGGCTACCCAAACCCCTCTTCTAAGCTGCTGCTACTCTCTGTTTATTATCTCTGTACATATTACCTCAATTACCTCGACTAACCGGTGCCCCCGCACATTGACTGTACCGGGACCCCCTGTATATAGCCTCGCTATTGTTATTTTACTGCTGCTGTTTAGTTATTTGTTCTTCTTATAGCATTGTTGGTTAAGGGCTTGTTAGTAAGCATTTCACTGCAAGATCTACACGTACTCAGAGCATGTGACAAATAACATTGGATTTGATTTTGATTTAAAGCACAGCGACAATCTGGAAGTGAGAGAATAAAATGCAAACGGTCTGTCTGCCCGAGGCAGAATCCCTCTCCTGTAACTGGCAGCCCTATTGAATCATCCACGTTAATTCAATGTAATTAGAGATCAGGTGTGCAATCACAAAGAACCACATCAACACAACCCCCTTATCAACGCCTAATCCTCACAGCCCTCCATTAAATGGGTAGAGACGGGAGAGACCACAATCACTTTAGCAGGCGAGTATTGCCTGATATATGGGTGCGGCTCGGCACTGCCTGGTATTCACTATGGCCAGGCAGGGGTTGAGTTTCACTGGGCCAGGCTTGGATGTCTGCCATGGAAGCGTCTCAGGTAAACAGAGTCAGGGCCCAGCCAGGGTGAAGTCTATTATCCCAGGAGACTGTGAATGGAAAGGGCCTGCTCTCTGCTCTGTGGCCTGGTACGACCTTCGATAGACTCACGACTGGTTCTATTCTAACTCCTCTCTTTCTCAAAAGAGTTTCTCTTCCACAGACCTAAAACATCCATCCAAAACGTGACACTTTACCTCACATTCCCCAATACAATACCCTCCTCACCTCCCCTCCTCTTCCCCTGAAGCACCGGAATTTCCAACTGAAATATAATCCTCATGTTTCTAGTTTTTTTTTGTTACTAGGGAACCCAGCCAAAAGGTGAAAATCCAGCTGAACGTAACATTATCAAAGAGACAGGTAGACCTGATAGAAAAAGGACAACTTTCATATATTCAGTCAGTAATGTATTCATATTTCACTCATATTCAGCTGTTAGTGTAAGAATTGCAGTTCATTTGCTGAAACAATGAAAAATGCAGCATTCTTGACAAATTAAAGACGATTGAAAGTCTTCTTTAACCCACGACTCTTGTGCGCTCTTAAAGGGGCACACGGCATTTAACTTGAACATCACAGAGAGCAGAAAAAAAAGCTTCTGCCCAGAGATGTGTTATTGAAGAAGTACATTTATGATGCTCAGGAAAAAAGGCCTCTGCCTTCCTGTCTTATTGGCCAGTATCACATTGCAGTCTGTCAAGAGAAAGACTGGAGATCTGAGGAAGGCCTGACCTAAATACTATCTCCACACCTCAGGTTGGTCTTAATTACCAGAGCTGCTCTGACAGAGACACAAAGACAGGCTATTCACTTCACAGACAGATAGGATAGCTACTCCCGCACATTACTTCAATCAAGCATGTCTGTCTGTGACTCTCACAGCAAACACCCAGGTGTTAATCTGATATATATATATGAATTTTGTCAATCTCGGGCATCTTTATACTGTATTCCTCCTCTGCTCCTTTCAGTGAAGTGGCTTGGGGCTACATGGCATGTTTAAGAAATGTTCTCTCCCAGCGTTGTGTGGTGTGACCTCAGAGGTTTACACTGTGTTGCGTGTGTCAGCGTGTTTACCCAGATCTGTGCTCCCACAGCTGTGGTCGCGGACAGCCAGATGGATAGATGGAAAAGCTCCTTCGCACAAGTGACACACACACTGTAAAATCAGCATCAGAGAGAGTCCCTCATGGCCGTGTTCATTTGTAACCTCCTCTTCCTCTCCTAATACTTCAAAATTCCAACTCCTCCTCATTCCTGTAAAATACAGCTACTCTACCAGTCCAACTAATCTGCCCCATGGTCATTGCCCTGGTGGCCCAATGAGGCTGCAGTTGAGGCTGCAGTACCCACACAAACCCACCCATATTGGCTACACACAGAAACAGTACAGAGCAGTGGAGGCTGCTGAGGGGAGGACGGCTCATCAAATGGCTGGAACGGCGCAAATGGAATGGCATCAAACACATGGAAACCATGTGTCTGATACCATTCCACCTATTCCACTCCAGCCATTACCACGAGGCCATCCTTCCCAATTAAGGTGCCACCAACCTCTTGTGGTACACAGTACACGTTTGACAGAAAAAAAACCTGGTTCCAGCCTGTGTGACCGCCGCTACTTGTCATAATAAACACATTGAAAAGACAAAAGTCTTATGAACACACCAGAAGACAACCTCCTCTAATCCACTCACCTTGGTGACGGCTACTTTTGCGCCCTTGTTGATGAGCTGGACCACATTGTCGGCCTGGCCCTTGTGCGAGGCTACCAGGAGGCGCTCGGAGAGTGCGAGGACCGCAGCCGCGTCCTGCTGGCTCATGTAAGCAGGGCGAGTGAAGCACTGTCTCCAAGACGCAGTGCTCCAAGGAAGGGAGGGTGGGCTCACACCAACCCTAAGTCATGACCGTCACACACACACACAGGTAGTGGGCAGAAAGAGAGGAGGAGAGAAGGAGAAGAGAGAGGGCTCGGACCTCCGGACACAACCAGGTTGGCTCCCTCATGTCATCCTCAGCGCCTGGAAGAGAACAGGAAACACGTGTGTGGTGATAACAGGCAAGCGCGTGTCACATGGTACAGTAGTAGAATGGCAAACAGGAAGCCAGGAGGGAATGGGGGAGAATATATTGAGATTGTAATTGCTGCTAGCTATCTAGTTTCCAGTTTAATTAGTCGTATGTACGGGATACACATGGAATACACTGTCCAATGAAATGCTTACTTGCAAGTTCCTTACTGACAATGCAACAACAATAAGAAATGTAAAAAAAGATAAGTAGTCTGATGGCCTGTAGATCAAAACTGTCTCTGAGCCTGTTGGTATCAGACTTCATGCCCCGATACGTCTACCCGACAGTAAGGGAGTGAACAGCTTATGACTGGGGTGTGTGGTGTCTTTGATGATTCTGCAGGTCTTCCTCAGATACTGTTTTGAGTAGATGTCCTGGATGGGTGGGAACACAGTCCCAGTGATGTACTGGGCCATATGGAGGGCCCGCTGGAGGGCCTTGCCATCGTGGAAGGACCAATTCCCCTACCAGGCCGTGATGCAACCGGTCAGGACGCTCTCGATGGTGCAGCAGTATTATTTGGAGAAGACCCAGGCTGGCATGTAGAATTTCTTCAGCCACCTCAGGAAGTACAGGCTCTGTCATGTCCTCTTGACAAGAGTGGTGGTGTTGTTGGTACATGACACGTCCTCTGTGATGTGGACGCCGAGGAACTTTAAACTGCTGACTCTCTCTACTGCATGGAGTATGGATGCGGATCAGAGCATGTTCCCTCCTCTGCTTCCTGAAGTCAACAATAAACTCCTTTGTTTTGCTGACGTTGAGGGAGAGGTTGTCCTGGCACCATAATGCCAGTTCACTTACCTCCTCCCTATAGGCGGACTCGTCCTTGTTGGTTATCAGGCCTACAACTGTGGCGTCGTCAGCAAACTTGATGATGGAGCTGGAGTCGTGCAAAGCCACGCAGTCATGGGTGAACCTTACCAATCCTCACAGCCTGTGGTCTGCCCATCAGGAAATCCAGGATCCAGTTGCAGAGGGTGGTGTCCAGACCCAGGGCTCTAAGCTTGGTTTCGAGCTTGTGGAAACAATAATGTTGACTGCTGGACTGTAGTCAGTGAACAGAATTGTCACATAGGTGTTCCTCTTGTCCAGATGTGTTACGGCTGTGTGAATAGTGATAGAAATGGGATCTTCCGTGGATCTGTTGGAGCGGTAGGCAAATAGAAGTATGTCCAGTGTACCTGACATGCTGGCCTTGATGTGGGCCATGACCAGCCTCTCAAAGAATTTCATGATGACCGATGATAATTATTTCGGCATGTCACCCGGTTTTTCTTGGGCACTGGGATGATCTAACCCACTATAGTCAGCTGTGGGAATTGGGAAAACAGGCTAGTTCCTGTTTGGGGAGACAGCAGCTGTACACAGTAGATCTGTCTGTCAAATGAGTTCATACAGGTTGAATAGGGGTTAAGGATTGACATTGAGTACTTTCTACACAAACACTGTTTGTTTTCACTTGTATGCCATGTCATTAGACATAAAGCTATAAACAAAAAGCTAATAAAAACAGGTTTAACCAACCACATACAGGAGTCAGACTTCTGCGGTGGTTCGCTGAGCGAGAGTTGGTGTGACCGCAGGCAGAGTGACTCACAGGAAAAAAGGTTGTCTTTCCTGGAGTTCCTACTACCATCATTACAACCCGTCAATGTGTCGAGCTGTCAAATCACAATGTTTTCAACTGGCTCAGAGGAACTAATGAATTGATGAAACACACCAGCATCTGGTGAAAAACCACTATAGTCCATTGAATGTAGCTTATTAGCTCAATTATAAGTCTGATCATCTGCCAGGCTGTATTCAGGCATGCTTGTTGAAACTAAATTAACTGCCGAGAACATTCTCCATGGTTATTTAAGATGAAGTATTGTGATGGCCCTGAATTTTTCTGAACCGTCTCATTGCTTCTCCTTCCAATAGGGCGCTTTCCCTTTAATTCCCAATTAAATAGCCAGCATCAGCTGCGCAAAAGTGGGGTTGTGATGGAGACGACGTGAATGAGTTCAACCCTAAGTTCCGTGTTTTGTAGCCTAATAGAGTTTACCCAGGATCCACTCTTTGGCAAAAGGTCGCAAAGTTCAAGGGGGCCGAATACTTTCGCTCAGCAAGGAAGAAGCCACTGCTCCAAAACCACCATTAAAAAAAGCCAGACTACGGTTTGCAACTGAACATGGGGACAAAGATCTTACTTTTTGGAGAAATGTCCTCTGGTCTGATGAAACAAAAATAGAACTGTTTGGCCAGAATGACCATTGTTATGTTTGGAGGAAAAAGGGGGAGGCATGCAAGCCGGAGATCACCATCCCAGCCGTGAAGCACTGGGGTGGCAGCATCATGTTGTGGGGGTGCTTTGCTGCATTAGGGACTGGTGCACTTCACAAAATAGATGTCATCATGAGGAAAATTATGTGGATATATTGAAGCAACATCTCAAGACATCTGTCAGGAACTTAAACCTTGGTCGCAAATGGGTCTTCCAAATGGACAATGACCCCAAGCATACTTCCAAAGTTGTGGCAAAATGGCTTAAAGACAACAAAGTCAAGGTATTGGCGTGGCCATCACAAAGCCCTGACCTCAATCCCAGCTCTGCCAGGAGGAATGGGCCAAAATTCACCCAACTCATTGTGGGAAGCTTGTGGAAGGCAACCCAAAACATTTGACCCAAGTTAAACAATTTAAAGGCAATGCTACCAAATACTGATTGAGTGTATGTAAACTTCTGACCCACTGTGAATGTGATGAAAGAAATCAAAGTTGAAATAAATAATTCTCAACTATTATTCTGACATTTCACATTCTTAAAATAAAGTGGTGATCCTAACTGACCTAAAACAGGGAATTTTTACTGGAATTAAATGTCAGGAATTGTGAAAAACTAAGTTTAAATGTATTTGGCTAAGGTGTATGTAAACTTCCGACTTCAACTGTATGTAAATAAGGTATTTCTGTTTAGTTTTTTTAAATCAATTAGCAAAAATGTATAAACCTGTTAACACTGTCATTATGGGGTATTGTGTGTAGATTGATTTATTTAAAAAAAAATCTATTTTAGAATAAGGCTGTAATGTAACAAAATGTGGAAAAAGTCAAGGGGTCTGAATAATTTACAAAGGCACTGTGTATAAATTATAGCATTTTAAAAATATATTTTCCGTTATTATTTTCCCCTAACCCTACCATCCCTCCCCTAATTGGAGTAAACTAATGAAACTAACAACAACACTTAGGCTTCTACTTCCAGCATATACATACTATATACATTTTATCAACACTGTATAGTTAACTAACCACTAACCCTACCATCCCTCCCCCAATTGGAGTAAACTAATGAACAACAACACTTAGGCTTCTACTTCCAGCTTATACATACTATATACATTTTATGGAAACAGTATATTTTTACAATAGTTATCCTTTGTTTGTTTTTAGTCCCATATTTCAGCTCCACTCATTACATAGATGAGTGGTTAATCGGCACGGCCGATTTAATTAGGGCCGATTTTCAAGTTTTCATAACAATCGGTAATCATCATTTATGGACGCAGATTATGGCCGATTACATTGCAATCCACAAGGAGACTGCGTGGCAGACTGACCACCTGCTATGCAAGTGCAGCATCAAAAGGACCTTGTGGCTGCAAGGAGCCAAGGTAAGTTGCTAGCTAGCACTAAACTTATCTTATAAAAAAACAATCAATCTTAACATAATCACTAGTTAACTACACATGGTTGATGATATTACTAGTGATATTATATGATATTACTATTAACTAGCTTGTCCTGCGTTGCATATAATCAATGCGGTACCTGTTAATTTAAATTATCATTGAATCACAGCCTACGTCAACTTTGCCAAACGGGTGATGATTTAACACCAATGTACCAATGTACCTAACCATAACCATAAACATCAATGCCTTTCTTAAAATCAATACACAAGTATTTATTTTTAAACCTGCGTATTTAGTTAAAAGAAATTCATGTTATCAGGTAATATTAACTAGGGAAATTGTATCACTTCTCTTGTGTTCAGTGCAAGCAGAATCAGGGTATATGCAGCAGTTTGGGCCGCCTGGTGCACAGCACTGTTTATGACTTCAAGCCTATCAACTCCCGAGATTAGGCTGGCAATACTATAGTGCCTATAAGAACATCCAATAGTCAAAGGTATGTGAAACACAAATGGTATAGAGAGAAATAGTCCTATAATAACTACAACCTAAAACTTCTTAACTTCTTAATTGGGAATATTGAAGACTTATGTTAAAAGGAACCACCAGCTTTCCAATGTTCTCATGTTCTGACCAAGGAACTTAAACGTTGGCTTTTTTACATGGCACATATTGAACTTTTACTTTCTTCTCCAACACTGTTTTTGCATTATTTATACCAAATTGAACATGTTTGATTATTTATTTGAGACTAAATTGATTTTATTTATGTATTATATTAAGTTCAAATAAAAGTGTTCATTCAGTATTGTTGTTATTGTCATTATTACAAATGTGTATATATATAAATCAGGCCGATTAATCGGTATCGGCTTTTTTGGTCCTCCAATAATCAGTATCGGTGTTGAAAAATCCTAATCGGTCGACCTCTAGAAAAAAGTAATCAATGTAAACTGTTGTTTTCAGGATGAAACCACAGGATTATGTCATCATTGTAACCAATTTTCAACATAGACAAACCTTGTATAAGATATGTTGAATTTGTATTGTACCTAGATATTGAATTGTGTTTGGTTGTCAACGGAGCTGTATCTTCTGCTTGGATAGTTCCATCTTTGCCACTGACTTAGTTCTGGCTTTAATTGCAGTTTGTCTACAAATAAATAATTGATATGTTGGATTCACGTCTCCATCTCAACCAAGAATCAAAGTTAAAGAATAGAACTAAATATAATATAATCAAACTTTAAATGCACATTTAGTCCTATTCTTTAACTTTGATTCTTGGTTGAGACGTGAATCCCACATGAATTATTCATTTGTAGACAAACTGGAATTCGTTGACAACCAAACACAATTCATTATCACTTTTGCAATACAGTAAATAGCCACAAGTTAACAAATGATACGTTGGACTCACCTCCAACTAAACCAAAAATAAAAGTTAAAGAATAGGATTAAGCCAGTGGCTCAGATGAAACTATCCAAGCCTTAGATGTCCTTTAAATGTTGATATTTGGTTGCGTTGTCAACCAAACATATTTCAATATTACTTTTATAATACAGTAAATAGCCTAAAGGCTATCTTATAAACTAATTTAACAGTATTTATTCAACCGTAAAATGAGTAACACCTCCATGGCCACATTTTGAGGTTAGCCTACTGTAACTATAAATGTATTCTTATGCAATCATAGAAAACATGCATGTTCAAGAAAGCATGCAAAGGTCGCAGGTCAGTGGAGAGATTCACAACTGTTGTAAAAATCTATACAGAACCTGAAACAGCATGGATCACCTGCACTATGTACTTTTAATGTAATCTCGACTACAATCCACGTAATTTGTTTGTGCTGTTAGATGAAAGCACAGCGATAACACATTAAAGCTGCAATATGTAACTTTTTGGGTGACCCCGACCAAATTCACATGGAAACGTGAGTTATTGATCTGTCATTCTCATTGAAAGTAAGTCTAAGAATCGATAGTTCTTAAGTTTTTGTTTTTACGTCGGGTTTACTTTCGGGTTTGTACACCGAGCTTCAAACAGCTGAAAATACAATATTTGGTGTTATGTAAAATATATTTCACAGCGGTTTAGATTCTCTACACTATACTTGCTTGTTTTGTCCCATAAACTGAAATTAGGCAAACTATTAGAATTTTAGCAACCAGGAAATGAAAGAGAGATTTTTGCACATTGCACCTTATTGTTATTGTATAAATACAAAATATCTGACATTGTATTCCCATTTGAACTTTGTTGTGTTTTTAAATGTTTGAAAGCGCAGTGATAACACATTGTGAATTCAACAAATAAAGGTTGAAATCTCTTTGATCAAAGTCTCAACCAAATACTACCAAAACGTCCACGTTGAAATGATGAGGTGTGCTTGCATGTCCTTACATGTCTTAACATTACTCACTATTTGATTGCAGAGCTTCCAATTCATGCTATTTGCTATTTGTGCTGTAAGTGGAGGCAATTATTTGAGTATATTATGTTCCCCCTTTTGCCACGCAACATATAGGCTAGGTCTACAGCAGGTGAATGAAATTCAACGATTCAAGAAGTAAGTTAATGGGCTGGTAAGTCTTAAATGACACATTCCAGGGACGGCTGTAAATCTATACCACGAAAGAACATTAGGCTTCCATAGAGGCAAAGTAGAGTTACATGACGAAAGAGCTCACCATGTCTTTGTGTAATCCTGGAAAAATACAGGTCCCTGCACTAGTTACCCGGTTTATTCTCCTGATGATGGACCTCCCATGTCTGTGTCTGAGACGTACGGCAGATGATCCTAATTCTGTCTACTGCTTGGTCCATCGCACCTCGTCTAAGGTTTCAGACATTCCCGTTTCGCAGGCAACACCGAACCAACCAAAAGAACCAAACAAGTCGGCTGTCATGTCTTAATAATAGTTTGGATAAGCTGGTCTATGTCTCCCTCAGCCCCCCTGCCGACTTCAACAGATTGTCTAGATAAAGCTCTTCGAAAAGCGAAATAAATCAAACAAGCAGACTATACTGTAGCCATATAGACCATAAGTCTGTTGATAACACTTCAAAACATCTGTTTCATCAGAGACATATGCTACATACCTTCCTAATCTCCATATACTAAGAGTAGTGTCTCTCTGTCAGATCTTCTGTCATGAAGGGACTGGGCATGCTCAGAGCAGGCAGGTCCCTCTGATCATGCCCCGGGGCTACAGATCAGCGGGGCCCACCTGCTCCTCTCTCACTGTGGCTTTAATCAAGCTTCTCACAGTCCCTCACATCTCTAGGCCTGGCCCTTAATGAACCAGATGAATGTTGATGTGTATGATACAGCGCTGCGATTAAAGCAAAGATAACCGTCGGGTGTCTCTAATCCGGAGTCTATTGAATCTATACGCTGTAAAGCCTCAAGATGGCTGGATCATTACACAGCAAACGGCACCCACCTCTGTGTTATCTGTGGCTTCTGTCAACCATTATAAAAGGAAGGGGCCAGGGCACCTCTTCACCAGTCAGTTCCTCTCTCAGTTCACTTTAAATGGCCCTGCCATAAAGGACTGTTGTCTGGGGAGTTCAATGGTAAAAATCTAAGTGAAAAAGATTGCACAAGACAGGAATGTCCCAAATTGTATCCTTCTGGGCAACTTACAGGTCCAAGGATACGACTACGAAACATGAGACAAACCTGAGCTAACTATTAGCTCAAACGGCTATCTTCCCAGAGGAAGTGAGAGACACCAAGAAAAATCAGAACAATTTCTCTGGAACATTGTTCAGTTTCAATCCGGAGAGGAACATGCACGTCTCATCAGATTCCCCTGAGTCGAATTCACTTTGACAACTACTCTAGTGGCTCTGTTGAAATTATTCCTCTGCAAATAGTTGTCACACGCATGTTTTGCATGTGTGACGTACACTGTACATCCTACTAACAGCGTTCTGCATGACTAAACATATGAAAATATATATTTAGAAATGAAACTCTACTCTTCTTTTAATGACCTGTTGCACAGTGAATGCATTGCAGGCTATTCCTGTTTCATATTTTGCAAACATCCAGGATGCATCACAGATGCCAGGTTAAAATAATAGATTACTGAAGCCATGTCCTTTCTATTGTACACCGGTGGGACCTCGTTTAAAAAGAGTTAGATCTAGGCCATAGTCAGGCCAAGGGGATCACACCAGGATGAGCACTAACACGTCTAGCAAACATAGCAGACCCAAAAACATCTGGGGTGTTTAGAAAACACTGTGCCTTTTCTGTAACCCTTCATTACCTACGATGCATCATTTTCACGTTTACTGTGCCTTCAGAAAGTATTCATACCCCTTGACTTATTCCACTTTTGTTTATGTCACAGCCTGGATTCAACACGGATCAAATCCATTTTTTTCCTCACCCATCGACACACATTGTTTTGCAAATGTATTGAACATGATACAGAAATGTTTCATTTACATAAGTATCCACACACCTTGGTCAAAACATGTTAGAATCACCTTTGGCAGCTATTTACAAATGTGAGTCTTTCTGGGTAAGTCTAAGAGCTTTGCACACCTGGATTGTACAATACTTGCACTTAAAATTCGTCAGGCTCTGTCAAGTTGGTTGTTGATCATCGCTAGTTAGCCATTTTCAAGTCTTGCCATAGACTTTCAAGCCGATTAAAGTCAAAACTGTAACTAGGCCACTCAGGAACATTCAATGTGGTATTGGTAAGCCACACAAGTCTCCATTTGGCCTTGTGTTTTAGGTTATTGGCCTGCTCAAAATTTAATTTGTCTCCCAGTGTCTGTTGGAATGCAGACTGAACCGGGTTTTCCTCCAGGATTTTTCCTGTGTTTAGCTCGATTCAGTGTATTTTTATCCTAAAAATAACCGAAAAGAGGCTGGTTAAAATAAATTGGCTCTTCTGCCCTTGAGAAAGGCAGTTAACCACCACAACAATTGCTCCCTGAGTGCCGACGACGTGGATGTCGATGAAGGCAACACCCGCACCTCTCTGATTCAAAGGGGTTGGGTTAAATGTGGAAGACTCATTTAGGTTGAATGCATTCAGTTGTGCAACTGACTAGGTATTCCCCTGTCCCCTTTCTTTGCGAGGCATTGGAAAACCTTTCTGGTCTTTGTGGTTGAATCTGTGTTTCAAATTCACTGCTCGACTGATGGATCTTACAGATAATTGTATGTGGTACAGAGATGAAGTAGTCATTCAAAAACGTGTCAATTTTTAATAAAAAAATCTAAAACCATAATTCCACTTTGACATTATGGGGTATTCTGTGTCGGCCAGTGACACAACATCTCAATTGAATCCATTTTGAATTCAAGCTGTAACACAACAAAATGTGGAAAAAGTCTAGAGGTGTGAATAGTTTCTGAGTTTCTAATCTTCTGTCACTTGAAAATAGAAGCATAGTAAATATTTTTTGTTCCCTAAACATTTGAATCTGACCAGGGGAATATCTTCCATACAAGCATTACATCTTAAATCCATTAGAATCAAATGGAGAACATTACTTTTTATGAAACCAATATTGAAAACAATTACTGGAGTCCAAGAGCAGATTTTCTTGCAATATCAACCAATATCTCATTCCACAAACATCTATGTAACTCTCAATGATGTCATCATACTGAAGCGTCTGAAGGAGGAAGCCATTTCCTCTGTCTAGATCTTACAGGACAAGACATTCCAGAGCTTTCTATCTAGGAATGGTGAGTCTCTGAAATGTCCTAAGGGGGGGGGGGGTTAAGAAAAGCAAGGCAGTGATTATACCCTTACAAATCTGCAGAATGCCATGCATGGATAATTCACACACAGATTAAGACACATTGAAATGTTTCTGATTGACAAGGGCTATTTTAACATGTCAACTTGACATGGAAAAAAAAAGTCACCTTTCGTTGGCTATTTAGAAGAGAATGCCTGTGCACAATGCAAAACCACTTGTATTCATCAGGAATGCACTGTAACTAGTCAAAGGGGAGTTCTTTTCTGAAATACATTTTCTTTGAATTAAAATGGTTGCTAAATGTACTATGGTAACATTTACATGACTCCCTCCTGCCAGGTGAGAAATGAATAAGATGAAGTAAGGAGAAAGTCTCTCCCCCTCTGCATTCTCGTGGATCTCCATAAGAGGTCTGTTCAGCCATATAGCCACACACAAAGGCTGGCGGAACAGGGATCCTCACAGGCAGCTAGGCAACGGGGCTTTTGTGCAAACCATTCAGGATCTCAGGACTCGGTTCAAAACTAAGAAATACCAAGCTCTCTTTGATTTTCAGAACCATTTTTAGAGGGAGGAGGCCTAAGGACACAAAGTATTTTTTTTATACAGGCATGTTTCGAGACTGCTAGATTTAACCTTCTCCCTCAATGTAGTTTGATCTATCCCTGGATTGGCATCTAGTGAATCTGAGGGAAAGTCAGGTCCCCAGGCAGTTTCCATCCACACCAATGGGAAGATGGGTGGACTTGTCAGGGATAGTCTCTGAGGTGATATACTCAAGCATATTAATAAATCCTCTTAAATGTAAAGTTCCCTGTTTAGGGGACCTGCGTGGTTATGGTACCAGCTCCGATCAAACATTTTAGCTTATAAATCAATCTGTGGATACCGTAGATCAAAATGGCTAGCATTGAGCGATAGCCCTGGTTCCCACGGACACAGTAGTATAATTAAGCCTGTGTGATGTAGGATGTGAAATCTGAAACCACTTGTAGCTGGGATGTCTCTCCTACCGTTTTATTCGCTCTTCTGACTGTCCATCAACTCTTGGCTGAACCCTATGTCACAAACCTACAATCCTTACATCGTAGAGCAGCAGGAGAGAGTGGTTTCATCATGGTAGCACATTCAGAGATCGATTTATAGCCATTCATGTCAAATAGATTTGAAACAAAACACTTTTGGTTTGTCATAGACATAAAGTTCAAGAAGTCAAGCTAGAGCTCTGTGAGACGTTCACAGTAATGGGGGCAGACGTTGTGATCAAGATAGACTTTTAGAAAAGACGCACATTGTCTCAAACACTAAACATAGAAATATGTATTTTACAGCGAAGGAAGGTGAAATCTTATAGTTAGTAGTTTCATAATTTGATTATACTATATTTAGAAAGCATATGTAATTTTAAGCATTATTCATACAGTTTTGTTGAATAGGAAATACATCAACTATTTTTTTCAGAACGGTGAGATTTTAGCCTTTTTTGTAGTATGTAGTATTACTAGTTATTGTTTATGGATCAGCATAAATAATTACTTTTGGGGATTAAGTAGATTACATTTTCGATTACATGTAATCACAGTTAAATGGTTATAAAGGAGGCTGCCCACCTCAACTAGCTTGACCACGTTGCAATGTCTTAGGCCGCTGTTTATTCCTTGAGCTGTCAAATAGCAGCGAAAAGAGGTCAGCCAAAATACTCAAGCATAACTCTTTCAACCCTGGGGCACTGTCATGTATTAGCCAACACTGTAGTTCTGACATCAGACATGCCCTCGAGACTGTAGGCTACTTGTTTTAAGAGTTTGAGGAAAACTTTGCAAGCGTGAAGGACTACATTCATAGACGCACCAAGAGACATAAGCCGTACTGTAGCTGATGATAACTCATTCAGCTAATGCTTGGTCCATCATCGTTGTGCCATTTTTATCTTTGGCATAGACAGCGTATTCTCCTGTCAAACAGACGGGTGGCTGAAACTGCCCATACTTTGTGGTTTTCTGATGGTCTGACCCACTGAAATTAACAAATGTCAAATCTGGTTAAGGTATTGACCGAGTTCATGTCTGCACCAAATGTATGCTTCCTAAATGGCACCCTAAACTATACTACTACCCTATACTACCATATTGTAATATACTACTATAGTATACCACCACTATACTACTATACTATAGGACTACCCTATACTACCATATTATAATATACTACTATAGTATACCACCACTATACTACTATACTATAGGACTACCCTATACTACCATATTATAATATACTACTATAGTATACCACCACTATACTACTATACTACTACCCTATACTACCATATTATAATATACTACTATAGTATACCACCACTATACTACTATACTATAGGACTACCCTATACTACCATATTATAATATACTACTATAGTATACCACCACTATACTACTATACTATAGGACTACCCTATACTACCATATTATAATATACTACTATAGTATACCACCACTATACTACTATACTACTACCCTATACTACCATATTATAATATACTACTATAGTATACCACCACTATACTACTACCCTATACTACCATAGTATAATATACTACTATAGTATACCGCCACTATACTACTATACTACTACCCTATACTACCATATTATAATATACTACTATAGTATACCACCACTATACTACTACCCCATACTACCATATTATAATATACTACTATAGTATACCACCACTATACTATACTACTATAGTATACCACCACTATACCACTATACTATACTGATATACTATACTATACTACTACCCTATTATAATATACTACTATAGTATACCACTACTATACTATACTACTACCCTATACTAGCATATTATAATATAATACTATAGTATACCACCACACTACCATACTACTACCCTATACTACCATATTATAATATTCTACTATACTACTATAGTATACCACCACTATACTACTATACTATAGGACTACCCTATACTACCATATTATAATATACTACTATACTACTATAGTATACCACCACTATAGGACTACCATATACTACCATATTATAATATACTACTATACTACTATAGTATACCACCACTATACTACTATAGGACTATACCACTATACTACTACCCTATACTACCATATTATAATATACTACTATACTATACTACTATAGTATACCACCAATATACTACTATACTATACTACTACCCTATACTACCATATTATAATATACTACTATACTACTATAGTATACCACCACTATACTACACTACTACCCTATACTACCATAGTATAATATACTACTATACTAATATAGTATACCACCATTATACTACTATACTATACTACTACCCTATACTACCATATTATAATATACTACTATACTACCATATTATAATATACTACTATACTACTTTAGTATATCACCACTATACTACTATACTACTACCCTATACTACCATATTATAATATAGTACTATACCACTATAGTATACCACCACTATACTACTATACTATACTACTACCCTATACTACCATATTATAGTATACTACTATAGTATACCACCACTATACTACTGTACTACTACCCTATACTACCATATTGTAATATCCTACTATACTACTATAGTATACCACCACTATACTACTATACTGCTACTATAGTATACCACCACTATACTACTATACTATACTACTACCCTATACTACCATATTATAGTATACTACTATACTACTATAGTATACCACCACTATACTACCATATACTACCATAGTATAATATACTACTATACTAATATAGTATACCACCATTATACTACTATACTATACTACTACTACCCTATACTACCATATTATAATATACTACTATACTACAATATTATAATATACTACTATACTACTTTAGTATATCACCACTATACTACTATACTATACTACTACCCTATACTACCATATTATAATATAGTACTATACCACTATAGTATACCACCACTATACTACTATACTATACTACTACCCTATACTACCATATTATAGTATACTACTATAGTATACCACCACTATACTACTGTACTACTACCCTATACTACCATATTGTAATATCCTACTATACTACTATAGTATACCACCACTATACTACTATACTGCTACTATAGTATACCACCACTATACTACTATACTATACTATACTACTACCCTATACTACCATATTATAATATACTACTATACTACTATAGTATACCCCCACTATACTACTACACTACCATATTATAATATACTACTATACTACTATAGTATACCACTACTATACTACTACCCTATACTACCATATTATAATATACTACTATACTGCTATAGCATACCACCACTATACTACTACCCTATACTACCATATTATAATATACTACTATACTACTATAGTATACCACCACTATACTACTATACTATAGTACTATACCACTATACTATACTGATGTACTATACTATACTATACTACTACCCTAAAATGAGAAGAATATAATTATATATTATGTTGTATACTAGTAATAGTAGTATACTACCATATTATAATATACTACTATACTACTATAGTATACCACCACTATAATACTATACCACTACCCTAAAATGAGAAGAATATAATTATATATTATGTTGTATACTAGTAATAGTAGTATACTACCATATTATAATATACTACTATACTACTATAGTATACCACCACTATAATACTATAGGACTATACCACTATACTATACTGATATACTATACTGATATACTACAGGGTGCCATGTGGGACACACACAATGTTATTACATATTGAAGGGAATCCTTATTGAACTGATTTTAATTATATTCACGACACTGCAATATGGCATGGTCTAAAGAAGGGCCGGGCAATATGGACAACATAATATATAATTATATTCTTCTCATTTTTGCCCGTATTGCATCATGACCCTAAGATTGCAAGAAATTAATTCTAAGTGGTTTTAATGGGCTTTTTTCCATTCGGATTGTTTTATACTCAACCAAACTAGGACAAAGCTGACAGTAAAGTAGTCCAATTTGTAGAACTTGTAGAACTTAATTTGTTTAGCACTGTATCAAAATATTGTTATAGACGGTATTGTAAGAAATAGAAGTACCTTAAAACCAGAGGAAAAATAACTCTAGACCACCTTTACTCCCACACACAAAGACTCGTACAAAGCTCTCCCTTGACCTCCATTTGGCAAATCTGACCATAACTCTATCCTCCTGATTCCTGCTTACAAGCAAAAACTAAAGCAGGAAGCACCAGTGACTCGGTCAATAAATAAGTGGTCAGATAACGCAGATGCTAAGCTACAGGACTGTTTTGCAAGCACAAACTGGAATATGTTCCGAGATTCTTCCGATGGCATTGAGGAGTACACCACCTCAGTCACTGGCTTCATCAATAAGTGCATAGATGACGTCATCCCCACAGTACCCCAACCAGAAGTCATGGATGACAGGCAACATCCGCACTAAGCTCAAGGAGCAGGACTCTAACCCGGAAGCTTATAACAAATCCCGCTATGCCCTCTGACGAACCATCAAACAGGCAAAGCATCAATACAGGACTAAGATTGAATTGTACTACGCCGGCTCTGACGCTTGCAAACTATTACAGACTACAAAGGGAAACACAGCCGAGAGCTACCCAGTGACATGAGCCTACCAGATTAGCTAAATTACCTCTATGCTTGCTTCGAGGCAAGCAACACTGAAGCATGCATGAGAGCATCAGCTGTTCCGGAAGACAGTGTGATCATGCTCTCCGTACCCAATGTGAGTACCCACTATTTGCATATACCCCCCCCTTCTCTTTTACGCTGCTGCTACTCTCAGTTTATTATCTATGCATAGTCCCTTTAACTCTACATACATGTACATATTACGTCAATTACATCGACTAACCTGTGCCCCCGCACATTGACTCTGTACCGGTATCCCCTGTATATAACCTCCACATTGACTCTGTACCGGTACCCCCTGTATATAGCCTCCACATTGACTCTGTACCGGTACCCCCTGTATATAGCCTCCACATTGACTCTGTACCGGTACCCCCTGTATATAGCCTCCACATTGACTCTGTACCGGTACCCCCTGTATATAGCCTCCACATTGACTCTGTACCGGTACCCCCTGTATATAGCCTCCACATTGACTCTGTACCGGTACCCCCTGTATATAGCCTCCACATTGACTCTGTACCGGTACCCCCTGTATATAGCCTCGCTATTGTTATTTTACTGCTTCTCTTTGATCATTTTTTATTTAAATTTAAATGTTTTACTTACCTATTTTTTTACTTAACACTTATTTTTCTTTCCAACTGCATTGTTGGTTAAGGGCTTTTAAGTAAGCATTTCACTGTAAGGTCTACAACTGTTGTATTTGGCGCATGTGACAAAACATTTGATGTGATTTGAACACGATATATCGCCCAGTCCTAGTCCAAAGTTAAAAAGTCTAAAGTGTTTTAACACCTCTAGATCGGCTTTATTTTCCAGCGCTTAATCTTCAATGGAACTTAAGCAGTCAGTCGTCAGTTGGTAGGTGCCAAGAACGATAAGTGAGGAGAACTGCACACCTCCTGAATAACTGCACAGCACTTGATATCCATGAAGCACGTCAAGAAGACCCACAACCGCTATTCTGGTTGACAGAAACAAACGGTTCCCCAGGGAGTCAAGCGTAATGTTTTCAGACACCTGGCAACAGAAACAGTACGGGGAGCCAGCCAACACTGCCGGGCCTTCATGTACTGCAGAGTGAGTCAGAGCGATGCTCACCTCCACCTGGGACATGCACACAGCACAGCACAGGATGGAGCCGGTCCAAACAACAACATTACATCCACACAGGATGGAGCCGGTCCAAACAACAACATTACATCCACACAGCACAGCACAGGATGGAGCCGGTCCAAACAACAACATTACATCCACACAGGATGGAGCCGGTCCAAACAACAACGTTACATCCACACAGCACAGCACAGGATGGAGCCGGTCCAAACAACAACATTACATCCACACAGCACAGCACAGGATGGAGCCGGTCCAAACAACAACATTACATCCACACAGGATGGAGCCGGTCCAAACAACAACATTACATCCACACAGCACAGCACAGGATGGAGCCGGTCCAAACAACAACATTACATCCACACAGGATGGAGCCGGTCCAAACAACAACGTTACATCCACACAGCACAGCACAGGATGGAGCCGGTCCAAACAACAACATTACATCCACACAGGATGGAGCCGGTCCAAACAACAACGTTACATCCACACAGCACAGCACAGGATGGAGCCGGTCCAAACAACAACATTACATCCACACAGCACAGCACAGGATGGAGCCGGTCCAAACAACAACATTACATCCACACAGGATGGAGCCGGTCCAAACAACAACATTACATCCACACAGCACAGCACAGGATGGAGCCGGTCCAAACAACAACATTACATCCACACAGGATGGAGCCGGTCCAAACAACAACATTACATCCACACAGGATGGAGCCGGTCCAAACAACAACATTACATCCACACAGGATGGAGCCGGTCCAAACAACAACATTACATCCACACAGCACAGCACAGGATGGAGCCGGTCCAAACAACAACATTACATCCACACAGGATGGAGCCGGTCCAAACAACAACGTTACATCCACACAGCACAGCACAGGATGGAGCCGGTCCAAACAACAACATTACATCCACACAGGATGGAGCCGGTCCAAACAACAACATTACATCCACACAGCACAGCACAGGATGGAGCCGGTCCAAACAACAACATTACATCCACACAGGATGGAGCCGGTCCAAACAACAACGTTACATCCACACAGCACAGCACAGGATGGAGCCGGTCCAAACAACAACATTACATCCACACAGCACAGCACAGGATGGAGCCGGTCCAAACAACAACATTACATCCGCACAGCACAGGATGGAGCAGGTCCAAACAACAACATTACATCCACACAGCACAGCACAGGATGGAGCCGGTCCAAACAACAACGTTACATCCACACAGCACAGCACAGGATGGAGCCGGTCCAAACAACAACGTTACATCCACACAGCACAGCACAGGATGGAGCCGGTCCAAACAACAACATTACATCCACACAGCACAGCACAGGATGGAGCAGGTCCAAACAACAACGTTACATCCACACAGGATGGAGCCGGTCCAAACAACAACATTACATCCACACAGGATGGAGCCGGTCCAAACAACAACGTTACATCCACACAGCACAGCACAGGATGGAGCCGGTCCAAACAACAACGTTACATCCACACAGCACAGCACAGAGTCGGTCCAAACAACAACATTACATCCACACAGCACAGCACAGGATGGGGCCGGTCCAAACAACAACATTACATCCACACAGCACAGCACAGGATGGAGCCGGTCCAAACAACAACATTACATCCACACAGCACAGCACAGGATGGAGCCGGTCCAAACAACAACATTACATCCACACAGCACAGCACAGGATGGAGCCGGTCCAAACAACAACATTACATCCACACAGGATGGAGCCGGTCCAAACAACAACATTACATCCACACAGCACAGCACAGGATGGAGCCGGTCCAAACAACAACATTACATCCACACAATGAGACATATAACAAACGAGCTAGAATGAACGTGTTTGTGCTCTAAGTCGCTGCCGGCTGTCTCTAACATTCCCATCCGTGAGGGCACTTTCTCCCTCCATTTGTTTAAGCTCACATCCATCCACCACAACAACAGTACGTCTTTCTTTAGCATGCTCTGGGGCATAGGCTAGCCTAACACACAGGGATTTGACCTCTTGAGTTCTGGACCAGCTGTAGCTCTCCTCTAGAGATCTCCCTCTACTCTTACATAAACCTTTTAGCGCCGATGGGGAAAGAAAAAGAAGGCCTTGCTTGTGTTGTTTTTTTAATGTTTCAGGTCATCTGCTGGACCAGTTTCACTAACTCAGTGAGCCGCCAGCTTGGCTGGGACACTTATTGCTTGGGTCAAGCATCTTTGTTGTTTGTAATGAAGTAAGCAGAGACAAGATTCCTGAGTTTGACCCCAAAGGATTGTGATCAATTTGATTTTCTGGGCAGCAAATTTAAAAAAAAAAGAAAAAACATTTGACGGAAATACAACTTGTAGCTGTGGCTTCTGTGGTCATGCTCCATGCTGGAGTGGTGTTCCCCAGCGGAGTATGGAACCGGGATCAGTGACGTGATTGGACAATGATTGAGACGAGCACACAGTCCAGAGCAGGATTGGCTCCCCAGTCCCCAGTATTTAGTCAAACTCAGCCATCCGTCTTTCCCCACACCCACTTCCAGCAAACAGAGGCAGAAACAGAGAGAGGGGGAGACAAAGGCAGAGAGAGGGCAGAGAAAGGAGATGGCAGAGAGAAGAGAGGGCAGAGAAAGAAAGGGCCAAGAGAAAGAGTAAGCAGAGAGAGAGATAAGGAGAAAGAAATAGATTAAATCAAAACTTTGACCCTTTCGCTAATCCCAAGATCTATTTCAGAGCTCATAGCCCCGGTTCCTCCAGGGGTGGCGCCTTGGAAACCTCTGACACACACAGATCAAGGAGTTTATTTCTGAATCAGAGATTTATGGTCATCACTAATCACAAAATCGAAATAGTCAGATAGTCAGTTTAAATAGTCTAAATACAGATCATATACTTTCAAATGACCCACTTCCAAAACTCGTGCATCGTGAGTGTCAGCCTTGAAGAGAGACTCCTGGGCTGATGTTACACTGAGATAGTCGGGACAGTGATAATTAAGCTGTTCTGTGTGTTACTGATGCCTGCCAGATGTGAGACTGGAGATAACGCTAACAGCACCTCGAAGAAACTCAACATCAAAGGTATTACCAGGGGTCGTAACCTCTATAGCAAGCCAAGACTTCAGCCTCATATGCAGACATTGACAATGAATAAGTGAGGTTTAGGATGTTGTCACAAGACCAGCGCTGCCATAGTAGTATACACACACTTCCAGCTGTGGGAAGATACTGTACTGACCAAAGACTCTAGACTCTGGCCAATCTAGTTATCATAATCATCTGATTTGGATTCATTGTCCTGGACCACTGAACAGAAAAGGCCCCTTGTGTTAGTCAGAGAGAGGCCAGTCAAACACATCTCTCTCTCTCTCTCCCTCTGGGTAATTCAACGGTAATGGAATCACGCTTTGACTCAGATTTCTCACTTTAAAATGTATGCCAGACAAAAAACACTGATTTCAAAGTTTAACAAACCATACAACTCTATGCACAAGGACTACTTTGAACACAAACAATTTTCCAAAAACACATTTACTGGAAGACAAAGTTTGATAACAGAAAATCTACATTGTTTTTTAGGCGACCACCTTTTCCCCAAAAAATTCTGTTCAATACATATGTAGGATCTTCATTTGAGCCAGTTTCTACAGAAGAAATATTATACTGCAGCAACAGGAAATGTTCATTATTATATGGATTAGAACTCATAGAATTTATTTTGTATTGGTTGATACATTTTTCATTAGGACAAATCAAGTCTGACATTTTAAGGGGGAAATTACAAACTTTAAAAGATTTTGTACAAGTTCTCATTTCCTGTAGCGCAGGGAAATTCTCAGCAACAAGAGTGATCAAATTAAGATCCTATCTGTATCTGCTCCGATTTCGTTTCAAAGATGTCTGCAGAAAGAATGGAGTGTCAGCTATAACATTACACTTTGAGTTGGAAACAACTCTTTTGGTTATCGAACTAGAGGAGGTGAAGTGGATTTACATTCGGTAACGGAATTACATCATGGATCCCTGATCTGTACTACACAGAAATGCATCATTATGGATATGAATATCATTCTCTTAAATGGTGATGTTTCCTGAATAAGGCACACAAAGGTAGAAATATGCATCATCCTTATTTTGCATATTTGGATATGAGCCTATTATTGTAATGAACTCCGCCCCCAAACAAGACCACATTTGGTTGGTCCGGACCAGACCAAATCTGAAACAATCATAGACAAATATGTTTCAAACGTTTGGAAATCACGGTACAGCAACGTAGAGTACAGTGGAGTACAGTACAGCATAGCACAGCACAGTACAGTAGAGTACATACAATAAGATATGTTCAGTAGAGTAGGGTATAGAACAATACAGTACATAATACTGTACTATAGTCTAGTGTGCTCTACTGCACTGTACTGAACTACCCAAACTCGTGAAACATAGACGTCCATGATTGGTTCAGATTGGCTCCGGCCAGGGTCAACTGACCAAATTGCAACTATTTTTCAACGTCCACGGACGTCCGTTGTCGGTCGGTGCTCAGTGGGTGAGAATGCTTGTTACAGTAAATGGAAAGAGGTTAGGTGGTAGGTGTCCCGGGAGGTGTCAGTAAGAGCCGGGAGAGGTGACATTAACCGGAGAGAGAAGAGAGTGGCAGTGAGAGAGAATGAGAGGGAGGTGTTGTCCAGACTGTTTTCACAGTCTTGCTTTGGCCACCAGACGACAGAAAGCGAAGGGAAAAAATGATGAGCTGAACATAACAGTATGCCAGTGGAAGGGAGGACAGTAGCAGGTCATTTCTGTTTACTGTGATTTACCATTGTGACCAATTCAATGGCAGTAATTCTGTTACTGAGTTTTAATCACTTAGTTTTTTTTTAATAGCTTTGGTACTATTTTCACAAGTATATGGTAAAATTTCACTTCTCTTAGTACAAAAATCAAAATAGATATTCAAAAAGGCTGTTTAAAATAACTTTAAAGCCCATTTTCAATTGACTAAGTACAACACACAACACTCACACAGTAACCTTTCTTTATATGAAATACCTTTCAGAAAAAGTAATGGCCTTTCACAATGCAATGCTCACAATACTCACAAATGTGTGTTTGTAAAGTATAAACAAAATGACATGTAAGATACATCATAACCATACATAATGACTACTCGTTATTACTAATTGAGCCACAATTGGCCACCATATAAAAGTGTGTGTGTGAACACTTGCAATTTCTTTCAACACGGCGCAAGATAGACGGCAAGAGAGAGGAAGAAATCAAAGAGCTTGTGGGAAAGGGGCCCATCAGAGGGGGAGGCAGACGGCAGGGAACTGCTGTGTCTAATGAAGTCCGAACCATAGTTGTTGACCACTTTGTAAACACTACAATTTCAAAGGCGGTCAAATTTAGTACAACCAATCATAAAAGATACATTCAATCTTGAGAACATTTTGCCAAGAAAACTGGTAAGTCTGAAGGATATGCACTATGCGTTACCATTACATTTACAGTAAATGAAATTGTACCGCATGTAAATTCACAAAACATGTTTCAGTATGATCTATTGACAGTAGACTCTGTTCGACCCTCAGAATTGACAGAAGACCCCATGGTGTTGTCTGTGGTCGTGTGTTGACCGACCAGCAGTGGTGGAAATGCTGAGGGCCAGGAATGACATACGGCTGTCCGAAATAAAGAAGGCCTTTGTGAAGAACGATGACACTCCATCAACCTACCAACAAACCCGCCTTTTGAAGAGGCACCAGGTATCTATGAAACCCATTTACCCGGTGCCTTTTGAGAGAAACGACGACCGGGTGAAACAACAGCGGGCAGAGTATGTTCAAGTACAACACTATATACTGTATTACTGATACTATTTTATGCACATGCTACTTCACAACATCATAATGGAACTATACTGTAAAAAAAGTATTTTTAAAGGGTGATTGTGTGTGATGCTACTGTGAACCATCACAAGTATACACTACATGACCAAATGTATGTATCAAGGCGCCATCATCAGCTCATTATGTAGTGAATGAGGATGAGAATTTATGGCCAAATGCTCAAGACAGGCTTGATGCAAATGAATGCGTGCATTACATTTCATTAGACATTAGACCTACTGTACGTGGCAAATATATCTGAAAAATGACTGATTACACATTGGGTATATATTATGGAAATTATAGATTTTCTGTCAATTTTGTTGGGTAATGTAAGTCTATTGCTTAAAACTAATCTGCTGTAATTTACAGTACTATAGCATATTACTTTCAGCATTTCTAAGGGTCGATTTGAAACGTTTATCTTGCATTATATGCTATTGGATTAACTGGTAGTTAAAATGACTCAATTGAAAATATATTATACTGTGTTTTGGTGATTAACCCAATGTTCTATTACATTTCCCAATAAACTTCTAATATGAATCAAATGGTTGTGTGATGAGATGTTTACATCCAAACGCACAAAATGACAAGTTTTGGATGAAAGACGGGCTGCTTCAAGTCGGACCAGTTTTGTACTAAAAGTTGTGAAAATGTACCACATACTTGTGAAAATAGTACCAGTACCAAAGCAATAAAAACAACTAATAATTCATTACCAAACTTTATATCAGTGAAAACACTAATTGGTAGGTCTACCTTTATTGCTTACTTATGGAAACTGTCATTATCCTCCCTCATGAGGGTGAGAAATTAGAAGATATCTTGGATATGTGGAGTTTTGGTAATATAATTACAAGGCAATGTTTCTTCAACTTACAGTCCAGAAGGCAAAGGATTTCTCCAACTATAAATAAGTGATATTTTTGGCCAAGGGTATTTACTTCAGCATTATTATGTTTTGATGTATTTCAAAGACCCGCTTTCCATCTGTTGACCAGAAATCAAAGCTTTTGCTTATTTAAAAAAAATTGTAAGATGAAAAATGTTTTATATATATATATATATATATATATATATATTTCTCTAAGACAGACTCTTAGCTTTCCTTTGACACGCTCCTATGAACTTCACGTTGGTGCTCATGGGTTTGTTTATATGGAAATGCCCCTCTCCCCGCACACACACTAGCAATTGCACAGCAATGGGCCTGCCAGCCTTGTCACCCAGTCTCCAGCTGCAGAGGACTAACAAATGTTTGTGTGAAATGAAGGCTGAGGCGCAGACTGAAGAGACGACCCACTGCTTTGTTTGGAGCATCTCCTTTCAGCCTGCCTCTGAAAAGAAGGACCAAACATCAATATGTTTCAGCAGCGTGGGGTGGACCATCTCAGACCCACTTTTTTTAAAGGACCTCTTGGCCGCAGAGACTCAATGTTGCTGTTTCAAAGCTTATGTCTACACATTTTGCCAATGCTTATGCTGTGTTCTTCATGCTATGTGAGTGACTGAAACATAAATAAATCAATGGTGCCCCCATGTCAGACTGTCTTATTTTGGTGATTGTTAGATCTCAAAGAATCTCATTTGAAAATACACTGAACAAAAATAAACGCTACATGCAATGTTTTGGTCCCATGTGTCATGACCTGAAATAAATATCCCAGAAATGTTCCATTGGCAGAATATTTTTTATTTATCTAATTTCTTGCACAAATTTGTTTACATCCCTGTTAGTGAACATTTCTCCTTTGCCAAGATAATCCATTCACTGGACTGGTGTGGCATATCAAGAAAATGATTAAACAGCATGGTCATTACATAGGTGTACCTTGTGCTGGGGACAACAAAAGGCCACTCTAAAATTAGCAGTTTTGTCACAACACAATGCCACAGATGTCTCAAGTTTTGAGGGAGCGTGCAACTGGCATGCTGAGTGCAGGAATGTCCACCAGAGCTGTTGACAGAGAATGTAATGTTCATTTCTCTACCATAGGCCACCTCTAACCTTGTTTTAGAGAATTGGGCAGTGCGTCCAACCGGCCTCACAACCGCAGACCAGGTATATGGCGTAGTGTGGGCGAGTGGTTTGCTAATGTCAACATTGTGGATAGAGTGCCCCATGGTGGCGGTGGGGTTACGGGCAGGCATAAGCTACGGACAACGAGCACAATTGCATTTTATCGATGGCAATTTAAATGCAAAGAGATACCGTGACGAGATCCTGAGGCCTATTGTCGTGCCATTCAACCGCCACCATCACCTCATGTTTCAGCATGATCGTGCACGGCCCCATGCCGCAAGGATCTGTACACAATTCCCGGAAGCTGAAAATGTCCCAGTTCTTCCATGGCCTGCATACTTACAAGACATGTCACCCATTGAGCATGTTCGGCATGCTCTGAATTGACGTGTATGACAGTGTGCCAATTCCCGCCAATATCCAGCAACTTCGCACAGCCATTGAAGAGGAGTTGGACAACATTCCACAGGCCACAGTCAAGCGCCTGATCAACTCTATGCGAAGGAGATGTTGTGCTGCATGAGGCAAATGGTGTTTGCACCATTTACAGACGGGTTTTCTCATCCACCACTCCTACCCTTTAATTTAAGGCATTTGTGAACAACATGCCTATCTGTATTCCCAGTCATGTGAAATCCACATATTAGGGCCTAATGAACTCATTTCAATTACCTTAAATTAAATATAACTTGGAATTTTCGCATGTTGCGTTTATATTTTTAAGTATACTTATTCCACTTTTTTTTTTACATTACAGCCATATTTCAAAAGAATATTATACATTGTACTCATCAATCTACACACAATACCCCGAAATTACAAAGCAACAACAGGTTTTCGATTTTCTTTTGTGTGCAAATGTATAAAGTATTCAGACCTTTTACTCAGTACTTTGTTGAAGCACCTTTATCAACAATTACAGCCTTGAGTCTTCTTGGGTATGGCGCTACTTGCTTGACACAGCTGCTGTATTTGGGGAGTTTCTCCCATTCTTCTCTACAGATACTCTCAAGCTCTGTCAGGTTGGATGGGGAGCGTTGCTGCACAGCTATTTTCAGGTCTCTCCAGAGATGTTCGGAATATGGCTGGGACACTCAAGGGCATTCAGAGACTTGTCCTGAAGCCACTCCTGCATTGTCTTGGCTGTGTGCTTAGTATTGTTGTCCTGTTGAAAGGTGAACCTTCGCCCCAGTCTGAGGTCCTGAGCGCTCTGGAGCAGGTTTTCATCAAGGATCTCTCTGTACTTTGCTCCATTCATCTTTCCCAATCCCGGCCACTGAAAAATATCCCCACAGCATGATGCTTCCACCACCTTGCTTCACCGTAGGGATGGTGCCAGGTTGACTCCAGGAGACACGCTTGACATTCAGGCCAAATAGTTCAATCTTGGTTTCATCAGACCAGAGAATCATATTTCTCATGGACTGAGTCCTTTTAGGTACCTTTTGGCAAACTCCATGTGGGCTGTCATGTGCCTTTTACTGGAGTGGCTTCCGTCTGGCCACTCTACCATAAAGGCCTGATTGGTGGAGTGCTGCAGAGATGTTTGTCCTTCTGGAAGGTTCTCCCATCTCCACAGAGGAACTCTGAAGTTCTGTCAGTATGACCATTGGGTTCTTGGTCACCTCCCTGACCAAGGACCTTCTCTCCCAATTGTTCAGTTTGGCCAGGCAGCCAGCTCTAGGAAGAGTCTTGGTGGTCTCAAATTTCTTCCATTTAAGAATGATGGAGGCCACTGTTCTTGGCGACCTTCAATGCTACAGAAATGTGGAGCCTGTCTTGGAGCTTTACAGACTATTCCTTCAACCTCATGGCATGGGTTTTTGCTCTGACATGCACTGTCAACTATGGGACCTTACAAAAAAAACTTTTCACTTTGTAATTATGGGGTAGAAAATGTAGATTGAAGAGGAACATTTATTTAATCCATTTTAGAATAAGCCTGTAACGTAAGAAAATGAGGAAAAAGTCAAAGGGTCTGAATACTTTCCGGATGTAATGTATAGCTCCATTATCTTTTCTACATACTTTATCTGGTTTTAGTCATGGAAATTTACACTGAAAACGTTTTACCATTCTCAACATATGTATATATATATATACTGTATGTTTTTTCAAATAGTTTTTGGAGTGGTGGCCTGTCGCTGCTAGATTAATATAGGCGAAACACCTTAAATCCTCTGCGCTAAAACACTTAATGATCGCAGATGTGGATGTGCTGAAAGAGCAAGGAGCTGTGGATAATGACAAGCATTTACTGTACCAATAAAGAGGTTTAGAGCACCTGCAAGGCAAAGGAGTAAAGAAATATATTTTTATTGTCCCACCAGGCTATTCACTTGCTCATTCAATGGCCTACTATTTATGTCAAAAGGTGCACTTCTGTTTTACAATCACATAATTCCCTACAATGTAAAAAAATAAAAAATACACAACATAGCAGTAATAGGCTAGTAACCCATCATTAAATGGCCCCTTCTTTCCTCTCCCTTCTCATTTATCTTGTACGTTGATAATAGGCATTGTCTCACCACCTGGGAAGTGAAACTGTAATCAATGTAAAAAGAATCTCATCCATATAACACTATCTGGTTTCCTCATCTCATATAGGTTTAATGGGCCCCCAGCCCCAGACGTCCATTATGGGTCATCCTTTCCCAGTTACACACCTGGTGCCGCGCTGACCTCTCCATCACACTGGCACGCTAATCAGCTCCCCAGGGAACCTAAGAGACGGCCAGGCGGGGGAAACAGCTAGGCAACTCCTACACACACTGACTGCATGATGAGCGCTTTCATGATAGACACAAAACTGAAGACACTGGCTACACTCCAATGCACAATTAGGTGAGGGCTATGCATCACTCTCAGACAAACATAATTCAATCACACATACTGTATTAAGATTGATTGGATAAAATGGGGATATTATTTACAGCACAATGCATGATCGCATAATTTCCTTCCGTTATGATCCCTTTATGTCACAGTTTTAATGTCTCTTGTCACATATTTAATATGTAAAACTGAGTAGTTGGTTCTGGTTTATCTCTGCATTAAAATTTTAATATGGTTGAGGAGAATTCTGATTAGTCCTCATAAAGGCGTCCGAATGCTTCCCAGCCGAAATGGTTCGGAAGAGTTTGTTCATATAATATGACAACATTTTGAAGTGTTTTATTTATTTTCGAACTTCGTTAAAAGTTTTTTCAGCTGTTCGGGCACACTACATCTTTTTTTCTTGAGGCAAGCCGAAGTCGGTAGCTGAAGTCTACGGCCCTTCGTTGGTAATTGGTCAACAGTAAGGATTCTTCAGTAAATTCTTTGTCATTCTATAAGAAATGAATGAAATACTGCACCAAACATCTTAGTCAGATGTAAAATTGCATGACTAAGACCTTCTCGTCAAAAACATCAACTCGAGAAATCTGTCATTGATTATCTTTTATTAATTCTGACTTTTGAGGAAGTGTATACTGGCTACAGCGTCTCTAAATGGACAAACAGTACTATTGCCGCTTTTTTTCTAGTTTTTCAAGTGAAGGTCTTTTAAAGGAGTAGCCAGTATATCCTTCCCCAAAATAATATGAATCTGAAATAATTCAAGAAATCTGTCATTTAATTTTCACAAGGAGATCTTAGAGATCGCGCAATTTTACATCTAACCAAGAAGAATACCTTTAAAAAAAAAGTTTTACTCTCTCAAAGTTACAAGTACGCAGGCACCTAGCACTGTTTGGTTAGCATGTTTCTGCAGTGCACATGAGATGGAGTTTGCTTCCATCTCACCGTCCCACACACAATGGCAGACCGAAGGGAGGGTGGTGCGGCATCCTCCAGATGCTGTTATTTTATCTAAAACATCAGGTGTACGCCGACTCCAGCCAAGTCATTCTTGCAAAGATTTAAAGTACAATTGTGTTTTATCTCCAGTACTTTGCCATGATTGTCAGTTATGTAGCTGCTCTACTGATAATCTCAGTGCGCCCTTGCTGGGATGACACAACCAATCTACTGTCGGGGAATGCCAACATCCCAGACAAACACATCGGTTCACCGTTCCACGGGAGCGGACAGTACACAGCATACTTTACCATAATGTTCTGAATAATGGCCAAGTGTACCTTGCTCCCTATTCTACTGAATCGCTTAGGAGTCCAACATGGACACAAGTCCAACATATATCGGAAACTGCTAAACTACAACAATATTAGCCTATCACTTGTGCATTATGCCCAGCATAAACTGCCTTTTATTTGTGCGACTTTTTCAAATCATAGTCGCCCACCTCATGTAGCCTAACCCATAGGCCTATATGTTTTGATAAGGTTTGTATCACAACTAAAGTGGCCAAATAATAACTTCTCAAAATTAAGCACACAAATCCGCTTTACAAGGGGTTTAGAGCCTAACTGGCATACATAAGCAGAGATTGAGTTTCAAGTTTGGTGGAAGATAATTTTCACCATAAAAATGTTCTCAATTTTGATAATGGTGTTTTCCCGCTCATGGAACATTCGTGCTTATAACCTACTGCCATGTGCGCATTGCTGTACTCTATTTTGGTTAAGTCAGGGTGTGACTAGGGTGGGCAATCTAGTTTTCCTATTTCTTTGTTTGGCCTGGTAGGTTCCAATCAGAGGCAGTTGTCTTTGATTGGGGATCATACTTAGGCAGCCTTTTTTCCACCTTTAGTTTGTGGGATCTTGATTTTGTATAGTTGCTGTGTAGCCTGCAGAACTTGACGTTCATTTTGGTATTTTGTTGTTTTTCTTTGTTCATTTAAATAAAAGTAAGATGTTCGCCTACCACGCTGCAACTTGGTCTCATTCAAACGACGAGCGTAACACTAATAGTCTATTAACATTTTAAGGTAAATGTTCTGTTACGTCAGCCACATTGTTTAAAGTTTTTTTTAATGCTAGTGGTTGGATTCATTTGGGATCTATTGCATCCCACAACTGTGACAGACTATGTTTGGAATATTTATTTATCGCATAGAATAGGTTGACTTTTGTACTATGGGTGATAGTAGATTGACATAGGCTAGTCCTTTTGCTGTTCATGAGGCCTCCTCATCTTGTTGGCTGATGAAAAGTAAATGTGGACAGTTCTTCCAATATCTTCAATATGCACCTCCAAATTGGATAAGGACGTGCGCAGTTGCGTCCCGGATGTGTCGGTCTTCACTTGTAGCCTGTGAGAAAGACCCAATCAAGTGATGGAGAGCCATGTGAGTGAGGGGTGCTTATGTGCACAACAGCCGCTGGCCGCAAAAGGTATGTATTTTTTGGGGTGCATTACAGCCACAAAGGCATTATCAAGTGCTTGTCAAATTGTGAATGAGAGACTAATGAAGAGTGTACAACTGAGCAGAGAGGCCTCCCAAGTGGCGCAGTGGTTAAGGGTGCTGTACTGCAGCGCCAGCTGTGCCACCAGAGACTCTGGGTTTGCGCCCAGGCTCTGTCGTAACCGGCCGTGAGTGGGAGGTCCGTGGGGCAATGCACAATTGGCCTAGCGACTCCTGTGGCGGGCCGGGCACAGTGTTTCCTCTGACACATTGGTGCGGCTGGCCTCCGGGTTGGATGGCGCTGTGTTAAGAAGCAGTGCGGCTTGGTTGGGCATGACTTTCAACCTTCGTCTCTCCTGAGCCCGTACAGGACTTGTAGTGATGAGACAAGATAGTAGCTACTAAAACAATTGGATACCACGAAATTGGGGAGAAAAAGGGAGAAAAATAAATAAAACATTCTTTAAAAACTGAGCAAGCGACTTCTAGTCACATCATGCAGCCCAATGTTTGTAGAACAACTAAAGTTACCTTAATAACTCTAAATTAAGCATATAGGAGTACCTATTTCATTAACTTCTCAACACATGTGCGCACTTCCTCTAATCATTTGGAGGAAATATTTATATTTCATTCAGCTTTGTTCAATTGTTTTCTTCATACTATAAAACAATGCTAAGAATTCTAAAACGCTTGTCTGCTAAATGAACTAGTGTAGCCCACAGCCATTTGGCATAGCCAGATCAGGATCTAACATAAGGACAACTCAGAGTATGCTATTCTGTTCTTCTGAAATAGACTAGATGTTCTTCATATCATGCTTCTTTAGACCTGTCCAAAATAATGTGTTTATTGTGAAGGTCTAGGCTATATTACATGGATTTATTAGACTTTTTAAAATGTAGATGTTCCAAAGGTGTGTGGAAGCCAGGAGAGCTAAATATGTTTGTAAATTAACAGTCAATTACCGTGAGACCAACAGTTATTTGCTTGACAATCACCGACTGACAATTTGGTCACCGCCACAGCCCTGTCCCCGACTCTGCTTCTGGCACGCAAGCTGTTTTAAATAGTTCCCCGCCTCCAGTGCAAGCGCAAGGGATAGTTAATTGTACTACCGAACCGCACCTAATCAAAACGTCCTAAACCCAGCCATCAGAAAACACTGAATTTTCCTTTTTTTCAATGTGTAAATCCTGCTCGAGTCATCTGGGACCCGCAAGCTAATTCCAAGCGGCTACTAGGGGGGGGGGGGGGGGGGGGAGGGGGAGGGGGGGGGGGCACTTGAAAATTCGCAATGTCATTCCAAAAAGTGATCAAATTACAACATCTTCACACCGACTTCCGCTGCCTTCCAGAGACATGGCTCCATCTGCTGCTTTGTGCCTGTCTACAATGTTATCAGGAGAGGCAGGATTGAAGGAAGAGGGGGTCTGATTTATATGAAAGAACATTTCCATTGTAAACAAATTGATAACGTGACAAAGAACTATTATTTATGGGGCGGCATGGTAGACTAGTGGTTAGAGTGTTGGACTAGTAACCGGAAGGTTGCAAGTTCAAATCCCTGAGCTGACAAGGTACAAATCTGTCGTTTTGCCCTTGAACAGGCAGTTAACCCACTGTTCCTAGGCCGTCATTGTAAATAAGAATTTGTTCTTAACTGACTTGCCTAGTTAAATAAAGGTAAAATAAATATGTATTGGCCTAAACGTTACACTGTCCCCAAATGTCTTCTACCCTTATTGGAATGTACACACCACCTTCCACCAAAAGTGTGTTTTGTTATTGGTTTAATAACATGCTTAGGGAATGTGATTTTGGCAAAGAGGTCATCTTAGTGTGAGATTTTAACATTCATTATGAAGACAAGTCTTTGTAGGAAATCCCTGAAACGGATCACTAATACCTTTGAACTCACACAGCTAGTTAAAGGGCAAACCAGGGTGACTAAAACACGTCTGGTGTTCAGTAATAAACCAGAGAGTGACTAAAACACGTCTGGTGTTCAGTAATAAACCAGAAAGTGACTAAAACACGTCTGGTGTTCAGTAATAAACCAGGGTGACTAAAACACGTCTGGTGTTCAGTAATAAACCAGGGTGACTAAAACACGTCTGGTGTTCAGTAATAAACCAGGGTGACTAAAACACGTCTGGTGTTCAGTAATAAACCAGAGAGTGACTAAAACACGTCTGGTGTTCAGTAATAAACCAGGGTGACTAAAACACGTCTGGTGTTCAGTAATAAACCAGGGTGACTAAAACACGTCTGGTGTTCAGTAATAAACCAGAGAGTGACTAAATCATTCAATATGGTAACTGGGCTGTCTGATCATAACCTGACACTCATAGCCAGAAAGCTTTCTAAGTACAGGTTTAACCTCTCTACTGTTAGAAAGCCTGATCCGCTCAGAATACCTAAGAGTGAAATAGATCATTTTGAAAACTTAATTAAGGGAATTATCTGGAATGATCTCTTGTCCTATACAAATTATGTGGAAGCTGATAGTCAGTCAGGTTTCTGTCCACAATCCAAACTACAATAAATGGCTTCCTAAAGAAGATCTAATACAAACCTGGCCAAAAGAGCACTCTTCCTTGGCTAAATGGAGAAATCTGGAAACTGATGAAAGTAAGAGATCATGCTCTAAAATCAACTCTAAAGTCCAAATTAGAGGGAAAGTGTAAATGTATCTGGGAGAATCTAAAAAGGTTAACAGGGAAAGACCATAGTAACACTGCAAAAAGACTAGAAATCGATGTGAATGACAGGATGCAGTCGAAATGGCAACAGCCTTCAATTCCTACTTTGTTGACTGTCAAGGTACTGACACAGAGCCCCTCCACTGGTTTCTTGGGCTCAGCGCCAGTGAATGTCACTCAACCTGATACTGTTAACCATGAGGTTCTTGCAATGGGAATGTGAATGTTTGTGCTTTTCTTAGAACTCATTTCTGTCTTCTATTCATGTGCTGTTCTAATAACCAATTTCTGTGTTCATGCAAGTGGCTGACTGTACAAATCCTCACTATCAGTAGCTGCAATTTGGCACTACGCCCAGACCGTGTTTTGAGAAGGAATGAAAGATATCTCCGTTTCAAGGACTCAGTTTAGAGAGAAAGAAGCCTCGTGAGGTGTTGGTCTGTCACATGTTATGAACCAGTATTGGTTGGTCACATGAATGAAACAAAAGTCATGATTAATTAATTATGCTAAATCATGCGAATATAACTTGTCCGTGTATAGTCGTATATAAGACAACTTTTGGGTCTGCCCAGGTAGAGCTCCTGATTGACATGTGTAAAATGGTGCATTGAGTTGGTTGGAACCTCTCCAGAGCTGACAATAAACAATTATTCATTTAAGCTTGACTTTGTATCCCTGTGTATGAATTTCCACGACATTCTCATCACAAAACTGTCCAAGTTCAACATTTCCCACGGTGCCTTGAGATGGATGAAATCATACCTTGAAGGCAGAACCCAGTGTGTCAGAGTGAGCAATGAGCTGTCTCCCACCCTCAGCTATGATGTGGGCGTGCCCCAAGGGTCAATACTGGGGCCCCTCCTGTTCAGCTCGTACATTAATGACCTGCCTTCTGTCTGTACTTGGTCTGAAGTTCAAATGTATGCAGATGATGCAGTGATATATGTGCATACAAACAACAAGCTGCACACTAACTCACTAATATCATGGTCATCTTACAAAGTGGCTTAGTGACTCATGTTTGCATCTCAATGGGAAAAAAAAACAGTCTGCATTTTCTTCACAAAGAGGGAAACTGATGCCTCTGAGACAGATGTCTGTCTATGTGTCAGGGGAGAAGCTCTAGGTGATATACAATTTTAAGTACTGTACCTTGGCATAATACTTGATTCCAATCTATCTTTTAAAAAGCAGGTTAAAAAGGTAACTCAAATAACCAAATTCAACCTATCTAATTTCCAATTCATATGAAATTGTTTGACTACAGAGGTAGCAAAACTGTACTTCAATGCTATGATACTCCCCTACTTAACATACTGCTTAACTAGTTGGGCCCAAGCTTGTTGTTCAACATTAAAACTCATTCAGTCTGTATACAAACAGGCTCTCAGTGCTTGATAGAAAGCCCAATAGCCATCATCACTGTTAGATCCTCAGAGGGCATGAGCTCCTGAGTTGGGGAAAAATTTGTGCAATATTAAAGATCCTAAATGGTCTGGTTTCCCCTCCACTTAGTACTTTAGTCAAACAGAAAACCCAAACCCATGGCAACAGATCCAAAAGGTCTGCCATGAGAGGTGACTATAGTTCCCTTACAGAAAAGCACCTTTAGTCAATCTGCTTTCTCTGTGAGAACTTCCCATGTCTGGAAGACACTGCCATTAGACACACGCAACTGTCGAACCTTCACAAAAAAAAACATAAAGACATGGCTAAAGGTCAATCGGACTTGTGAACATAATTCCTAGCTGTGTATTGCCACTTTCCATGTTATCTGTAGCTTGTGAGGTGTGGAACCACTTTGCAGCTTTTATATATTTAGTTTTTTTGCATTTTGTGCCATTTCTCTGACTGTGTTCTACGTGTTGCTTGTCCTATGTTGCACCTGCATTGTTTGTCTGTATTGTTAATGCAATTGCTTTCAATGACCTGCCCAGCGACTGCGGTTGAAAATTAGCCGGCTGGCTAAAACCGTCACTGTTCCTCAAACGGTGCACTGTCCATGTAAATAAAACTCAAACTCAGTATGTTTTGGTGCTGTATTTCTCAATGAAAAAAATGTGCATGAAAATGAGTCGTCTCTCTCGTTGAAAGACAACAAAGACTATGGAAGAATCCCGACTGTTGACCAATCACCGACGAAGGGGCGTAGACTTCGGCTCTGAACTTCGCCTTGCCTCTAGAAAAATGCAGTGTGCCCGAACAACCAAAAACGAGAAGAAAAAACATCTTCATAATATACGCACAAACGTTTCCGGTTGGGAAGCATGCGGACCTTCTTCTGATAGAGCTGTGACTCAGAAATGTCTACCAAATCTGTCATCACTAAGGTGTTCAGCAGCTCCATTTTTATTACCTTTATTTAACTAGGCAAGTCATTTAAGAAAAAAAATCTTATTTACAATGACTGCCTACACCAGCCAAACCCAGAGGACACTGCCCTATGGGACTCCCAATCACGACTGGTTGTGATACAGCCTGGATTTGAACCAGGGTGTCTAGTGACGCCTCAAGCACTGAGATGCAGTGCCTTAGACTGTTGAACCACTCAGATGCCCAAGGAATGCTTCAGAGACTGTCTCAGAGTTCCCTTCCCCAACAATATGTTTAACAGAAAATTACAGCATTTGACTTCTCATGTCCTTATTTCTTACCATCCATAAAAACACATAAAACAATCTAGCTGGAGGAGGCCAGTGTAATGAGGGGAAAGAATTTTGTTTGTAGTTCAAGAAACACAGATCAAATCTACTTGAAACAGACAGTTAGCCCTTGGAGGGTGGATGACGCTCAATCATGCACCTATTTACATAAATGCACCACCTTGGTGTGTCTTTCTAATGATGAAAGGCAATAAGCTTAACTATTCTGCATATGAAAAACAGTGAATGTATTTTCCGCTTCAGAATGGATTACTTAACAATCTAAAGCTTTCCAAGAAAAGAGTCAAAAAACAGAGTCATTTCTTTAAATTTATATAAGCTTTCTTTCTATTAAATTGGGGTTTGTACAGCCTAGGGGATTTCTGCTAATGATTTCCTCTTAGCACGGTAATTAAACCTCGACCTGTAATTGACTCTGACAATAATAAGGCCCTTACAAGCTCTGCTTACAGTCCACGGAGAAGCCAAATGTGGCTGCCTGTGTATATCTCTCTGATATGCCTGTTTTGTTTTTCTTCAACTTTCCCCTCAATTTAAAACTACTTTCTCCCTCTCCTTCACCCTGATAGGCAAGGACATATACTGAAATAGATAATACATTATTTTATTCATATAGACCTAGATAACCAGTATATGGCATTGTCGTTGGTACCCCTTGGGCACGTGGAGTTCTACTACCTGTCTGGGACCAGGGATGTCCCGCTAAACTGTTCAAAAGGCATCCATTTTGGTCTCTAATTATCAATAATCCAAATGGCCAAGAAATGTAATTTGACCAACGCAGCATAGGCTACACATAGTCCCAGATTTGAACATGATTAAATAAAGGAACCCAAGAAATGATTTGATCTGCTCGGGGAATAAAATACATCATAGCAAAAAGTATCAGATATTGAGCTCATACCAAAATGTTCCGCGCGTAATTCGCCAGACGAACTCTCCGTCCGATTACAAATCCTTGGAAGATAAACCCGATTCGAAGCACGAGAAGCGGTGCGGGCTATTTACATTGAAAGACAACGAGAAGCTTGAGGGGACTGTCGATGGCTCCGTGGTTTATCCATGCAGAAAGTAAAAACAGATGGGACGGGAGCGACGCGCACTGAGACCCAACTCCCAAGTAAACTCAATCCGAGCTTGTCTTCACACTACCACTCGCTCTGTCCAATTTGCATATCAATAGATCTCGTGACAGCCTCTGTTAATGAGGTGAAATGAAGGAGCGCTGATACAATCCCCCTATTTGGGAAGAGAAGCAGTCCATCGGTTCTGCACCCGGCGCCACCCTATGGGACTGCAACCCTCTCACTGGCCTGTCACTTTATTTCCTACTAGAAAGTGAAAGGCAATTCCGGTTATTTCTGTGCTATCCTCAACAGGCTACTCATGTCATACTATGAAATGCATCTTACTGGGTAGACTAGTTTATCATTAACCAGCAATGACCAACATTTTTTTTGGGGGGGGGGGGGTGTATACAAGCAACTAAATTAGGTGAGTGGGGTATGCGAGATTATCCAAATATGGATCATCATTTTTACTAAATCTGGGCTACACTGTTAAAATGAAGTGCGTTCTAGCACTAAAACTAGTGGCAACTGAGCTGCCACCACCTTAGATGAGCCGAAACCTTAACTTTGCTGGAGTATTGAAACACATGTTGTGAGACAGATGGAAGGTGTGCTGTAACATCCATCCTGAGGTGTTCTGATACAACAGCTTCTGTGAGAGAGTGTGGCAATCACAAGTTCAACTTTTTTGAGAGGTGGGTATCTTTCTATCTCCTCACATTCCAGAAGAAATGGTGTGAAATAAAATAAAAGTTTGGGTGTCCTACCCTTAGTGAAGGGATACAGTTTCATACACAGAAACCACATCATGGAGAGTGGCAGCCTGTCCCCATGATGGCAGGTTCTTAAGAGCCAGCGTCCGCCATATCCTTTCACAGACGATGTGAGCCAAGCTTGGGAGGTTATTCAAGTGCCACTGTTAATAAGAGCGTGAGCGTGCACAGATATCTCTGCCTGTGGTAGAGCGAGCCCTTTGTGATTCCTGCTCTACGCCCTGGAGATGTGGAGATGGTTGTAACCTGACCTACCAGCAGCTCTCATCCATGGGAGCTGTGAGAGATTCTTGTGTTGGGTTGACCTGTAGCATTTACATTACATTTACATTTAAGTCATTTGGCAGACGCTCTTATCCAGAGCGACTTACAAATTGGTGAATTCACCTTGAGGCTAACGGTAGCACAGCGGCTTTGTTTGACCACATTAGGCAGGGTTATAGCTGTCCGCCTAAGCTGCCTTGGCTTTGACCTTATATAGATATATAATAACAATAAAATAAGGTCATACATATATATATATATATACTTTTTGTATTACCTTGATGTGTGCAGATAGTAGTTAAGAAGCATGAGCACCCTAACAGGTACAAATAGAGTCGTACAGTGAAGTACTTTTCTATTATATTATTTCCTCACACAGGTAACAGACACTGAGTGTACAAAATATTAGGAACACCTTCCTAATATTGAGTTGCACCCCCCTTTGCCCTCAAAACTGCCTCAATTTGCCAGGGCATGGACTCTTCAAGGTGTCGAAAGCCTTCGACAGGGATGGTGGCCCATGTTGACTCCAATGCTTCCCACATTTGCGAGGGGTGGCAGAGTAGCCTAGTGTTGGACTAGTAACCAAAAGGTTGCAAGATCAAATCCCTGAGCTGACAAGGTGCTGTTCTGCCCCTGAACAACCACTAGGCTATCATTGGAAATAAGAATTTGTTCTTAACTGACTTGCCTAGTTAAATAAAGGTAAAAGCAATTTTTAAAAATCAATAAAAGTTGGCTGGATGTCCTTTGGGTGGTGTACCATTCTTGATACACACAGGGAAACTGTTGAATGTGAAAAACCCAGCAGCATTGCAGTTCTTGACACACTGCAATGCTGCTGGCACCTACTACAACACCCTGTTCAAAGGCACTTTTGTCTTGAATATTCACCCTCTGAATAGCACACATACATAATCCATGTTTCAATTATCTCAAGGCTTAAAAATCCTTCTTTAACCTGTCTCCTCCGCTTCATCTACACTGATTGAAGTGGATTTAACAAGTGACATCAATAAGGGATCATAGCTTTCCCCTGGTCAGTCTATGTCAGTCTATGTCATGGTAGAAGCAGATTTATTTTACATTTATTTTTACTACACTAATTACATTGGAAACCAGTTTATAATAGCAATAAGGTACCTTAGGGGTTTGAGGTATTTGGCTACAATAATTACTATAGTATATACTATTGTAAACTGTAAATACTACAGTATAATAGTCATGTCCAAAACACTACAACAAATACCACAGGTTTCACTATAGTGTTTATTCTGCAAAAACACTACAATAACCTTACGAAAAAAGATTGCAGTCAGAGCGCAGTACAGCTGCAGCACTGTAGTATAACTGTAGGTATAAACGGGTTCGAGCCCTGAATGCTGATTGGCTGAAATCCGTGGTATTTGAGACAGTATACCACGGATATGACAAAACATGTTTTTTTACTGTTCTAATTATATTTGTAGCCCGTTTATAATAGCATTAAGGTACCTCGGGGTTTTGAGATATATGGCCAATATTCCACAGCTAAGGGATGTATCCAGGCGCTCCGTGTTGGGTAGTGCATAAGAACAGCCCTTATACTTGGTATAGTGGCCATATACCACACCCCCTTGGGCCTTATTTGCTTAATGCGGTATAACTGCAGTATGCTGCAAATACCGCGTCCAAAATAACAGTCCACTGCAATTTCCTGCGGTTTCAAAACGGCATTTTTTTTGTAATGGTGAAAACTATAGTAAAGTCTGCAAAAACACTACAGTGAAAACCTATAGTATTTAACCATAGCATACTATCGTTTTTTTCTCATGTGGGCGAGCATGAACAGCATGGCGTGTGGCAATTTTAACAACAATTTTCACGAATACTGCTATGTAATTTCAAATTCTTACATTGTTTACTTTGTACTGGCTAAGCAACAGGTAAAGAAATGTCGACGTACTGTAAACACAGAACATTCACATGAACATATGACGCACTTAGCTACTGTTTTTACTGGATTGTGACGTCCCCTCAACAACAAGGTGGATGAACACTTGCTACTCATGGCTATTCAACACGTTTAGAGAAGAAAAACGTACCTTGTCGACATAATTGATGTGAAATTATTTCGGGTGTATGCATCTGACAGACAACGCAGCCTAGCAAGCCTATTCACAAGTAATTACTAGAGAAAGTTCAGCTCAACATTATTTAATGGAGTGCAGATATATCACCGCTCTCACGCGCTATCTGGTGGTGACTGGGTGAGTCTTCTTAAAACTGTGGGCAAGTACACTATGCGTTTTTATTCTTTCTTGTGGTAACAGGATTTTAGGAGAGCAGTATAGTAAAGTCTAGGTGAAGCCAATTAGTCTGATGCCAAAGGAGCTTCCTCTGCTTGTTTCCTTTTCTTCGTCTGGCAGGTAGCCTAGTGGTTAGAGCGTTGAGCCAGTATCCGAGAGGTTGCTGGATTGACTCCCCAAACTGCACAAGGTACAAATCTGTCATTCTGCCCCTGAACACTGTTCCCTGTAGGCCGTCATTTAAAAAGAGAATTTGATCTTAACTAACTTGCCAAGTTAAATAAAAAAATCTGCACCGATGTGGAAGAACCTGGAAGCACACCTGTTCAGGTGAGAAGTGAAGTGGCAAACGTTGAAGACTGAGAATTTCCTCAAATGGATTCTGCACATTGGAATATCCTGCACTGCCTGTGTTCTAGGACTGACGGGTGACATAGTTCTGCTTTAAAAATGTATATTGACATTTCACACAGAATGCCTATTACTTTTGAGAATGCCACATTCGTCTCACTCTTGGACACTCACAACAATTAGGAGTGTCCAAACACTGACTTTGAAAAGTGCATATAGTTTTATAGGTTTCCCTGAAAGACTAGATCTAGGGCAACACTATTCATACATTGACCAGCAAGTGTCAGCAGAATACAAAGAAACAGCATGGCAGCAAGGTATACTGAACAAAAATATAAACACAACATGCACCAATTTCTCTATATTTTATTGAGTTACAGTTCATACAAGGAAACCAGTTATTAAAAAAAAATCATTAGGTCCTAATCTATGGATTTCACATTACTGGGAATGCAGATATGCATCTGTTGGTCAAATATACCATTAAAAAAAAGGTAGGGGCGTGGATCAGAAAGCCAGTCAGTATCTGGTGTGAGCACCATTTGCATCATGCAGCACGACACATCACCTTCACATAGAGTTGATCAGGCTGTTGATTCTGGCCTGTGGAATGTTGTCCCACTCTTCTTCAATGGCCGGGCAAAGTTGATGGATATTTGCGGGAACTAGAACATGCTGTCGTACACGTCAATCCAGAGCATCCCAAACATGCTCAACGGGTGACATGTCTGGTGAGTATGCAGGCCATGGAAGAACTGGGATATTTCAGCTTCCATGAATTGGGTAAAGATCCTTGCGATGTGGGGCCGTACATTATCAAGCTGAAACATGAGCTGATGGCAGCGAATGAATGGCACGACAATGGGCCTCAGGATCTCGTCACGGTATCTCTGTGCATTCAAATTGCATTGATAAAATGCAATTGTGTTGTCCGTATCTTATGCCTGCCCATACCATAACCCCACCACCATGGGGCACTGTGTTCACAACGTTGACATCAGCGAAGCGCTCACCCATACAACGCCATACACGTGGTCTGCGGTTGTGAGGCCGGTTGGATGTACTGCCAAATTCTCTAAAATGACGTTGGAGGCGGCTTATGTTAGAGAAATGAACATTCCATTCTCTGGCAACAGCTCTTGTGGACATTCCTGCACTCAGCATGCCAATTATATGCTCCCTCAAAACTTGAAACATCTGTGGCATTGTATTGTATGACAAAACCACACATTTCAGAGTAGTCTTTTGTTGTCCCCAGCACAAGCTGCATCTGTGTAATGATCATGCTTTTTAATCAGCTTCTTGATATGCCACACCAGTCAGATGGATAGATTATCTTGTCAAAGGAGAAATGCTCACTAACAGGGATGTAAACAAATTTGTTCATACAATGTGAGAGAAATAAGCTTTTTGTCCACATGGAACATTTCTGGGATATTTTATTTCAGCTCATGAAACATGCGACACACACTTTACATGTTGAGTTTATATTTTTGTTCAATGTATTATTTATATATTTAACCTTCATCTGACCAGGAAGTCCCTTGCGATAAGAAATCTTGTCAATGAAGACTTGGCCCTGGCCAGGACAAAGGCAAACCAGCTATTAGAGGAGAAAGGCTCTGTGCTGTGTCATAATGCCCTTTGTGCCCATACAGGACAAATAATATTGATCTGAAGGACAGAATGTATGGGAACACAAGCATTGAAGCAGAATAACAACACCTGCAGTGGGAATTCATATGGAAACACAAGTCAGTCAAGGACCACCCCCTTCATAGTACTTTGCCAGTTGATCTGGAAAGATACCATTAGGAAAACACTGTGCCCATGGTGTTTGTTTGTGATATATATGTGTGTGTGTGTGTGTGTGTGTGTGGACATATATATTTTTTAACAGCACCGGGTGTCCTTTCAATAAAGTATGAAAGCTAAAGTAGTCTCTCAAAGTGTCTCTTGTTGAAGATAAATGCGAAAATTAAGACAAACTAAAATAGTGAGAACCAAACGATTGTAGATTCAGTATTAAGTGTATGATTGGCCATTTGATTCTGTACATATTCTGGTTCAAGATAATAATAATAATAATAATAATATATCCCATTTAGCAGACGCTTTTGTCCAAAGCGACTTACAAGTCGGCTGGGGCCACTACTTTTTTACATATGGGTGGTCCCAGCGGGAATCGAACCCACGACGCTTGGCGTTGCAAGCGCCATGCTCTACCGACTGAGCCACACATAGACATGAATCTATCATTAAAGTATAGACAGGCCTTACAACCTTGGCATGGATAATGTTATTTTTCTCGCCCATATTTTCTACTCCAGTTTCTCAGAGAAGCATCTGAGTTCTCTTCACTTTTTCTACAAGGGCTGCTCCAATAAATTCATATGTTCCATTCTTTTGATCAAATCCTGCACCTGAAAGAACACTGCCTGATCCTGCCCAGACAATTGCATATGGTTTATTTACATATAAGTAAATGAGATTTTTTAAACTTTTCAATCTACATTAAAAAACATGAGCTGACGCACACCCAGAAAAATAAGTGTGTGGAGGTGCTGACTAAAGGCGAATAAACTATAAACTATCAAAATAAAGAAAGTCGCACACTCAATGTATAAACTCCCAGAAATGTAATGGGTATTTACCAACGTTTCGGCATCACTGTGCCGAGCTGTTAGTTTGTTTTGCCAATATCTCATTTGTTGTCAGGTTAAGGTTTCTTTTATTTTCAAATATCAGTTTTACAGTGATGCCGAAACGTTGGTAAATACCCATTAAATTGCTGGGAGTTTATATATGGAGTATGCAACTTTCTTTCTTTTGATAGTTTATAGTTTGTTCGCAATTAGTCAGCACCTCCACACATACTCATGTTTCTGGGTGTGCGGCCAGCTCATGTTTTTGAATCGAATACTCATATTAACCACATCAACCTTACTATGTGTGACGTAAATGGAGTATGTAGTATGCTTATTGGTCATAGTATGTATATAGTTAGTTTTAAAAGAAATCCCAGACGTCATACTACATTCCCCAAAATACAAAGTCTACAAGCAGTGGACAGTATTTCTGTGCTTTTAGGGCCCATAATGCAATTCTTCGTGGCTTCACAACATTTTCAGATTTGAAGAAAATGGTGGAAAACATTTTCAGCTACCCCTTTAAGGGATGGGCCGTTACCGTGGTAACTTGGTCACTCCATTGTCTGATGAAAAAAATATCTGACTGCAATCTCTTCCTAGCACCAGGCAGTTGCAATAAACTCAAACTAAAATTGAAAACAATCTAGCGGGTGAACAAAACGATGTAACTGGCAAAGAAACACTAGAACAATGTCACACCTCAGTAGCCTTTCTTGTCAATTCAACCAACTTCTACATGTGGGTTTTTCATATATTTTTTTTACTGTTCCCAGATGCTTTGTGTGACCACCCGCCAACGTGGCTCGTAAAATAGACATTCTTATTTAGCGGCCAATTACAAAATCTACCCACATTTGGAGGGTGGCGGGTGTCAATATCCAACCCTGATTATGTGCTGTCTTTTATGATGATGTTATAAAATGGGAGTCAGCTATGGAATGGCCGGCCACATTAGTAATGCACACATAGCTAGACATTTCCTGCTGGGCATTCATTGATTTTGAATGTGATATCAAAAAATGATGTCATGTATTTTTTTGTGAATCATTTGAGGGGGATTTAATCAATTGAAGATTAAAAAACACATAATCCTGTGCACTCATTTTTCTCTTGATGCAAATTGGCAGGCTGATGTGGGGGACATCTGGCTGGCAGTCCAGAGACAGAGTCGACTGGAGGGCAAAGAGGTAGAAGGGAAGGGCCCTGGGGTACTATAGAGATGACATTAACCACAGCTGCACAGCCCTCCCTTTAATCCTATTTCACCATGGAGCTATGAAGGGGCACTGCAATCCCATTAAAAGTGTTTCTGAATAAATAGCTAATATCCTGCTTTGGCTCAAATGATAGAATATGCTCTCAGTAAATTTTGAGTACAGTTTTGTTGAATAGATTTTGAACATAATCACAATGATGTATCAATTTCAATTAAAATGGCTTTATTGGCATGGGAAACATATGTTTACATTGCCAAAGCAAGTGAAATAGATAATAAACAAAAGTGAAATAAACAGTCAAATGAACAGTAAACATTACACTCATAAGAATAGAGTTATAAAGATGTGAAAATAGTCAAAGTACAAAAGGGAAAATAAATAAACAAATATGGGTTGTATTTACAATGGTGTTTATTCATCACTGGTTGCTGTCAAGCCTGCTCCCGCTCTCCCTCTGGCGCTCGAGGGCACTAGGCTGCCCTTCATTTTATGCATACTTGTCACCATCATTATGCGCAGCAGCAGTCATTGGACTCACCTGGATTCCTTCCCTTCGTTGATTGCCCCATCTATAACTGTCTGCTCCCCCGTTTGTTCCCTGTGTCTGCATTAATGTTGTTATGTCCAGACGCTGTCCTGTTCGTGCTAATTAAATGTTCATTAAATGTTCACTCCATGTACTTGCTTCTCGTCTCCAGCGTCGACCCTTACAGTTGCCCTTTTCTTGTGGCAACAGGTCACAAATCTTGCTACTGTGATGGCACACTGTGATATTTCACCCAATAGATATGGGAGTTTATCAAAATTTGATTTGTTTTCAGTGTAATCTGTGGGAAATATGTATCTAATATGGTTATACATTTGGCAGGTTAGGAAGTGCAGCTCAGTTTCCACCTCTCTCTATCTCGCATGCACGCAAATATAAACAATTTACAAAAAATATAAACACAACATGTAAAGTGCTGGTCCAATGCTTCATGAGCTGAAATAAAAGATCCAAGATATGTTCCAAATTCAGAAAAGCTTATTCCTCTCAAATGTGCACAAATCTGTTTACATCCCTGTCAGTAAGCATTGTATCCCTGTCCGTGAGCATTTCTCCTTTGCCAAGATAACCATCCACCTGACAGCTGTGTCATATCAAGAAGTTGATTAAACAGCATGATCGTTACACAGGTGCATCTTGTGCTGGGGACAATAAAAGGCCACTCTAAAATGTGCCGTTTTGTCAAGCAACACAATGCCACAGATGTCTCAAGTTTTGAGGGAGCGTGCAATTGGCATGCTGACTGCAGGAATGTCCCCCAGAGCTGTTTCCAGAGAATTGAGGAGGTGCTGAAGATAATTGTCTGTAATGAAGCCCTTTTGTGGGGAAAAACTCATTCTGATTGGCTGGGCCTGGGTCCCCAGTGAGTGTGCCTGGCTCCTAAGTAGGTGGGCCTATGCCCACCCATGGCTACACCCCGGCCCAGTCATGTGAAATTCATAGATAGTGGCCTAAGGAATTTATTTGAATTGACTGATTTCCTTATTTGTACTGTAACAGCAAAATATTTGAAATTCTTGCATTTTGCATTGATATTTTTGTTCAGTATATCTTAATGGAGGGAAAGAAAGAAAGTGTGTTGATAAAGTTTTGTCGTTCAAATCCTTTACAGTTCTACTACTTCCTGTTTACGTTTTCATGTGACGTCACACGACTGACATTCTTCTCTGTTCGAACAGGTCGCTCACCAAATTCGTGGAACAACAAACTTGTGCCACGTCAGGACTTCCTTTCTAGCTAACTAACGCATATGACAGCTGTTTAGGGTAAACTGCATACGACTTTTGGCACTCGTTGGGCTTTACGGAATACATTGCTCGCATGTTTTGGACGAATCAAAAGTCAGTATTGGCTAGTGTTAGCTGGATGTGCGTGTGTCAGCTGTCTCTCCTAAACAGACGCGAGCTACATTTTGAGTCCATTTGTTAAAATGGAGAACAAATATAACCTCAAGAGCCCAGGTAAGTTCGTAAATGACACAGACTACAATATGTCGAACTCGCTAATGCTATTTAGCCTAGCAGAAAGGATTTGGCTTTATTCGCTTTGGGTTTCCCATCATGAAGAAGTGACTCCACCATAATGCTGATAATATCTAGTGTTAGCTAGCTTGTTTGACTGTATGTTTAGTAAACTATTTGCCCAATGATATTTGAATACAAATGACAATGTTATAATATTAAGAAATAATCTAGACGTCATGGCCTTTTACAGGGTTTCTGTCCCTTAGTAGCCTAACCTCAACTTCACGGACGATAATTGAAGTCATTATATACTATTTTCGTGTTTCTGTTCATTTGATCAGACTTAGTGGAGTCTTTGAGCATAGATAAAAATCAAAAGTTGGTGTTAAGTTATTTGTATTCACTAACACCTTACCCAAAAAGACAGTAATCACTCAAATAGTGAACCTATATCAGACACCTCTGGGGTTGACATTGTTATTCAGCCTCTGACTGGCTTGCCTGGTACAAGGACACACACGTGCACACTGGAGGCAGGTGCAGAATTATCTTAACATGAACAGCCGAGTGGGTTGGAACATGTCACTTTTAACCACAGCTAATCAGTTACACTAAGCTCCATGTGTTCAGTCGGTTCTGTGGTTTCCTCACTAGCTCAAATTAGACATGGTTTCTAGATTTCATTTTCTGCCTTCTTTGGCCAGCCTTGGGCTGTGTCAAGAAATATGTACCGAAACCTTGTTTTTGCATAAAGCATTTTCTGGCCCGTAGTTCCTGTCCTCCATGCTAGATCAAGTATAGTGTGGAGGGTTGGGGAAAGATTTAAAAATTCTCTGCTCAGAATATTGTAGATCAAAGTTGTCTTGTCCTTGCGTACCCGGTGTGGGCTGCATTTAAGGTCTTAAAGGAAGGGTTTACAAATACAGCTTGGGTTAGCTAGTGTTTGGATTTTGAGAGGGGGTCAAAATAAGGCTGAGGCTATAGTTGAGTCAGGGTGTTGAGAGAGGATCAAATAAAGATTTGCTTCCAGTTTTGAAAGGTGGTCAAGTCAAAGTAAGGAAATGGCTACACCACTTTCTGGTAGTTTATGCATTTACAGTATCCCATTTTTTTGTGTGAATAAGCAAATGGAGAACCTATGCTTAGAGTATCACTGTCTCCATTTTTCAATAGCTTATTGTTGTAAGGTGAGCGTGACATTGTCTCTGAGACATGTCCCAAAAGCTTGTAGAGCTGACTTGTGTTAAGAAATGTCATTAGAAACCCACAATGAGGGCCTCCCGAGTGGCGCAGTGGTCTAAGGCACAGCATCACAGTGCCAGGATTTAGAGACCTGGGCAATGATGGAATTGTCTGAGTTTACTACTGACCACTCCCCCTTCCTAACCTAGAGGAGGTTTATGTCCCAAATGGCACCCTATTCCCTATATAATGCACTACTTTTGATCAGAACACTATGGGCCCTGTTCAAAAGTAGTGCACTGTGTAGGGAATAGGGTTCCATTTGGGACACATACTATGTGGAGCCCTTCTTTAGCTGCGTCTCATAATAACAATGAGTGGGTGTGACAGAAGAAAAGCCTCTGCTGCCACATGGGCCTCCTGACTCCTGCGGTGAGCAGGGTGTCAGTCAGTAGACCTGTGGGATAGGATTATAATCCTGTACACAAAATCTTACATAACGCATTTTAGTGTTTGTAGGCAACTGGGGACGATTCAGACAGGTTGGGTCCTGTGAGCAGGGAGACACCGTTACATAATGACTTTTAACCAAATTCATAATAATACAATAGGATTTAGACAATTCCATCATTGCCCAGGTCTCTGAGTTTACTACTGACCACTCCCCTTTCCTAACCTAGAGGTTTATGTCCCAAATGGCACCCTGTTCCCTATATAAGTATACTACTTTTGACTAGGGCTGGGAATTGCCAGTGATTGCCAGATATTATTACGATATTTAGGTGCCAATATGATATGTGTTACGATTTTATAGCAATATTATGTGTGTGTGTTGGGGTTTGTGTTTGCATAATGTGTGTGCACAGAGTCTGTGCAAGAGAGTTAGTTAAAAAAGGGTCATTGCAGGTAGTCCGGGTATCCATTTGATTAGCTGTTGAGCAGTCTTGTTTAGCAGTCTTATGGCTTGGGGGTAGAAGCTGTTTAGGGTCTTGTTGGTTCCAGACTTGGGGCACTGGTACCACTTGCCGCACGGTAGCAATCTATGGCTTGGGTGGCTGGAGTCTTTTTGAAGAAACGTTGGGCCTTTATCTGACACCACCTGGTATAGAGATCCTGGATGGCAGGGAGCTCAGCACCAGTGATGTACTGTGCCGTACTCACCAATTGAAACTTATTTTATTGTACTGATCAACACCATTTGCATAGAAGTAGCAATCTCTTATTTTAAGACTAAGTAATGATGTCATTCATTAAGTTGATTTGCCCACCCAGTCTGTTGAGCTCAGTTAGGGAGAGACATGACAGCCAAAAGGGGAAACTATCTTTGGATGTGAGGGAAAGGCGATTTAAGTGAATTAATGTTTTTGTGGACAATCCGCTTTGAAATGGTTTCACAAACAAACAAAGTACTAGAGCAGTGAATCCCGACTGAGGACAAAGATCCTGAATGAGTTCCTCCTCGTCTTTCAGGTTGCTTACACTTGACACTTACATGCGACTTCTGCTCTCAGAATATGAAGATCACATTGAAAAAGACTGGTCTGATTGTGTTCATATCTGGTTGACCACTTCAGGAGGTGATCAGGGATGCATTGTGTGTGTATTTCTCCTCTGTCTCCTCAGAAAACTAGTGTTCTGGGACAGAGAGGCATCTTTTCATTAAAACATTGGAGGAAATACGTCAGTAGTATGTGAGGAACGTGTTTGCTGGCCTCATAAATTCTAGTCAGCTAGCTAATATTTAGGGAAAAAAATGTTAAACCCTTTGCAATCCCTTTAGCGTTGCTTGCTGGCTAGCTACAGAGGTTACAGGTGCCATTATTTGTTGTGTTATAATATTTAGCCTATTCCACCGTTTTGTAGAATGCATACTGCAATTTTGATATCACGGAGGAAAAGAGAATCCAGGCACACTGTGAATACGGTAGACGCATTTTAAATGTAGGTGTAGATGCATGATGCGTTCTGAATTCCATGATCGGAACTATATGATCAGGATACTGAAGCTGCATGAACTGTCAAGTCTAGAGACGGTCTCTGTTGCAACTTGCCACCGTGTCTGTTCCTCTTTAGGGACAGTCACAGCACAACTTCAAATCAAATGTTATTTGTCACATGCGCCGAATACAACAGTTAAAGACCTTACCGTGAAATGCTTACTTACAAGCCCTTAAACAACAATGCAGTTTTAAGAAAAATAAGAGTGGACCTAGACTTGGAGCTCCGGTACCGCTTGCCGTGCCGTAGCAGAGAGAACAGTCTGACTTGGGTGGCTGAAGTCTTTGGCAATTTTTAAGGCCTTCCTCTGATACAGCCTGGTATAGAGGTCCTGAATGACAGGAAGCTTGGCCCCAGTGATGTACTGGACAGTACGCACTACCCTCTGTAGAGCCTTGCGATCGGAGGCCGAGCAGTTGCCATACCAGACGGTGATGCAACCGGTCAGGATGCTCTCGATGGTGCAACTGTAGTACTTTTTGAGGACCCATGCCAAATCTTTTCAGTCTCCTGAGGACAATGTGTTGTCGTGCCCTCTTCACGACTGTCTTGGTGTGTTTGGACCATGATAGTTTGTTGGTGGACACCAAGGAACTTGAAGATCTCAACCTGCTCCGCTACAGCCCCGTCGATGAGAATGGGGATGTGCTCGGCCCTTTCCTGTAGTCCACTATCATCTCCTTTGTCTTGATCATGCTGAGGGAGAGGTTGTTGTCCTGGTATCACACTTCCAGGTCTCTGACCTCCTCCTTGTTGTAGGCTGTTTCATTGTTGTTGGTGATTAAGCTTACCACCGTTGTGTCATCTGCAAATTTAATGATGGTGTCGGGCTTGGCCACACAGTCATGGATGAACAGAGAGTACAGGTGGGGACTAAACACGAACCCCTGAGGCGCCCCTCTGTTGAGAATCAGTTTGGCAGATGTGTTGTTGCCTACCCTCACCACCTGGGGGCAGCCCGTCAGGAAGTCCAGGATACAGTTGCAGAGGGAGGTGTTTAATCGCAGGGTCCAAAGCTTCCACAGGGAGACAAGGGAGAGTTACATTTATCCAGCAGAGCAAGCAACTGATCCAGTTAAGAAAGAAACGTCACTGTCTGTCTGCAACACATCTGGTTTATGTGTATCAGCAGTGGTGTTGCATGGTATACCAACATATACTAGAACATGAAAAGTGGTTTGGTACTAGAATTTGTTACTTTCGGTACTTCTGTCAAATGTGTCTCACATCATCTACTGATTGGAACAATCAAGTCTGTCGCAAGCACACCGCGCATGCCTCTCGCCTACTCCACTTACTCATACATTGCTAGAGCATTGGGAGTCTGGGCTGCAACATGTTAGCTCCCCACTCATGCTGCACAGAAATGAACACACTTGAATATTGCGACAAGGCATGTTGAATTGTTGAAACTGTTAATTACTGTTTGCGAAACAATGCCCATACAGGCTTGAACACTTTAAAATGCAATAAGATACTCATAGCTTCCAGCTTTGTAGGCTAACATTCCTTGCTAGCCTACAGCTGAAGGAAGCTAACATCAATTCACTACCGAAATACTTTGTAAAGATATGCTGATTTTTAAAGCTGTTTGTCCCCAAAAACTTTATTGATTCACTTAATCGTCTCTCCCTCACATCCAAAGATACTTTTGTCCGTGACATGTCTCTCTCCGTCCCTCACCTAACTCAACTGACTGTGTGGGCATGTATCCATGACATCATTATTGGGTCTTAAAGACAGCATGTAATTTCATAAAATAAGAGATTGCTTCTTCTAGGCAAATGTTGTTAAGCAGTACAATAAAATCAAGTCCCAAATGGAAGGAAATAGAGATTTAGAAGGCAATAGAGATTTAGCATTCAAATAAATGATGACCTTTGTTTTTACCAACCTAACTACATAAAAGTCTAATTAATTGTATGATTGTATAATTAATTCATTAATGCATACATGGCTGTCTGAAATGTTGACATCAAATTTCAGATATAATGATATTGAACTAAAAGAAGCCCAACAATTGAACAGAGCAGTAGCTCAGATTATCTGTCTGCATCAAGTGTCATTTTGTGACTTTGGCTAAAATGCCTTTTTTCCCCTGTGGTATAATTTTTTTAAATTGTTTTGGTATCGAGTATTGTGATACTAAACCTGGTATCAGTATTGAAGTCAAAATGATGGTATCGTAACAACAGTAATCAGATGTGAGTATCAGTATTGATTTAAAAGCCTGAAGCCTCAGTAAGAGCACTTGTGCAAGGCTTGATGTCACTGTTGTCCAGATCCGGGTTAATATAGGATTTTGAAACTTGATTCTTACTGAGCAAATGATGCTATACTGTTATTAAAGGTTCAATGCAGCCTTATCTCAATGTCAAATCATTTGAGTTACAATTAAGTACCTTACTGTGTTTTAAATTAAAATGGTAAAAAATAAACATAGCTTCTTAGCAAAGGGCAATTTCTCAAACAAGAATTTTGCTGTTTGGGAGTGGGCTGAGTTGGGAGGGGAAAACTGAAAATTAGCTATTATTGTCAGAGAGGTTTGGAACTCTCTCATTGATCTATTAACTAATTTACCACATGGTGATGTCAACATGGAAGGCCAAAACTCCATCCCACCAAAGCAGGCTGAAATTTCAGGCATTCTTTTCAAATTTCAGGCATTTTTACACTAAAAGGGCATTATCAGAATTTCCCAGTATTATTCCATCCTCATAGTATGGAAATTTTAAATAAAACACAGGATAACCCAGTTTGGGTGCACTGAGCCTTTAAGGATTTCCTAAGGTCCTGTTAGTTCTTTGTCCTACCTAGTGAATTATTACGATACATCATGCTTAACCGATAGCCTGACTCTCACTGCAAAAGCCCCTCACCCCATAGTGGCTTTAATGAGGGATGGCTGAGTTGTTTAGCCTACACGAGGGTGCATGTTCGCTGTTGGAGGATGTCCGAAAACAGCATATCTCCTCTTTCTGTCCCCTGGGAAACACAACGAGTGTGGACTCTACCAGACTGCTCCAAGACGATGTCGATTCGACCGCCCACATACAAAACAATGCTTTTTATTTTCTTCAGGCTTTTCTTTTCCCCGCCATAACCAAAAGAAGTGTTTTTGAAGCCTGATGCAGTGCTTTCAAAGGGAGCCAGTGTTTATTCCCCAAACTGAAGGAATTGGACTTAGTAGGGACATGGGCTATATGTAAACTTTTAACTCTGAATCTGGGGAGTTTGATGCATAGCCTTATTTTTCACGAGCTATATTATAATAAGTGTAAGGTTATGTAAAAAGTAGTGTTGGGGCCCGTGTTTATTCCCCAAACCGAATGATTTGGACTTAATGATGGGTGGTTCTTGAAGTGCTCAGTGGCCCTTCAGGTTGTAATATAGCCCGTGAACAATAAGGCTCTGCATCAAACTCCCCAGTTTCAGAGTTAAAATACATATAGCCTATGTACCTACTAGGTAACAAATGGGCAATGGCAACTTCATGACAAAGTAGGCTAAATGTTCAATATTGGTATGAAGTGTTATGCTATATTTTATGTTCATCACAATAGCAGGGCAATATCACGGTAACGGAATTGCGCTGAGACTCTTTCACATTAAAATGTATGCCAAACAAAAACAATTGATTCCAAAGTTTAACAAGCCATAGAACTCTATGCACATGTACCACTTAATAATTTACACTGAACATTGGACCAAACAACACATTTTGGAAACAGAATTTAGGTCAAATCTCTCTCACTTTGTTGACCATCTTTTCCAAAAACTCTTACAGTGCCTTGCGAAAGTATTCGGCCCCCTTGAACTTTGCGACCTTTTGCCACATTTCAGGCTTCAAACATAAAGATATAAAACTGTATTTTTTTGTGAAGAATCAACAACAAGTGGGACACAATCATGAAGTGGAACGACATTTATTGGATATTTCAAACTTTTTTAACAAATCAAAAACTGAAAAATTGAGCGTGCAAAATTATTCAGCCCCTTTACTTTCAGTGCAGCAAACTCTCTCCAGAAGTTCAGTGAGGATCTCTGAATGATCCAATGTTGACCTAAATGACTAATGATGATAAATACAATCCACCTGTGTGTAATCAAGTCTCCGTATAAATGCACCTGCACTGTGATAGTCTCAGAGGTCCGTTAAAAGCGCAGAGAGCATCATGAAGAACAAGGAACACACCAGGCAGGTCCGAGATACTGTTGTGAAGAAGTTTAAAGCCGGATTTGGATACAAAAAGATTTCCCAAGCTTTAAACATCCCAAGGAGCACTGTGCAAGCGATAATATTGAAATGGAAGGAGTATCAGACCACTGCAAATCTACCAAGACCTGGCCGTCCCTCTAAACTTTCAGCTCAAACAAGGAGAAGACTGATCAGAGATGCAGCCAAGAGGCCCATGATCACTCTGGATGAACTGCAGAGATCTACAGCTGAGGTGGGAGACTATCCATAGGACAACAATCAGTCGTATATTGCACAAATCTGGCCTTTATGGAAGACTGGCAAGAAGAAAGCCATTTCTTAAAGATATCCATTAAAAGTGTTGTTTAAAGTTTGCCACAAGCCACCTGGGAGACACACCAAACATGTGGAAGAAGGTGCTGTGGTCAGATGAAACCAAATTTGAACTTTTTGGCAACAATGCAAAACGTTATGTTTGGCGTAAAAGCAACACAGCTCATCACCCTGAACACACCATACCCACTGTCAAACATGGTGGTGGCAGCATCATGGTTTGGGCCTGCTTTTCGTCAGCAGGGACAGGGAAGATGGTTAAAATTGATGGGAAGATGGATGGAGCCAAATACAGGACCATTCTGGAATAAAACCTGATGGAGTCTGCAAAAGACCTGAGACTGGGACGGAGATTTGTCTTCCAACAAGACAATGATCCAAAACATAAAGCAAAATCTACAATGGAATGGTTCAAAAATAAACATATCCAGGTGTTAGAATGGCCAAGTCAAAGTCCAGACCTGAATCCAATCGAGAATCTGTGGAAAGAACTGAAAACTGCTGTTCACAAATGCTCTCCATCCAACCTCACTGAGCTCGAGCTGTTTTGCAAGGAGGAATGGGAAACAATTTCAGTCTCTCGATGTGCAAAACTGATAGAGACATACCCCAAGCGACTTACAGCTGTAATCGCAGCAAAAGGTGGCGCTACAAAGTATTAACTTAAGGGGGCTGAATAATTTTGCACGCCCAATTTTCCAGTTTTTGATTTGTTAAAAAAGTTTGAAATATCCAATAAATGTCGTTCCACTTCATGATTGTGTCCCACTTGTTGTTGATTCTTCACCAAAAAATACAGTTTTATATCTTTGTTTGAACCCTGAAATGTGGCAAAAGGTCGCAAAGTTCAAGGGGGCCGAATACTTTCGCAAGGCACTGTATATATCTGTTGCAAATGAAGATTCAACTATGTCTGCAGAAACAGTAGGACTGTCAGCTTTTTGAGTTTTAATCATTTAATAATTCATAAGCCAAATAGATATCAGTAGAAACACTAAAATGTAGGTCTACCTACTTGTTTTTTTTGTGAACTTTCATCATCCTCCCTCATGAGGGAGAGATGTGGGGTTTTGGTAATAGAATTACAAGGCACAATGCAAAGTTTCTTAAACTTACACAAGATTGATGTATTTCTAATACCTTAAGACTTTTTTCCTGGTAGGTGTTTTCTTAGACTCCCTTTCCATCTTTGAACAGAAATCAGAGCCTTTGCTTTTTCCTAATATTTAGGATAGAAAATGGTTAAAATGTGCAGTGCCTTCAGCAAGTATTCACACCCCAGGCCTTTTACTGCATTTTGTTGTGTTAACAGTCTGAATTTAAAATGAATTAAATTGAGATTTTGTGTCTCTGGCCTACGAGACACGCACTAACCAATAATGTCAAAATGGAATAATGTCTTGAGTCAATAAGTAGTCAAACCCTTTTTGTTATGGCAAGCCTAAATAAGTTCAGGAGTAAAACATTTGCTTCACAAGTCACATAAGTTGCATGGACATGCTTTTTGAATGACTACCACAGTTCTGTACCCCACACTTATAATTATCCGTAAGATCGATCAGCACAGATTCAACCAATGCCTTGCAAAGAAGAGCATCTATTGGTATAAAAAAAATACATTGAATATCCCTATGAGTATGGTGAAGTTATTAATTACACTTTGAATGGTGTATCAAGACACCCAGTCATTACAAAGATACAGGCGTCCTTCCTAACTTAGTTGCAGAGAGGAAGGAAACCGTTCAGGGATTTTACCATGAGGCCAATGGTGACTTTAAAACCGTTAGTTTAATGGCTGTGATAGGATAACACTGTGGATGGATCAACATTGTCGTACAGAATAAAACAAATATTTCAAAAACATCCATCCTGTTTGCAATAAGGCACTAAAGGAAAACCTTTTTTTTTTAAATGGTAAAGAAATTAACTTTATGTCCTGAATACAAAGTTTATGTTTGGGACAAATCCAACACCACACATCACTGAGTACCGTTCATATTTTCAAGCATGGTAGTGGCTGCATCATGTTATGGGTATGCTTGTAATCGGCAAGCGCTAAGGAGTTTTTTAGGGGGATAAAATTAAATGGAATAGAACTTAGCACTTGCAAAATTCTAGAGGAAACCTGGTTGTCTGCTTTCCAACAGACACTGGGAGACATTCTGTATACCATACACAATGTATATAGATACATTTTTTTCTACTATGTTATTGGCTTGTTTATTGTTTACTCCATGTGTAACTCTGTTGTCTGTTCACATTGCTATGCTTTATCTTGGCCAGGTCGCAGTTGCAAATGAGAACTTGCTCTCAACTAGCCTACCTGGTTAAATAACGGTGAAAAAAATAATAATAATCACCTTTCAGCAGGACAATAACCTCAAAAACAAGACCAAATATACACTGAAGTTGCTTACCAAGACAACATGGAATGTTCCTGAGTGGTCTAGTTACAATTTTGACTTAAATCGGATTGAAAATCTATGGCAAGACTTGAAAATGGCTGTAAAGCAATGATCAACCACCAACTTGACAGAGTTTAAATATTTTTTTTAATGAATAATGTGCAAATATTGTTCAATCCAGGTGTGCAAAACTCTAAAACCTTGTTCACTCTGCAGCCTTAATGCTCAAATCGGTTTTGTTTTTCAAATCAGTTTTTAAATATCGAATGTCCAAGTTGCAAGTGACCAAATCCGATTTGTGTGTATTCAGACAGCATTCATTTTCTGACATGGTTACGTTAGTTGTCATGGTAACGACGGGTTTGTGTGCAGTGATGTAGGCTGATTGGTGGTGCTAGTGCTTCCTATCAATCAGAAGTTATGTAGCAAGCTAAGGCGACAACAATACCTGCCATGGATGTTTCCCAGTTGCTTTGAAGGTTCCAAATCATAGTGTAAGAACACTTTTAATGCTTCAAAGGATAAGGTTATCTAACTTTCAAAAGAAGTCCTTTTTGGCTAGCCACAGCAGTCAACTAAGTAGCTGTTTAGCTTTCTGGCACATTCACTAATTTGTTTGTTATCAATTAGCAAGCTAGTTGGCTACCACATACACGTTCTTGTCAAACTGTCAGAGTAGCTCGCGAGCAACAAGATATGCCAAATAACCGTCTAAAAACCACCTGAGGGCAAATAAATCAGATTTGTATCCGACTTCAAACGACCTAAGAAGGTGATTTGAAATGTGGCTTGAACTATCCGATTCCATGTGCTTCTTGGCTGTTCAGACGGCAGGGAAAAAGAACGCATTCAAATCAGAAATGCCCCCCAAAAAATGAAATGAGTCACTTCAAGCTGCCAACGTGAACACTGCTTTAGAGACTTACCCAGAAAGACTCACAGCTGTAATTGCTGCCAAAGGTGATTCTAACAAAGGTGATGTATTGACTTGGGTGTGAATACTTATCATTAGGAGAGATTTCTGTATTTTATTTTCAATACATTTGCAAACATTTCTAAAAACATGTTTTCACTTTGGCGTATTGTGTGTAGATGGGTGAGGGGAAAAACATATATTTCATCCATTTTGAATTCAGGCTGTAACACAACAAAATGTGGAATAAGTCAAGGGGTATGAATACTTTCTGAAGACACTGTGTGTGTGTGTGTGTGTCTTTATCTAAAAAATATGGACTGTTAGCTTTTATTTAACACCCGATTTGACATGCTTCTATAAACTTCACATTGGTGCTCATGGGTCCTTTACATGGAAATGCCCAACAGCTGTCTCATCTGTTTAATCTGGAAATCAACCCTACAAAAACCTGTTTTGATTAGTCAAATAAAATCCCAATTTAAACCCCTCAGTATACAGTATTTTCATAGTGACTGCTCATCCCACCAGCCTACTGTATCAACCCTGGTTAATCAGGGTGTTTCTGAAAAAAGCTCAAAATATGATTCAGCCAGCTGCTGAGAGAGACGACCACTATGTGGGAGTTGGAGGAGGGACCCATATTACCCAATGAGATCTGGGACAAGCTACTGTTGACAGCTGCCATGGCCCGGGGATCAGGCCCATGACTGGAGGGTTTAGTGGCACAGACGGTGTCTGAGCCGCCATTGGCATTGCTATCAAAGCTTGGAGCTTTGATTGCTATACCATATCTCAACTGTCATTTTCACACCGCTCAACCACTTCTTTGTATTTTTTTTATTTAACCTTTATTTAACTAGGCAAGTCAGTTAAGAACAAATTCATATTTACAATGACGACCTACCCTGGACAAACCATAACCTGGACGACGCTGGGTCAATTATGCGCTGCCCTATGGGACTCCCAATCACAGCTGGATTGATACAGCCTGGAATTGAGCCAGGGTCTGTAGTGACGCCTCTAGCACTGAGATGCAGTGCCTTAGACCGCTGTGCCGCTCGGGAACCCTAAAAGAAGTCCCAAGTGTAAGATTTTGTCTGCCACTGCACAACAGGAGAGGTATCAACTTATATATGGTTACAACCATGAACAACAATATCCACACGTAGCATATAGACTCCCTCACTTATTTTTAGACCAGGAAATACACCTTTTTCTGCTCATAAGCACACTCCAGGGATTTGTGCACATGGTCCTCCTTCTCCGCAGTAGCCCCTTCAGTGCATCATCTGTTGCTGCTGGGGAGAGAGAAAGGAAGGGTTGATAGCTCTGCAGGCTTGTTGTGTGAAGTCCTGCTGGGGAGTCGTGCTCCAGTTTGGACAGTGTTAAAACTCAGTGGCTGTCAGGGCAACTTACACCACGCATCACCCTTGCTGACTCTTCTGGTCCAGGGTTTCTGTGGGCCAAATGCATTAGTGCGTTAGGGAAGAGGTTGTAGTTCGTACACATACTAACACACATTCCACTATACTGCCCAAACCATATAGGCTATTTTCTACAATGACTTCTTGGCTCCCTACAGTCTTTTGTCAATATGTGACCGACCGCCTCGATTCGTTCATATGTAGCAACATTATGAAATATGTGTTTTTTTTTTACATCAGATAAAAGTAGAGACTCAGCTAGCAAATGGTATATCATACACTGCAGTTGAGGAACAATTGGAAAGTAATTCTGCTTTGAAAGTAACCCTACTTTTGAGAAAATGGCACTTGAATGTTTTGGTACACCGACTGGAGAGCTCTTCTTTGTCTACACCCATTCAGGATCGTTCACACCCTCTTAAGCCTTAATCCCACCCTTCTCTTTAAGGATTCACATGTGAGGCCATGTGGTAAACACACACTATATCAAATAAAATCTAAATGTATTTGTCACGCACAGGATACAGAAGGTGTAAATGGTACAGTGATAGTACTTGCATAGTAGCAATATCAAAAACAAAGTGTCCAGATAAAAAAATTTTTATAAATATTTTATCGTTAGTAGGTGACGCTTACCCGACACACTTGTCTAAATTGATGGGTCATGTGAAGGAAATGCTATAACCACCCCTCACCCACATCTAACTAAGAGGATGGAACACTATTGTCTAGACGTGCAGGTTCATGAAATAAAGTAGATGGCCGTAATCACCCCCAGACACACCTGCTAATTTTATGGGTTTGGACATGTAGCTAGCTAGCTAAACAATGAACTGGCATAACCCCAACTCATACTACTACTAATACAAACATTGTCATAGCTGTAGTATGAATCTGCAGTAGCTAAAGCTAACAAGCTAGGTTCAATATTAAGTAGCTAACATTAGGCTATAACTAGCAATGCAAATGGTTTACATTATCTCAGCCAATCATGGCTAGTGTGAAGGTTCCTGTCTTTTTCTATGGCTAAACCAACTAGGCTCGTAGTTTAACAATTTTATTTGTATTTATGGATGGAATACAAGTTTGATATTAAGGCACACCAAAGTTCACATGATCCAGAAGGGATTAAGATAAAAAAAAATGTTTATGTTCACATGCTGCTCCTGTGAAGTAGTGACGTGTGACATATGCCTAGTTTCCTGAAACAAGTCACATACATTTGAAGTCAGAAGTTTACATATACCTTAGCCAAATACATTTAAACTCTGTTTTTCACAATTCCTGACATTTAATCCTAGTAAAAATTCCGTTTTAGGTCCGTTAGGATCACCACTTTATTTTAAGAATGTGACATGTCAGAATAATAGTAGAGAAAATGATTTATTTCAGCTTTTATTTATTTCATCACATTCCCAGTGGGTCAGACATTTACATACACTCAATTAGTATTTGGTAGCATTGCCTTTTAAATGGTTTAACTTGGGTCAAATGTTTTGTGTAGCCTTCCACAAGCTTCCCACAATAAGTGAATTTTGGCCCATTCCTCCTGACAGAGCTAGTGTAACTGAGTCAGGTTTGTAGGCATGCTTTTTCAGTTCTGCCCACAAATGTTCTATAGGTTTGTTGTCAGGGTTTTGTGATGGCCACTCCAATACCTTGACTTTGTTGTCCTTAAGCCATTTTGCCACAACTTTGGAAGTATGCTTGGGGTCATTGTCCATTTGGAAGACCCATTTGTGACCAAGCTTTAATTAACTTTCTGACTGATGTCTTGAGATGTTGTTTCAATATATACACAATTTTCCTGCCTCATGATGCCATCTATTTTGTGAAGTGCACCAGTCCCTCCTGCAGCAAAGCACCCTCACAACATGATGCTGCCACCCCCTTGCTTCACGGTTGGGATGGTGTTCTTCAGCTTGCAAGCCTATCCCTTTTTCCTTCAAACAACAATGGTCATTATGGCCAAACTGTTCTATTTTTGTTTCATCAGACCAGAGGACATTTCTCCAAAAAGTACGATATTTGTCCCCATGAGCAGTTGCAACCCATAATCTGGCTTTTTAATGCCGGTTTTAGAGCAGTGGCTTCTCGCTTGCTGAGCGAAGTGGTTGAAAAACAAGTTTTAATGACTCCAACCTAACTGTATGTAAACTTACGACTTTGACTGTATGTACTGTTATTCCAGTGTAGTCTCCAACACTGACAGCTTTGACAGCTTTGTTGTACTGTGCTTGCTTTCTGTTGAAGCTTAGTATCGGTTGTTTTTTTATTACAGATTTCCAAGCTGTAGTTAAGGATTGTTTCTCCACTGTTGATTGTCGACGGAAATGCATCTGCTGGTGTATTCTACCAGATGACTTCTAAGCTTGATTTAAAGTGTCAATAGGAAATGCATCTGCTGGTGTATTCTACCAGATGACTTCTAAGCTTGATTTAAAGTGTCAATAGGAACCACTGGCATCACTAAGCTGACATCTGGATGTAAAAAGAGATTTCTCAGGACAGTCATTCTCTTTGGAAAATATGATTTCCCCCATTGCTTTGGTCACACTGTCAACTGTCATGTCATTCGCTCACAAAGGTTTCATGCAAACCATCAAGTAGTTATTGATAGTCTTATGCACTTATTAGCATGTTATAAAGTTGGGAGAGAGAGACAAATCCATATCGTGATAAATTGCCTGAATTTATGTGATAATGATAAATAGAATTCTATGTTTATTAACATTATTGTGCACCTTATTTTTTTGTTATCCTTTAACTACTACCTGTTTTGACAGTTGTAGCCATCAATTGTCCTATTAACAATCACCCATATTAGCAATTGTATTTCATTTAAAAATGTTTCTAGTATATGCTGTTTATCGTAATGAAGGACATCAGCAAAATTATTGCCGTAGATGATTAGTGTCGGTAATGTTCGGTTTATCGTCCCAGCTCTATGTCAACCTCCTCTTCTGATTAATCTCATCTTGTGTTTACACCCCAAAAAATGTTCAGGAAGCTCAATTTGATCTGGGTTCCTACTTCCTACCGTCTGTGACCCTGTTGTCTGTGGGTAAACACTTAGAGGAGGGGGGGAGAGTTTAATCAGTGCATTCTTATCACTCACACACACACAGACTTTCCTTCATTTTTGTTATCTTTCCAGTGCAGGATTACAGAATGGTACAGATAGTTACATCTTTAGAGTGTCTGGCCAGAGGCGGGATCAGATCTGGAACACATGCCCTGGGAGGTGTGATGTCAGAGCCTTTGTTCCACTGCCTTAAACTGCTTTCCTTCCCCTGCTCTCTGCCCTACAGTCACACAGGGGTCTGAAAAACATTACTAGCTGTCAAATCCTTGCTTCTTCTGTCCTTGTTTCCTCAATTCCTTTAAAAAAAACCTTAAAGCTCATTGGAGGAGCAGGTACAAGGGAGGGACCTTGAATCGTCTCCACCAATCAATGTGCTTTGAAAGGAATGGAGGAAGCAAGGATTTGATTGGTGGTAAAGTTTTAAGACAGTCAGACTGGCCAGGGTTTCCTTCCATCCCGTTGGTCCCCACTCCTCCTGAGCTCATTTCACAGGCTTACTTTTAGTCTTCTATATTTGGAATTCCCATTGTTAGAACCTATGCTGCCAACATGCACATGGCCAGTACATTCATAAAAAGTGCCTACCACTACCTACCAATGCACTACTACTACTATTTTTAAAAAGGTCTTGACATAATCTCCAACATTTGCAACATTGTTTCAATATTGAAATTCGAACTCAACCAGTGTTCAGTGAATGTAGAAAATGGTATGGTTTGGGAAATAATCTTGCTTTTTAATGCTGTTAGCTAGCTCATTGTTAAAAAGCAATAATACACTTGAGTCCATGTGTTATGACATCGTCACAGCTATGATAAAAATGTCATGACACCTGGCCTTTCATGTATTGTTGCTGAATTGTCCCTGTAAAATAAACGTAATAAATAACATGTCACCTATACAAACTCCAGCTCTTTTTGGTGGTCATTTGAGCTGGATAAGAACAATGGTCCTGCAACCTGGCTAGTGGGTCTTTTTCATTTTCTTGTGACCTTAAGAAGATTAATTGAGAAGGTTGGAGACGTCAGAAGGAGCGTTTTCTCCTAGCAACGGAGGGTCCATATCAAAGTATGTGAACCGGAGCATGGAGGGCACTTCTCGAATGCGTACTCAGTTTGTACATATTTTGAAGCATGCATCGACACAAAGTGTGCAAAGATATGACGCAACCACATAATAAATTATGCAACATTTCTTCAAATCAATGGCGCCCATTATTTGAGCTGAAGAAAAATAAATACACTCCGACTTCAGAATGAAATGTTACGTATTCACATAGAATATTGTAGTCAAGCAACATATTACATCTTGATATATTAATAAATACATGCTGAGTTAATTTTGACATGTTTACCTACCTGTAGATCGCAAGCCCATAATAAGTCAATTGGGCTAACTGGCTAGCTACTACTGTTAGCTATTGTAGCTAGCCAGATAGCCATGAAGAATGGGTATCTACCTTGCATACTATTCATTTTAGGTCATTTTTGCCTGTTAAACTATCTGGTTAGCTACATTATTACGATTCACATATATAACTAGCTGATAGTTATGAAGTAAAACGTTTGCTTTGTGAAAATGTTGTTTCGTCTCTATTGACGGGTAGGGTAGCCTAGCTGACAAGGTACAAATCTGACGTTCTGCCCCTGAACAGGCAGTTAACTCACTGTCCCTATGCCGTCATTGAAAATAAGAATTTGTTCTTAACTGACTTGCCTAGTTAAATAAAGGCAAAAAAATGTATTTTTATTTTTTAATTGACCTGGCTGGCAGACGGTTCAGTGAATGGGTAGTTAAATCCATAGTAAGTCAATAGGGCTAGCTAACTTGCCATGAAGAATTGGTAGCTACCCACGAAAAATGTACATCTACCGTACATAACATTAGCTTTAACTTATTTTTGCCTGTTTAACTAGCTGGCTAGACAGATTATTACGATTCCCATATCTAGCTGACAATTATGACGTAAAACGTTTGCTTTGTGTGTATCTTGTTTCGTCTATTGTTTCATTGTCTTGGCTGAAAGAAGGTTCAGTGAATGGGAGGTATAGTGTGAGGTAATAGAGTAGGGGGAGTGCGAGTGCTTCTCAAGTGTTATGCAATATCCACCCTCTCATCCTCACAAGAATGTATTCGAGAACATTGTCGGAGAATGCACTTGGAGCACGGTAGTATGCATATTGAGAAACACCCACTTTGTCCTGAGATAATATGTGGTCATCAAAATGTCCTAGTTCACTTCATGCCAATCAGTCTGACCAGCAGCAGAGGTGTAATAAGGCTGCTGGTCATTAAATCAAGGAGAATATGTCCTTTATGGTTATAGAGCCGTATTGCAAACATCTGTATAAAAGGGACTGGTCCAGATGAATACAGTCCGGAGGCATCAACGTTCATGTCATAGGGGTCAATACACACCGACAGATGTTTTCAGCTGTTGAGAGCACATCATGTCTGAAGTTGACCCTGGCTTTACTGCTTGACCCTACTGCTATACAAATGTGTTTACTTCCTCTTCCATGAGCCCTAGTTACATGGAGTTTAGCTTGCACAAATTTGGCATCATGTGTGCTTCCTGTTTCCAAGCCAGGCAGTCTCCTCATATAGCCTAGGCTACCCATTTGCAACTGATGGGTTTTCAGTCTCTCAGAGATTTTTAACTCATCCAAAGCTGGATTTGTGTTGACATTTGAATGGACACCTGCTGAATGGCACAATCCGTGCATTATTTGTAATGATTTTATGATTAACATTTTAGATTTTTGGCAGACGTAGATGAACAGTAATTAACACACTCAGCACCACACAATGTCAAATCATCAAATCTGATTGATTACCACGGTTTTCGGTGACATGCCACATTTTGCTGTTGTGCCTTCACCACACTGTCTGTGTGGACCATTGACCAGTGATATGTACACCGAGGACCTTAAAACTTTCCACCTTCTCCACTGCTGTACCATACTGTCTGTGGATAGAGGGGTGCCCTTGTGGGGCCCCAGTGTTGAGGATCAGCGGAGTGGAGATGTTGTTTCCTACCTTCACCACCTGGGGGTGGCCCGTCACGAAGTCCAGAACCCAGTTGCACACGGCTGTGTCAAGACCCAGGGACTCAAGCTTAATGATGAGTTTGGAGGGTACTATGGCGTTGAATGCTGAGCTGTAGGCAATGAACAGCATTCTTACATAGGTATTCCTCTTGTTCCGATGGGATTGGGCAGTGTGATGGCGATTGCATCGTCTGTGGACCTGTTTGGGCGGTAGCAAATTGAAGTGGGTCTCGGGTGACAGGTAGGGTGGAGGTGATATGATCATTGACTAGTCTCTCAAAGCGCTTCATGATGACAGAAGTGAGTGATACAGGGCGATAGTCATTTAGTTAATTAAGTCCTATATAAAGAGCTCCAGCCCATGAGAAAGCAAACACAAAAAATAATAATAGAATGGTATAAATACTTTTTCCACTGGAAAATACATGCATTGTAAGGCGATAAGCGTAGAGGTTTGAGCTGGTTTGACAGACCGTGTGTGTTGCAGTTGCTGGTTCGAGTCAGCACTGTAACCTTTGTGGAGCCCAGTCTGTCTGTGTTAGCCTCCCCTCAGCCCAAGCACAGGGCTCGAGAAGCGCTTCGCATCTTAAATCAGGAGTTTATCCTGCTGTAGTGTCTGTTTATGGATGGATATGGGGATGTAGAAAGACAGCTGGAGAACCTGGGACATAGCATGCCAGTGGAAGTCAACTGCAAGCTCTGTGTCTGCTGGGATAAAGAGTGAGAGGATATCTGCTAGTCATTTTACCTGGGGCTTACTGGGATGTTTGTTTGTTCTCTTCGCCGGATCGGTGCTAGCTGTAAAGAGGCTGATGAAGGAGGCTGCTGAACTGAGGGACCCCACAGAGCACTACCACGCCCAGCCACTGGAGGTGAGTCACACCTGGGACACCAAAACTCACTCGGGCTCATCAGCACCACAAACATCCCTGCCCTCCTCATTATCAACATAGTGTGTCATGGGTGTGTGCTTCCCTATATGTTTCTTACAAATTGACAAACAACCCCACACAAAACGCATAGAGAAGGGTGTGTTCTCTAGCTAGCTGGACCAATCATTGAAATGTGTTAATTTGACTGACTTGTTTTGCACCCGCAGGATAATCTGTTTGAGTGGCACTTCTCTGTCCGCGGACCCCCAGACTCGGATTTCGACGGTGGGGTTTACCACGGCAGGATCGTGCTGCCTCCGGAATACCCCATGAAGCCCCCCAGCATCATTCTACTCACAGTAAGCACCCAATAAACACACCCTCATATACACACACACTTATGAAGATATCCCCCTCTCTCGATCAATCACAGCCAATTATGTGTTAGTTGAAGTAACGATGAAGGGTAGCTAATCAAATGATCAAGGCTGGAAGATGGACAGCTATAGACATCTGGCCATAACCAACAGCCACATCTGGTTACATCACACCGAGCCACTACTGTCAGAACAAGACCTAGCTGTCTTTGCACGGTCATTGCCCTGTCACTGAGGTTTTGAATGGTTCTCTGGTGATGCACCAATAATAACCTGAAGAACCAATGACGGGCTGATAAAAGCCAGTGGATCCGAAAGGTTGTGACAGTCTTTATGCCCAGTCTCTTTTATTTTTTTCTTGTCTCAGCTCAGGCTGGCAGGTTTTTCTTGGTCTTTGAAGGCACTCTTTCTTTTTCTTAACATCTTTCTCTTAACATCCCATCCCTCCCATCAACCTCTACCACCCCCCTCTGTCGGTTTTCACTGTCTATTTGTTGCTTGTTCAGCCAAGTTGTCATAGGATCTTGATTACCATATCGCTGTCTATCATAGAAATCCTATAAATCACTACGCCATATTATATGTGTTCTATATGTAATTTTATAGTTATGCTTCTTTTTCAGCCCAATGGGAGATTCGAGGTGGGGAAGAAGATCTGTCTGAGCATCTCCGGCCACCACCCAGAGACATGGCAGCCATCTTGGAGCAGTAGGTATCCCTGTGGAACAGGTGTCACTGTGCCTGCTTTAACAGTATGGCTTCCTTCCTCACTGGCACTCGAGTTTGGATCCTCTGTCTCGCAAACACACGTGACTGCCCGCTTGATAACATCTTAGCCAACTACGCTACCGAAAACCTTGCAGTTCGGTAGTGCGAGTAGAGAAATGTCTAGCATAAGAGTCAGGTTACCAATCCAACACCGTTACACCTACAGCTATAGGCCGCCTCTAGCCTGTTCCCCCTACTCCTCCAGCTGCCACACCAAAACTTAGCCTAGCATCCCCACTCACTTGCTCTCTGCCTGGCGGGTACCAACAGGAAGAAATGAGACATAGCTGACATAGTTCCCAAAATGTTTTGCATACGGGATGATTTCTGTATTTTTGAATGTTTACATATCTTGAAAACTTGATTGCTGACAAGCAAAATATTTTGGGACTATGTCAAAAATGGACTAATGATACAAATACCAAAAGATTGTTTTTGGATGGAGTTTTCCTTTAAGACTTTTCGTTTGAATTTAAATGAAGGCAGATATGCAAATGTTGTTGTTTTTTTGCTCAACTTTGTTCTACATTGTTCTATCATTGGGCTTTTCTCCCACAATTTAAGAAGTCAAAACTGGAAGCGGCTGAAAATAAGCCTTCATAGGAGAACAAAGTAAATAAGATAAAGTTTTACTTGAAATATAGATTTGACACGCACGTCTTATTCACTCGCAATAATCTGTGTTGGCAGCAGGCAATCTGCTTCGTACCTTAAATCGCATATTTCCCATTTCTGGCGTGATTTCAGGTACCACCATTAAGTCATCCCTTTTCTGAGTATTCTCCTCATGTCACTCCATACCAAAAACATGAAAATGTTATCAGATAGAATTCAATGGGAGAATCTAGATGTTCCACACTGCATTTATTTCTATTACTTGAGGGGTATTTTGGATGAGCCAAAAAAAAGCTTAGTCCATAGTAAGGTTTAGGGAATTAATAACAGAATTTAATCATGTGGATAAACAGGTTGTGACAGACAACCTCCCCCTTTTGCCCTCCAGGGTCACATGGCAAAACAATGAGGCCATGCCCCAGAGATTGGACCTCCCCTGCTGGGTTTTTGATGTCTCAGATCCCCAGTACCAGCTCACTGTGGTGGAAAAGCTGGATAATAAGTTCCAGTAGAATCTCAAAGGCTGGGTCCCAAATACACTGAACAAAACCATTTCAAAGATTTTTCTGAATTACAGTTCGTATAAGGAAATCAGTCAATTGAAATCAATTCATTAGGCCCTAATCTATGGATTTTGCATGACTGGGAATACAGATATGCATCTGGTCACATATACCTAAAAAACAGGGATGTGGATCAAAGAACAAGTCAATATCTGGTGTTACCACCATTTGCCTCATGGAGTGCAACTCTTCTCCTTCACATAGAGTTGATCAGGCTATTGATTGTTGAATGTTGTTCCACTCCTCTTCAATGGCTGTGCCAAGTTGCTGGATATTGGCGGGACCTGGAACACGCTGTCGTACACATCGTTCCAGAGCATCCAAAACATGCTCAATGGGTGACATGTCTGGTGAGCATGCAGGCCATGGAAGAACTGGGACATTTTCAGCATCCAGGAATTGTGTACAGATCCTTGAAACATGGGGCCGTGCATTATTATGCTGAAACATGAAGTGATGGTGGTGGATGAATGAAACGATTATACAATCGGCCTCAGGATCTCATCACGTTATCTCTGTGTATTCAAATTGTCATCCATAAAATGCATTTGTGTTCGTTATCCGTAGCTTATGCCTGCCCATACCATAAATCCACCACCACCATGGGGCACTCTGTTCACAACGTTGACATCAGCAAACCGCTCGCCCACACAACACCATGCACAGTCTGCCATCTGCCTGGTTACAGTTTAAAACCAGGATTAATCTGTGAAGAGCACACTTCTCCAGCGTGCCAGTGGCCATCGAAGGTGAGCATTTGCCCACTGAAGTCGGTTATGACGCCAAACTGCAGTCAGGTCAAGACCTTGTTGAGGACGACGAGCAAGCAGATGAGTGTTTTGTGCATATGGAACATTTCGGGGATCTTTTATTTTAGCTCACGAAATATGGGACCAACACTTTAGATGTTGCATTTATATTTTTGCTCCGTATAGCACCCTATTCCCTTCATAGGCCTCTGGTCAAAAATACTATTAAAATACTATTAAAATACTATTAACTGCTGTTAAGAGTTGACAGACGGTATGAGTTTGCTTTTATTGTCTTTCATAACTTTTTTGTTTCTCCCTTTTTGTTTTTTCTCTTTCAGTCAGAACGGCACTAATAGCTATAATCGGATTCATGCCAACCAAAGGAGAGGGTGCAATCGGATCTCTTGATTATACCCCAGAGGAGAGGAGAGCCCTTGCCAAAAAGTAAGATTACATAGATTAGAGCTCTCCGCTGTTTACTCTCTTTCCAGTGCATTTACCCTGTGTGCACTAACGGATGGATGAGTGGTGCTGATAACAATGTTGTGAGAAGGGGGACACACACAACAGTCTGGAGTGAAATGTCTGTTTGCATTTTGTTTCAATGTGTCCCTAACCCTTACACGCATCATTACACAATACACACATTAGGCCTGTATGTATGTATGTTGGATACTGGTGTGGTACGCACTAGCTTTACATACATTTAGATGGACTAGCTGTACATGCAGAACCTACGGTGTTTGGCAGGCATTTGTTCAACAAAGTTGAGCGTAAAGCGTTGCTTATGCAAGCATGTCATGAAATTAACACCCTGGACACAGTGCATGTGCCTTCTACAAATAGCTATGCTCATTACCAGGGACACCAAGGCACCAGCATTGGACCTTATGAGATGGCAGCATTAGTGGCTGAGGGAAAGGGTCTCTGGCTGACACGTCTGGGCATCTTGATGCTCTTCTTCTCGCGTTGTTTACGGGTCTCTCCCTCTGAGGAAACTCGCACCGAGCTCTGACTTTGAGATGTATCAAGAGAGCAAAGGGTCCAGATGTTGCGTCCCAAATGGCACCCTGTTACCTTTTTTTGTTTGTTGAAAGGGCTCTGGTCAAAAGTAGTGCACTCTCAGGGGAATCGGGTGTTATTTGGACCGCAACCCAGCATCTGTTGTATTTAACATATCAGGACAGGGGTCTTTAACAACTGGCTGTTTAATTAACACATGAAGATGAGATGTGACACAGGAACATATCTCGGTCTATAAATACATACAGTGCACACCGTGGCTGTTTATCTTCCGGGATGAAAGAAAGGCCCGTTTCACGAAAGGCTGTCGTGGCTGCGGCTGAGAGAGCAACTTCGCTTTGATTCAGATCTCCCGTCTTGGTTGTCTCCGTGCCCTGTGGTAATTGTGAAAGCTGTCAGTCAACGTCGGGGCCAGGGGCACCCAGCAGGAAGCAGCGAAACAGGAGAATAATCCGTAGTTTTCAGAGTTGGCTCTGTTTCCTGACAGAAAAGTAAACTGATTGGGAAGTTTTGCCGGCTCCCAGACTGCTGTAATGACAAGTGTTGATAATAGTTAGAGGAGGAAAACATTTCAGATGGTTGTCTTTTCTGCCTATTAAAGCATGATTTTGGTTGGGGGGGGGGCAGCAACTCTTGGGATGTCATGCTTGACTTCGTTGATGGAATTGTAACTGTCAATATCGCTCTCCAAGCCACAGTTGAATATTTTCTTCACATAATGAGTTTCAATCCATACGTCTTGTCAAATTGTCTTGAGTCATCTTTGACTAACCAAAACTCCAAGAAGTTTCTCTAAGTTTTTGATTGTTGTGCTTGGACCTCCAGCCAAATGACTCTGAGCTCTATTTTAACAAACCTAGCGCAATGGTAAATCTTAGCGCTGGTGATAGCGTCATTGTTCAGTGTGTCAGAAATATTTGTTATTTTCACAACCGGAATTATGGGCTCAGTGGCGTGAAATTGCTGGGTTTTTGATGAATAAACAAGTTGTGTGTGTCGAAGCTTGGCCTCTCACTGGTCAATCAGAACTTGCGCCAAGGCTAAATATGTGGTTGCTTCATGTGGTGTATTTATGGTCTTTTATGTATTGCATTGTCATCACCTACAATTCAAATGTTGGTCTGTTATAGCCTAGTTCTTTAAGCAGCCTTCCCCGTGTTTGATAAATATGTTGAACATGTTTGCAGTCCACACTTATAATTGCAATGCTTCAATATGAACAGAGAATTTGATGTAAATGGCATGTTATAGAAGGGTCCAGACACTATTTAAATGTAGTTTTCATAGCTATTTTACTTGCTTTTGAGAAACTGACCCCCCCAACCAATGATTTAATTTCCTCATCTTCGTTGTGCAGTATGGGGGCGCTGAAAAAAACATGAACAAATTGTCATTCCGAACATTATCCGCAACGTTATATTCTATGGATAATAAGATCGTGGGAGCTGTTTTGTTAGAATCTCTCCTGGCTCAAAGTAGAGGAGATATTGACTGCATCACTACTTGTCTTTGTGCGATGTATTGATGTGTCACAAACGATCTGTTCAAACAGCTAACACACAGCTCAAACACCCATACAAGACATGCTACCCGTTGTCTCTTCACAGTCCCCAAGTCCAGAACAGAGGCTAGGAAACACACAATACTATATAGAGCCATGACTACATGGATCTCTCTTCCACCTCGTAACTCAAGCTAGCAGTAAAATTTGACAAAAAAAAACAACATAAAACAACACCTCAAGGAACCACACTCACTTACACACATTGCAATATTGTACATTTTATATTGTACATTAGTAATATAGAAGCAATGTACATGTGTATAATGCACAATGTCTTGTATGATGTTGGCTACTGTTTTAATATGATGCATTGTTTTATTCCTGTTTGGACCCCAGGAAGAGTAGCTGCTGCCTGGACAGATCGTACTAAATAATAAACGAAAACAAATCCAGGCCCTCTTTTTGCCTAGAGGACTGCTGGGGTGAATTATTTCCCATCATTTATACACAGAGTTTATATATTGAGTCACATGTTCTCTACCCGGCTTGTCAGATGAATCCATTTGACTACAGGAACACAAAGAAAGTTCAATGTAAACACTTCTGTCCATAACTCACACTCGCTGACCTTCTGACAGATCCCAGGACTTCTGCTGTGAGACTTGTGGCTGCTCCATGCACTTAGCCCTCCTGTCTCCCTCCCCCACAAACCCCAGCCCAGAGGACCAAGAAGACCAAGAGCTTGCCCAGCAGATCAACTTCAAGGTACAACTGCCTACCAGTCACAATCCTACCCCAGCCACGGTGTGGTGTTGTTTATTTATAATTGAGTCTAGTCAGTTTTCTTCTAAACCTTTTACCAGATGTCAGAACTGGATGAAACACGTGTTCCCATGTCTTAACCCATTTGTGCAGTCAAATACAGCAAAGATAGGGCTTTGCACCCGAGGAATGTTGTCTCAGCCCGCTGACAAGAGCTGGAGTACATTGTGTGTGACAGCAACCGTCAACTGTGTGTTTGTTCCTGCAGGCAGAGTCCAGGCAGGGCAGTGAGAGCACAGGGGCAGAGAGTGAGCCCCCCACAGAACCCCAGGGAGAGACATCCTCCTCGGGGAGACAGGAGGAAGAGGAGAACGCCCAGGCTGAGCAGGTGAGGAATGTCATCAGTGTTACAGTAGCTGGTGACGGACTGTGAGATCAGCCAATTTAAAATCCGGCAGCACTTTTTCCTGCTCCTGACATAGGATCCATTCAAGTCCCTTTCTGAGGCACTGTGAAAACAGACAGTTGGAAAGCGAGAGCGAGACGGCTGGTGGAGGAGATTACCCTGCACCACAAACCTCCCCACCTACACATATTTTAATAAGCAATCTCTGCCACCTACGTGGGCAGAGAAACAACTGCATACTGAAGGTATTTGCTATTCTAGGGGATTATTCATGTATTTGCTATTGAAAGAGGTTGATATGGTTGCGTAGTTGGCATGGTTGCACACGAATGTGCCACCTTGACGCAGACGACGTCCCGAAGACCGTTTTCTCCGGCGATTTTTGTCGTTCTTATTCCCGAGCCATTAAATGAAAGAGTTATTTATGAGAGGAGTGGCGGGGGTGTCCTGGGGGGGTCCCCCGACGCTCCAGAATGGGGTATAAAAGGGAGAACATGGCAATGTCGTTACCCCGTAAATGATCCCTAATCTCTCATAGTGCTTTATGTAATGTCGTGGCTCCACTGTGCTGCATCAGCCTCTGTCACTCACTCAGGGAACAGCACTTTTTTTCCTTTAAAAAAAAAATCAATGTGTTTAATGGCTCGGGAAGTAATCAATCTGTATGATGACGGTGCAGGCAGCACTCTGCTCTCTGGCCCTCCAGGTTCTTCACTGTGCGCCAACCCGCTGCCAGTGAGGCATGATGCCCCTTTCGAGCAGTCCCCTATGACAACACTCATGATAACTGATGTTTTCTTATAAGCCGATTTTACAGCTAGATATCAGTGTTATGATGTGTCATTTAGTAGCACCATTATTTATTAGGAGAAGGTGATAGCAATTTTGAGATTGCTGTTTCCAAGCATGGTGAAGATGAATGAAGGGATTATGTTTCTTCATACTTCATACAATAGGGTCTATGTGGATTTGGATTCAATCCCACTGAACTGACCTGAGTAGGAGAGAAAGAACGGGGATAGTTCAAATAAAAAAATGGACTTACCATCTGCTGCTGGATGCGGTAACAAACGACCGATGTAACCTCTGGCCGGGAGAGGGACCATTCTGGTCCTGTGGTTATCCCACACCTTGACTGCATCATCACGGTCTGCCTTGCTCTTCCTATGTCAAACTGAACAGAGTGATAATGGCATGATTATAGGCCGTTGTTCTCTACTCTGTCCCCCAGTGTCTGTCTCTCTACGCGCGCGCCCTCCCTGGCCTGCAGCCATCCCCTAACCAGGAGGCGTGAGATTGAGCTTTCTCTCTCTGTGTAAAACCTGAGCTGTACCCTATTGCTCTTTGTTTAGTCATCACCCTTTAAAGCAACTTTAAATAAGACTGTTTCCCCTTTAAAACAATCAACGGTAGCCTTTTTAGTTGCTATGACCTTAGTGTATTTTCATGGCTGCAACTTAAGTGTTATTCCCAAGACCAACTGTGAACCAATATGCACATTTGCTGAGAAGCTCATGAATTAAACGCGTTTTGCTGTGTAGTAGCACCATGTCTCTGGTGGTGGGAAAAACCGATGTGCTTCTAGAAAGATGGCCCATAGTGTGTGTGTGTGTGCTCATGCAGTGTGTGTGTGTGTGTGCTCATGCAGTGTGTGTATGTGTGTTGGTCCACTGTCTGATCCTGTATATGATATGCTGTGCTCCTTGCAGGCCGAGGCGGCTCCACCTCCCAGTGAGGAGGAGACGAGTCCACCAGCCTCCAGCACCCACCAGCGCCGGGCCCAGCAGCAACAGAGAGACCAGATAGAGCCACCCAGCAGGCCCACTTTCCCCCACACCGCCGCCCCCCACCCTCCTCAGGACACCAGCCATACGGGCTCTGTGGTGCTCATTGTGGTGCTCGCCCTGCTCCTGGCTGCCCTCATCTTCCGCAGGGTCTACCTGACCAACGAGTACAAGTTTGACTACGAGCTGTGACAAAACTAACCTTAACCTCCCCAGCCCCACCACCCCCCTGAGTCGAGTGAGTCAACCGCCCCTCCTATCACCTGACCTGACACCCTAGCTGGCAACAAACTGACTTTCTCTTTACCGTGGGCTTCAAAGAGGGCTTGGTTTACAATGAGGGTAACTTTCATTCCTGTGGAGGATGGGGTTGACTCAACACCACAACACCTCCCAAGGTGTCTTCTATTACCTTGAATTGACTCTAGAGTGTACTACATTTTTTAGAATGGGAGTATTGTATCTAAACCTTCCCAGAGGAGAGACACTGTATCAGACCTGGGTTCAAATACTATTTAAAATATTTCAAATACTTTGTTTTTGCTCTAGCCTGCATGGGATGCCAGTTGTTTTTTGTTTTGGAATTATTATATTGGGACATGTAGCCAGGCAAGCTCAAGCAACCACAGATAAAGTATGTGAAATTATTTCAAATAATATTTGAACCCAGGTCTGATCTAGCTCTCCTTTTTAATTTGTCAGGCATCTGTTTATCATAGGAATTGCTGATTTGCTCTCAATATTTAAACAAGACAATACTGTCATATAACATGTAAACAATGAAGGCTATTAAATTGTTTGTCTCAAAATTATTATTTAATTGTGCAAAGGGAAGTAATATGATTAACATTTTGTATACAGATAAGATGCTGACAATTTCTGCTCAACTGTTATGTCGTTTACATATCTGACTGCCTAGCCAATGCTCTGGCTGTTCCTACTTTGCAATAGCAGATACAACCTAGCTAGTATACATACTCTGTCAATCTTATAGCCTGAGTGCCAGTCTGTTTCTGCTCTCTTGACAACTCCTTGTCACTCAATTTCATGAGCTTAAAGGAAAGGGAGATTTTAAGAGACTGTACGACTATAGCCTATCTTTTTAAGTCCTCAAAAGAAATAGGATTGGGGACTAATGCAGAGGTTTAAATGTTGTGTGCACATTTTACTTCAGAGCAAATAAAATGACCAGAATAGGGCCTCTCTGAGTTTGAAACATGTAAGACAGCTTGATTCATGTCTCAAGATGTAATTTAGACATATATCCATCTCTTCAGACTGTATTTGAACCATACATACAGTGGGTTTGAACATTGTATCAGAAAATAAATGCCTTGGAATTTTTTTCATTTCTTTCTGTGTCATGACGGATGGCTGAAAGTAACACTTAGTTATCCATCTCTGCACAAACCATTCAGTAATCTGGAGAGTTGATACACATAAAGGATCACATTTCATCAACCAGTAAGTTTTATCTAAAATATGTACAGTGCATTTGAAAGTATTCAGACCTTGACTTCTGACATTTTGTTAAGTTTCAGCCTTATTCTAAAATGTATTAAATAGTTTTTTCCCTCATTGATCTACACACGCTACCCCTAAATGACAGAGCAAAAACAGAGTTTTAGAAATGCTTGCAAATTTACTTAAATGAGACACAAGTATTCAGACCCTTTACTCAGTACTTTGTTGAAGCACCTTTGGCAGCGATTTAAAGCTTCAAGTCTTCTTGGGTATGATGCTACAAGATTGGCACACCTGTATTAGGAGAGTTTATCTCATTCTTTGCAGATCTTCTCAAGCTCTGTCAGGTTGGATGGGGAGTGTCGCTGCACAGCTATTTTCAAATCAAACTTTGTCACATGCGCCGAATACAACAAGTGTAGACCTTACCGTGAAATGCTTTACAAGCCCTTAACCAACAATGCCCTTCAAGAAGAGTTAAGAAAATATTTATGTAAACAGAAGTAAAAAAATATATAAAAAGGAACGCCATAACGAGGCTACATACAGGGGGTACAGGTACCGAGTCTGTGTGCGGGGGTACAGGTCAGAGGTGATTTGTACATGTAGGTAGGGGGGAAGTAACTATGAAGCTGTTAAGCAGCCTTTTGGTCCTAGACTTGGTGCTCCGGTACCGCTTGCTGTGCGGTAGCAGAGAAAACAGTCTATGACTGGAGTCTCTGTCAATGTTATGGGCTTTCCTCTGACACCGCCTATTATATAGGTCCTGGATTCCAGGAAGCTTAGCCCCGGTGATGTACTGGGCCGTACGCACTATCTGTAGCGCCTTACGGTCAGATGACGAGCAGTTGCCATACCAGGTAGTGATTCAGCAGGTCATGATGCTCTTGATGGTGCAGCTGTAGAACTTTTTGAGGATCTGAGGACCCATGCCAAATCTTTTCGGTCCTGAAAGGGAAAGGTTTGGTCGTGCCCTCTTCATGATTGCTTTTGTGTGTTTTGACCATGATAGATCGTTGGTGATGTGGACACCAAGGAACTTAACTCTCGTAGGGATGGTGCCATTTTCAGGTCTCTCCAGAGACGTTCGATCGGGTTCAAGACCGGGCTCTGGCTGGGCCACTTAAGGACATTCAGAGACGTGTCCCAATGCCACCCCTGCGTTGTCTTGGCTGTGGTCTTAGGGTCGTTGTCCTGTTTGAGAGGTGAACCTTCACCCCAGTCTTCATCAAAGGTTCTCTACTTTGCTCTGTTCATCATTCTCTCGATCCTGACTAGTATCTCAGTCCCTTCCACTGAAAAACATCCCCACAGCATGATGTTGCCACCACCATGCTTCACCGTAGGGATGGTGCCAGGTTTCCTCCAGACGTGACACTTAGCATTCAGGCCAAAGAGTTTAAACTTGGTTTCATCAAACCAGAGAATGTTGTTTCTCATGGTCTGAGAATCCTTTAGGTCCCTTTTGGCAAATTCCAAGCGGGCTGTCGTGCTTTTTACTGAGTGGCTTCCGTCTGGCCACTCTACCATAAAGGCCTGATTGGTGGTGCTGCACAGATGGTTGTCCTTCTGGTAGTTTCTCCTATCTCCACAGAGTAACTCTGGAGCTCTGTCAGAGTGACCATCGGGTTCTTGGTTACCTCCCTGATCAAGGCCCTTCTCACCCGATTACTCAGTTTGGCTGGGCGGTCAGCTTTAGAAAGAGTCTTGTTGGTTCCAAACTTCTTCCATTTAAGAATGATGGAGGCCACTGTGTTCTTGGGGACCTTCAATGCAGCATAAATGTTTTGGTACCCTTCCCCAGATCTGTGCCTCTACACCATCCTGTCTCTGAGCTCTATGGACAAGTCCTTCAAACTCATGGAATGGTTTTTGCACTGACATTTACTGTCAACTGTGGGACCTTATAGACAGGTGTGTGCCTTTCCAAATCATGTCCAATCAATTTAATTTAACACAGGTGGACTCCAAGTTGTAGAAACATCTTAAGGGTGATCAATGGAAACAGGATGCAACTGAGCTCAGTTTTGAGTCTCAATGGATCTGAATAGTTAAGTAATTAATGTATTTTTCAGGGGTTTTTGCAAACATTTCTAAAAAACTGTTTTCGCTTTGTCATTATGTGGTATTGTGTGTAGATTGAGGAAAACATTTAATTGAATCGATTTTAGAATAGGGCTGCAACAGTAATAAAATGTGGAAAAAGTGAAGCGGTCTGAATACTTTCTGAATGCACTGTATATTAGGATATGCACTTGCTGTTGATATACTTGATTCCATGCCTGTTATATTATAGTTACATGCGTAGTGCTTTCTGAGTTGTTACTGAGAGGTTTAATAAGAACAGGCGCCATATATCTACGTTGTGGTTTTTCGACAAGCGCCAGACACCTGTGAGAATTCTTACATCAGTTGATCGAGGATTCCCTGTGTCATGTAAACGTCTTCCCACCGTGAAATGGTTGCCAATCAACTTCACACGGACACCCTGGAATGTGGTCATGTCATTATACTGTAGCTAAACAAGAGCTGTTGCTGAAGCTGCGCGCTCGGTGCCTTGGTTTGGAGCGCTTGGAAACCAACCACTGTAGACCGTGGACCAATCAGGGAGCAATAAGCGGGACAGGCCGCTTGGACTCGTGAACAGTGGTTATTACTTATTCAACCGGCAAACTGCCTCACTACAATGCTTGCGAACAAAATATGCTATAATGCTCAAACCATTGCGGACGTGGATTAAAGGGATCGCTTCACTCATTCGAAGACTGAGTTTTCACACATAATGCCTTATATTAAGTTTTTGTTCTTACTTTTTTGCATGATACTTATCGGGGAATGCCGAAAGCACAAAAGTAGGAATAGGCGGTGGTCCGGCGCGGTGGAATCTTACAAGCATGGCGCGTAAGTACCTGGATCCTTACCCGTTTTGAGAGTCCATCCAAATGTGTTTCCATCTTTCACTCTTTCGTTTGCACTTTAAAACAACTGGAGGTCTTCATGCCATCCCCTTTCTTTGTTTCGTTGGTTAAATTCCACACTTGTGGAACCCTACGTTCCGTTTGATGTAGCCTAATACTGGGCTATTTATTCGACCACATTTTTTTTTACATTGAAAATGATTTATGGCTCGTTTCACTAATGTTAAACCCGTTATAGTCGTTAACACGGAGACTGTATGCAAATATTAGCCTCGGTGGGGTGGTCTCGACTCGAACACGCACGGTGCCCGTGCGTAAAGATGATCCAGAGCGCAGTGCGCATATGATGGAAGGATGCAATCAATGGATGGACTCTGCATGAGCAGAGATGTCATGAATCATCACTATCTGCAAGCGTGATCATCCATGCCATTCATCTGAACTTTGCGTCATTATTCTGCATCGTGCTTCACTGACTTGTGCCGTTCTCCCCTTCAGATGACCAGTGATGTGTTCCGTCATTGTTAATAATCTTATCTGTGAAATGAGACGCGATCCCACTGCGAGACTGTTCAATGACACAAAGCTCTCAAATGCACTTGAAGTAGGCTTCAGTAAGGGCAGAACATGGTTCATATAATCTGCAAGATTTAACAGTTCCATGGGGACAGTGGATTAATCGGATTCTCAGGATCCCCCGCTGTATTACAAGTAGCTAACCAATTATGTTATTCTTGTATATTTAGTTATAACATGAGACATTTTTGTCCCGTAGACAGTTATAGGATTACAATTACAAATCAACCCCTATAGCATGAAGTGGCAGGGGACAATGTGCGGTTCATTATTAACTCTTGTGTTGTCTTAACATTCTGTATACTCCCCTTGTCCCAAGGGTAAAAAATGACCCACCTTCACTAAACCCCTAAAATAAAGCATCTTAGTTGAATTTTAAACCCCAAATCTATTTTGCATGAAGAAACAACCTCCTCACAATGCAGAACGATTGCATTTAAATCAGTGGACATCACTGGTTTTTATTACAACACACCCTTCATAATAGTTTTTTTTGCTAAAGTAGAGGTTAGTTATTATTATTGCTAAATGTACTGCATAGGTGTAAACATTACTTTTTTTAGCAAGAGGTAGCACTTGTATAGCCTAAGAAAGTAGCAGATATGTGCTGAAAGTAGTTTTGAATACATTTTATTGAAGGGAAACAATAACAGTCTTTAACTTTTTTGGCAACTTAGTCATATTCTTATATCCACTGTACAAGGAGGAACTCAACGACAAAATACTAGTCTTCTCCCATTTTTTAACCATTGCCCCACCCACAAGGTGTATAAACAACAACAACAAATAAGAATAAAATAGGATAATTGATACAACAACAAAAAACGTGAAGAACATAAATCAATCAACTGTAATTAGCACACGTAGGACAGTATGCAAGTGTGTGTGCATGGACTTTGCAGATGTATTTCTCACATGTGCAGCACATAGTATTTGTTTTACAGTCCTTTGGGGGGCAGAATTGGCATGTCCTCCTCTTGCCTGGCTCAGCTGCAGCCTCAGGTGGATCAGGACAAGATTCAGCCCCCTGAACAGCTTTCACAAGCGCTGCAGAGGCTGCTGTGCGGGGGAGGTGCTCCCTCCTTTGAATGTGTGGGGTTACAAGTGCCTTTCCCAGCGGCTCCAGGAACACCCTCCTCTTGTTCCGCTTATCGGGCATCCAGGTAGTGTTGATCTTGTTCCATATCACGAAGGCATTGTATGAGGACACATCGATGATGTTATGGAAGATAGGGCCAGTGGGCAGTCATCCTCCTGCAGCTGTAAGTTCCAATCACCTTGCCCAGGTTGTCCACACCTCCTTTGTTGTGGTTGTAGTCCAGGATGATGGCTGGATTCCTGTCCTCACGATCACTGATCTCAGCTGTTTTGTGCAGTGTGCTCAGGAGGACCACATTCTTGTTCCTCTATGGGAGGTAAGAAACTAAAGTGGTGGTGGGGGTGAAGGCAAACTTTGATGAGAAGGCCTCTCTTCCCCTTGTTGTGAGGAGTGCAGGGGAGAGCTTAGGCTTGTTCTTTCTAACTGTGCCAACCATGGTGATCTTCCTCTTCAGGAGCTGCTGACTGAGTTCATAAGAGGTGAAGAAATTGTCACACATGACATTGTGCCCCCTCAGTCCATCTGTGACATCAAGCACAACCCACATCCGCTGGTTCCTCTCCAGGCCTCTGGTGGTCGGCTTCCCTGTGAAGACTTGCATCTTCCAAACGTAGCTGGATTGTGCGTCAAAGGCCACCCATATCTTGATGCCATACTTTGCTGGCTTGCTGGGCAAAAGAGATTACTATCAGTAATTAGTATCAGTGTCACAGAAAACAATCACATAAATCAAGGATATTACAGCAATACATAACAAAATTAACACTGAAAATCACTTACATTACAGATATGAAAATAAAAATGTACCTCTGAATGGAACCAGTTGCTCATCCACTGTTACTTCAGGCCCAGGGTTGTAGAGGTATGGCAGATGCTCCACCCACTTCTCCCAGACTTGCAGGTCTTGCCTCATGGTTATCAAATCATAACATTCTTGAGAATGTGTGAAAGACGTTCAGTTGCATCGTGGCATGGAAAATCGCCCTTCCACTCTCTGCATTGCAGAGACTACATGTAGACTCGCCTCGGGACCTATACACACCCAATGTAGGCACGCAGGTCAATCTCATCCATCCCTTTCCAGTTGTCTCCATATTTACGGAAACCCTCCAAATCTGATTTACTACCTGTACGTGCACTCATGGCTTCAGCAAAGAGAGAACTGGGGAGACTGTCATCTGCAGCACCTTTATAGCCTCTGACTGCATTCCCCATTAGTAAACAAAAAGTCATCCAATTTCAAGTTGAAAAAATATCATTTCTGGGGTTTTCTCTGCTGTTAAACATAGTGGCTGGTCATGTTTTACCCTTTAAGACAACACAAAGGTTAATTGTGCAAAATCATAAACACCAAGTGTGCATACCTGGATACACTGCGAAGGCTGGCACGGTCTAATTGGTTGTCTGATGGCCTAATTTGCCTCCATTTACTCAATAATTGCAACCCCTTCTATTTTGGGAGAGCCTTGAACAGAAATTGGCCCTGGCATTTCTAACACACCGGCCCATTCCTTTCCTTGACGCTCCCACACCGGCCCCAACACAGGCCCAATTCTTTCCATGAGGCTCTCATTATTAGCCTAAACCAAATTTGGAGCTACAAACCCAAGTTAGACATGCCGTCTTGGGCTAAAAATGGACCAGCCCATTTGGCATTTGCTTGAAATGCCAAAAGGCCAGTCCGCCCCTGCCCTTGAAACTGGTGCAAAATGCCTAAATAGATGGGAGTCTGTTCGGAAGTCTTCCCTGTCTTCCCTTAACTTTATACCCACAGAACATATAATGTTTACAGAGTATGGAAACGAACTTCCACCCATATTATCCTCAAACGACAAACGTATCATGTGGGTTAGATAAACTCACTTTGACAGCAAAGCATGTTTCTCCTGATTCTCTGAGGGCACATACACCCACACACATTGCGGTTATGCTCATGCAGACAAATGGCCCATAAACAGTAAAGCTCAAGTCTCAATGCTGATTTTAAAAAAACACCCGACACCACACCTTGAACATGACAGAAATAATGTTTTTTTAAGGTCAGGGCCCGGTTTCCCAAAAGCATCTTAAGGCTAAGTTCATCGTTAGAACCTTCGAAGGAGCATCGCTAAATCTCAGATCTGTTTCCTAAAACCATCGTTATTAACATTGTACTTGGAAACGCTTGTAATCTAATGCCTGCCTCAGACTACTTGTAGAACAGCTCTACGTCATTTGATGCTTTTTTGGCCTCCTATTAATGTGTGGATCATCCATTTTGGATGGTATGTTACGAATTACAATTCGTATGATATTGTACAATTTAGCGAAATCTACGATATGTTACAACATTTCTAAACATATGAAATGTTACAAATTCTAACATGTTGTGGCTAACATTTGCTAACACACTAAGTCGCAGTAAGTAGTTGCCCAGGATGAGATTTGAACACACAACCTTTGGATTCCTAGACATTTGTATTATATGCCTGCCCGTCTGCCTGTCCAGCCATCCAGAGTCAGCCTAACCAACCACCGTCTTTTTGTTTTTACCTTAGGTAACCTTGTATCTTATGTAACCACACCAAACATAACATCATGCTAATTTGGGTGTCCCGGATTGACGTTTACTATGTTACATCTAGTCTATGAGACCAGTCTGGAATGATGCATTGTTTAAACACCAGTAAACCTAAATTCAATCACTATCAGGAAACCTGGCCCAGGAATGTTAACCATAACTTCCATTGCTGTTTAGTCCATTGCGCAACATCCATATCTTGGTTTCAGATTTCCTGCCAATTGATCATATTTAAAAAAGTCACACATGTGTTGTAAAGTCTGTGTTCTTACTCTTATTCATTCTGGGCTCGGTTTCCTGTTAGAGATGGAACCTATAACTGTGGGGCGGCAGGTAGCTTAGTGGTTAGATCTTTGGGCCAGTAATCGAAAGGTTGCTAGATTGAATCCTCGAGCTGACAAGGTAAAAATCTGTCGTTCTGCCCCTGAATAAGGCAGTCCACTGTTCCTAGGCTGTCACTGTAAATAATAATGTGTTTCTTAATTGACTTTAAAAATAAAGCAATGATCCGTCGTGTACTCCACACACAGAGATACATACAAAGCTCTCCCTCGCCCTCCATTTGGCAAATCTGACCATAATTCCATCCTCCTGATTACTGCATACAAGCACAAATGAAAGCAGGAAGCACCACTATAGATCAATAAAAAAGTGGTCAGATGAAGCAGATGCTAAGCTACAGGACTGTTTTGCTATCACAGACTGGAATATGTTCCGGGATTCCTCCAATGGCATTGAGGAGTACACCACATCTGTCATTGGCTTCAGCAATAAGTGCATCGATGACGTCGTCCCCACAGTGACCGTATGTACATACCCCAACCAGAAGCCATGGATTACAGGCAGCACCCACACTGAGCTAAAGGCTAGAGCTGCCGCTTTCAAGGGGCGGGACTCTAACCCGGAAGCTTATAAAAAATCGTGCTATGCCCTCCGACGAACCATCTAACAGGCAACGCTTGTTTGAGTCGTACTAGACCGGCTCTGACGCTCGTTGGATATGGCAGGGCCTGCAAACCATTACAGACTACAAAGGGAAGCACAGCCGGGAGCTGCACAGTGACATGAGCCTACCGGACGAGCTAAACTACTTCTATGCTCGATTCAAGGCAAATACCACCGAAACATGCATGAGAGCACCAGCTGTACTGGAAGACTGTGTGATCACGCTCTTCGCAGCTGATGTGTGTAAGATCTTTAGACAGGTCAATATTCACAAGACCACAGGGCCAGATGGATTACCATGACGTGTACTCTGAGCATGCGCTGACCAACTGGCAAGTGTCTTCACTGACATTTTCCACCTCTCCCTGACTAAGTCTGTAATACCAACATGTTTCAAGCAGACCACCATAGTCCCTGTGCCCATAAACACTAAGGTAACCTTCCTAACCTAGCCATGAAGTGCTTTGAAAGGCTGGTCATGGCTCACATCAACACCATCATCCCAGAAGCCATAGACAAACTCCAATTTGCATACCGCCCCAACAGATCCACAGATGATGCAGTCTCTATTGCACTCAACACTGCCCTTTCCCACCTGGACAAACGGAGCACCTATGTGAGAATGCTATTCATTGACTACAGATCAGTGTTCAACACCATAGTGCCCTCAATGCTCATCATAAGCTAAGGACCCCGGTACTAAACACCTCCCTTTACAACTGGATCCTGGACTTCCTGACGGGCCGCCCCCCAGGTGGTAAGGGTAGGTAACAACACATCCGCCACGCGGATCCTCAACACAGGGGCTCCTCAGGGGTGGGTGCTCAGCATCTTCCTGTACTCCCTGTTCACTCATGATTGCACGGCCAGGCACGACTCCAACACCATCATTAAAATTGCCGATGACACAACAGTAGTAGGCCTGATCACTGACAACAACGAGACAGCCTATAGGGAGGAGGTCAGAACTGGCCATTTGATGCCAGGACAACAACCTCTCCCTCAATGTGATCAAGACAAAGGAGATGATTGTGGACTACAGGCAAAAGAGGACCGAGCATGCCCCCATTCTCATTGACGGGGCCGCTGTGGAGCAGGTTGAGAGCTTCAAGTACCTTGGTGACCACATCACCAACAAACTAACATGATCCAAGCACACCATAACAGTCGTGAAGTGGGCATGACAAAACCTATTCCCCTCAGGAGACTGAAAAGATTTGGCATAGGTCCTCAGATCCTCAAAAGGTTCTACAGCTGCACCATCGAGAGTATATATATATCCCATTTAGCAGACGCTTTTGTCCAAAGCGACTTACAAGTCGGCTGGGGCCACTACTTTTACATATGGGTGGCCCCAGCGGGAATCGAACCCACGACGCTTGGCGTTGCAAGCGCCATGCTCTACCGACTGAGCCACACAGGACCCAGTATGGTTGACTGGTTGCATCACTGCCTGGTATGGCAACTGCTCGGCCTCCGACCGCAAGACTCTACAGAGGGTAGTGCGAACGGCCCAGAACCTCACTGGGGCCAAGCTTCCTGCCATCCAAGACCTCTATACCAGGCGGTGTCAGAGGAAGGCCCTGAAAATTGTCAAAGACTGCAGTCACCCTAGTCATAGACTGTTCTCTCTGCTACCACACGGCAAGTGGTACCGGAGCGCCAAGTCTAGGTCCAAGAGGCTTCTAAACAGCTTCTACCCCCAAGCCATAAGACTCCTGAACATCTAGTCAAATGGCTACCCAGACTATTTACATTGCTCCTCCCCCCTCCCCTCTCCACACCACTGTCACTCTCTGTTGTCATCTATGCATAGTCACTTTAATTAACTCTACCTACATGTACATACTACCTCAACTATCTGGTGCTCCCGCACATTGACTCCGTACCGGCACCCCCTTGTATATATATTGTTATTTTTTACTGCTGCTCTTTAATTACGATGTTACTTTTCTCTTATTCTTATCCATATTTTTTGAAACTGCGCTGTTGGTTAGGGGCTTGTAAGTAAGCGTTTCACCGTAAGGTCTACTACGCCTGTTATATTCAGCGCATATGACTTTTGATTTGATTTGAACTGGAATGAGATAAACTTTATATGATCTTTCACCCTCTCTACTCTGATAGACATGAGCCAGCGCTGCACTCAATCATTTATTTACTCGCCAGAAGGGTTTTGAAGGAACTGCAGCACCCCGGATCAATTTAAATACATCTTCAGAAATAAATGAAATAATTCAGAATAGTCTACTACACCACAAGAAGGCCTATTATTTAGCCTCAGAGGATCAACAGTTTATTTATTTTTAAATAGCCTAGTTGTGGATTGGTGCCCAGTAAAGAGTCAGGATAGTCCTCATATTGCAGCCTAAAACATGTGTCTCAACACACCTAGGCAATTATTGATGGGTTCAAGACAAGGTGGTTTTTATTGATCTCAGATTCCCAGTTTGTCCGTGTCAAAGTAGCCTGCCATTTTGATCATTTGTTCAGTATTAAAAAAGATTCTGCCAACATCTCCAGTCATGTAAAATGAAGTAGAATTGCATGAAATGCGTTTACACAAGGCACACACACACACACACACACACACGTTTTGTTCCGGCACCTCCCGATTCACAAATTAAGCACTGAGGTTAGGGATAAGGGGTTAGGGGAAGGGTTAGCTAAAAGGTTTAGGGTTAGGGTTAGGGGAAGGGTTAGCTAAAAGGGTTAAGGTTAGGGTTAGGGGAAGGGTTAGCTAAAAGGTTTAAGGTTAAGGTTAGGTGAAGGGTTAGCAAGTAGGGTAAGCTAACATGCTAAATACCTAAAAAGTAGTTAGTATTTGCTAATTAGCTAAAATTTTACATGATGAGATTCAAACTCACAACCTTTGGGTTGCTAGATGTTCGTGTTACATGCCCATCCCTACCAACCACCATCCTTTTGTTTTTCCCTTAAGTAACCATCTGTCTTATGTTACCATACCCTATGTAACACATCATACTACATTGAGTGTCTTGGATTTACGTACAGAATAATACGAAATGCTCTGGGACCAGGTTGGATAGGTCTATCGATTGCACATACAGTGCCTTGCGAAAGTATTCGGCCCCCTTGAACTTTGCGACCTTTTGCCACATTTCAGGCTTCAAACATAAAGATATAAAACTGTATTTTTTTGTGAAGAATCAACAACAAGTGGGACACAATCATGAAGTGGAACGACATTTATTGGATATTTCAAACTTTTTTAACAAATCAAAAACTGGAAAATTGGGCGTGCAAAATTATTCAGCCCCCTTAAGTTAATACTTTGTAGCGCCACCTTTTGCTGCGATTACAGCTGTAAGTCGCTTGGGGTATGTCTCTATCAGTTTTGCACATCGAGAGACTGAAATTTTTTCCCATTCCTCCTTGCAAAACAGCTCGAGCTCAGTGAGGTTGGATGGAGAGCATTTGTGAACAGCAGTTTTCAGTTCTTTCCACAGATTCTCGATTGGATTCAGGTCTGGACTTTGACTTGGCCATTCTAACACCTGGATATGTTTATTTTTGAACCATTCCATTGTAGATTTTGCTTTATGTTTTGGATCATTGTCTTGGTCTTTTGCAGACTCCATCAGGTTTTCTTCCAGAATGGTCCTGTATTTGGCTACATCCATCTTCCCATCTATTTTAACCATCTTGCCTGTCCCTGCTGAAGAAAAGCAGGCCCAAACCATGATGCTGCCACCACCATGTTTGACAGTGGGGATGGTGTGGTCGGGGTGATGAGCTGTGTTGCTTTTACGCCAAACATAACGTTTTGCATTGTTGCCAAATAGTTCAATTTTGGTTTCATCTGACCAGAGCACCTTTTTCCACATGTTTGGTGTGTCTCCCAGGTGGCTTGTGGCAAACTTTAAACAACACTTTTTATGGATATCTTTAAGAAATGTCTTTCTTCTTGCCACTCTTCCATAAAGGCCAGATTTGTGCAATATATGACGGATTGTTGTCCTATGGACAGAGTCTCCCACCTCAGCTGTAGATCTCTGCAGTTCATCCAGAGTGATCATGGGCCTCTTGGCTGCATCTCTCATCAGTCTTCTCCTTGTATGAGCTGAAAGTTTAGAGGGACGGCCAGGTCTTGGTAGATTTGCAGTGGTCTGATACTCCTTCCATTTCAATATTATCGCTTGCACAGTGCTCCTTGGGATGTTTAAAGCTTGGGAAATCTTTTGTATCCAAATCCGGCTTTAAACTTCTTCACAACAGTATCTCGGACCTGCCTGGTGTGTTCCTTGTTCTTCATGATGCTCTCTGCGCTTTTAACGGACCTCTGAGACTATCACAGTGCAGGTGCATTTATACGGAGACTTGATTACACACAGGTGGATTGTATTTATCATCATTAGTCATTTAGGTCAACATTGGATCATTCAGAGATCCTCACTGAACTTCTGGAGAGAGTTTGCTGCACTGAAAGTAAAGGGGCTGAATAATTTTGCACGCTCAATTTTTCAGTTTTTGATTTGTTAAAAAAGTTTGAAATATCCAATAAATGTCGTTCCACTTCATGATTGTGTCCCACTTGTTGTTGATTCTTCACAAAAAAATACAGTTTTATATCTTTATGTTTGAAGCCTGAAATGTGGCAAAAGGTCGCAAAGTTCAAGGGGGCCGAATACTTTCGCATGGCACTGTACATGAACGTGATGTCAATATTTAGCCTAATTAAGATTATTATTATCTCGAGTTTTATTTTAGAAATGTAGGCCTATCCATGCTTTGCTTGTTTATAATATTGCTCACTTTTTAGGCTATTTATATATTTATTTAACTAGGCAATTCAGTTAAGAACAAATTCTTAACTGAATTGCCCTGTTCCAAATTCGGGCCCTGTTCCTTTCGTAATCTGACTGTTGTGGTTTGAAGGTCATTTTAAAGGTGGTTGGGTGGTTCTCTGTAAGGAGTAAGGACTGGATGGAGACAGATAGCTGTTATCCACCAATATTTTCAGAAGTAGCCTATTGATTGCCGTTTTCTTTTGCAGTCCCCTGACTGGAAAACGGATGGTTGATAACACCAAATCTCGCAAATTGAAGACGGACAACCTGCTGCGAGTGGATGACCATGATTTCACCATGAGACCTGCCTTTGCAGGTAAGGACATGGTTCTAAACATCTTGTTGACTGATTTAACAAAAGTAGAATCCAGAGCCTTCTAAACTCGGGAAAGGGGCCCTGATATCACTGTTCAGATCAGGGGTGCAAAACTGTTCCTTGAGGGCCGCAGTGTATGTCTGTTTCCATGTGTGTACTTCTTGTGACCTCTCTGGGCAACCAATGAATGTCTCTGAACTTTAATTAAGTGCCAGTGTGGAATGAGGGAAAAACACAGCAAGATTGTGGCCCTTCTTGTGACCTCTCTGGGCAACCAATGAATGTCTCTGAACTTTAATTAAGTGCCAGTGTGGAACGGGGGAAAAACTCAGCATGATTGTGGCCCTTGGGGACTGGAGTGGTGCTACTCTGGTTGAGATCTTGAACGGCATTGAAGCATGTCCAGCAGAGAACGTACATCTGTGTGAAGAAGTAGTCTCATATCAATACACATAGGAGCTAGTGAGATATGACACTTTGAGAATGAATTCCTCTGTAGCAATCCATTCGGTATCCACACCTGGTTTGACATGTTTGCCAAAGTGTAAGGCAGGTATAGGAGGAGCTTTTGAAATGCATGAAATGGGATGCTGCATATTTCCCTGGTGAATAATGTACTGTATGTAGTGTTACTGAACTTGAGTGGCAGCTCAGACACAAAGAATTTCAAATAGGGGATCCTACATAAAACCCTTCAGTGTATCTGTAAATGGACACGCAGACACAGCCTCGTGTCCCGGAATAGAGAGCTTTGGGAGATTCAAATTGTCTGTCTTATACAAACATTATGAAAAGTTGACTTGTGTAAGCCTGTGAAAACTGTCTGTATTAATTTGGGTGGGAGATGTATAGCGGTGGCTAGGTTTTCTTCCCGAGCTTCAAACGGAAGCAGGCGCACAAGTGAAAGCCTCTTACACAGCGGCTTCCCGCTCACTGGAGGAATGTTATCTGTGTGACATTGTGGCGTGCCAGCATGAGGTCTCTTTCCAAAACACAATCAGAGAAATCCCACTGGGAAGGAGCAACTGCATTGTCCCATTGCACACAATGAACAGCTTTGTGTGGCATAATTTTCACAGAGAGATAAAAGTTAATTGTTTGTTTAGAATTAGGGCTGTGCGAATGTAGTTTTTTTTTCCAGAGACAACAAGTATGTGAGGTTTTGCATTATGCATACAGTGCTCTGCAGGTGGGAAGGCATTATGGGGAGAAGGCTGTAAATATCCCCAGTATAAAGGTTAGAGCTGTTCCCATGTGTTTCAGGTTATGACTGTAGGGAACCCCTGCTGCTCAATTACCATTTAAACTTTTATAAATAGCAGAGAAAAGGAGATTCACTTTTATTTCCATGTCAGTTGTCTGCACAAAACTACCATGAATATTCCATTCTGTGGATCCTTGGAGGTTTGGATCCTGACTGGTTTCTGTTTGAAAATCCACCGTCTAAACAACGTTCGGATACGGAGACATGGAGATTTGCTGTTGCAGTGAATGTCATATTTGTCACACAGTACAGCAAGTTCAAATGTCCCGAGGTTTACCGATAAACGTAAGTATAAAAACAAAGTATTTGAATCATCTCCCATTGGGTAGAAAACACCATCCGAGGCGTGTAAAGACCTGTCCATGGCTTTAATTTGACGTTCTAGCTTCACGATCTTACAGCAAGTAGTGAGTGTATACATTTACATACCGGTCCCCTGTGGGAATCAAACCCACAACCCTAGTGTTGCAAGCACCATGCTCTACCAACTGAGCCACATGGGACCACCATTTAATCAAATTTGCGTTACAGAGAGAGCTTGTCCCCCCCCCCCCCCCATTTTATTCCTATGATTTCGAAGAACATCAGCCAAAGCAATTCCATCTTGGGGATTTCCTTCAGGAGTGAGCAGTGGTGTCTAATGCATAGGCTAGCCTTAATCTGCCAGTGCTACCAATAGTTGATTTACAATTGCTAAAAGGGGAGCACTCCAGTGTCATTATGTGAGATAGATGAAAGGGCTTTTTCCCCCCATTCAGCATTCATGTCATGTCTATTTAAGGTCTTATGACAGATTTGGTGATCTTTCCTGATCTGCTGGTATTTTACGGGAAGGTTACATCATTTTGCTGTGCAGAGATTCGGATAGCTAGCGGTTGTCCTGTGTATGAGAAAATAGACTGATGAGATGCTGCTGATCAACTGATTTGCCATGGGGGGGGGGTTCTGTGTATGAGAAAATAGACTGATGAGATGCTGCTGATCAACTGATTTGCCATGGGGGGGGGTTCTGTGTATGAGAAAATAGACTGATGAGATGCTGCTGATCAACTGATTTGCCATGGGGGGGGTTCTGTGTATGAGAAAATAGACTGATGAGATGCTGCTGATCAACTGATTTGCCATGGGGGGGTTCTGTGTATGAGAAAATAGACTGATGAGATGCTGCTGATCAACTGATTTGCCATGGGGGGGGGTCTGTGTATGAGAAAATAGACTGATGAGATGCTGCTGATCAACTGATTTGCCATGGGGGGGGGTCTGTGTATGTGAGAAAATAGACTGCTGAGATGCTGCTGATCAACTGATTTGCCATGGGGGGGGGTTCTGTGTCTTTGAAGTCTTTATGCTGGCTGAGGAATAGCTCCCTCTGTCATGTTGACTTCTAACAGAGACGTTCTTGATGACTCAATGAATCCGCACAGAACATAGATTTTTCTACTTATGTGCTCCACTGACAACTGTTTACCAGACCATACTAAGGACCCACTCTATGAAGAGGCTGAGTAGTTCAGACAATTTCCGATGACATTCTCGATCACACAGAGCTGTGATCTGATCAGTTATTGATACATTATATGGCTCTGATTGAACATTTAAGATTTGCATCATCAGAATATGTTTTAAGAGAGCTTTAACAAACAAGTAACTGCTAGGGGGAACAGGGAAACTGATATGAATTTAAGTTGGAGGTCAAACGCACTGTGAAAAGGTCAAACACACAGTGCTCCGTCCTCTGGACATGACCCCATAATGACCCATAATGATTGTTCTCAGCAGTGGTCTTTTTACAAGATCACATCTCCCATAGCCTCTACAAAATAACCAGTGGCTCCGCAATGGCAGGAGGAGCAGATGGAGAGAGCACATGTAATCACTATGAATGAAAGATAAACATTTTCTTAAATAACAGCCCAATCCCCCACTAGCATGATCTATTACAGGGGTAGAGGCTATGGGAGGCCTTTCTCCCAGCAGCTGGCAGGTGTGGCGAGCAGCATTGTCCGCACAGGTGCTGGGAGGGGAGCTGGGGCCTGGGTCCCAGTTTAGGATCTGATGGATGGCATATGGTGTGAGCGAGGGATGACAGCGCACCCAGCTGGCACAAGGCGAGGAGTTAATATCCTCTCTTCCAGGCAACAGGCGAGGGGAGGCTGAGTGAAAGGAGACTTTAGTTACTAGCGATTACATGAGGGTTCAGAGGCTGGTACTACAGCAGCTAGCACAGATTATAAACTGGGTGGTTCGAGCCCTGAATGCTGATTGGCTGATAGCCGTGGTATATCAGACCGTATACCACGGGTATGACAAAACATTTATTTTTACTGCTCTAATTACGTTGGTAACCAGTTTATAATAGCAATTAAGGCACCTCGGGATTTGTGGTATGTGGTCAATGTACCACGGCTAAGGGCTGTGTCCAGGCACTCCGCGATGTGTCGTGCCCAAGCACAGCCCTTAACCGTGGTATATTGGTCATATACCACACCCCCTTGGGCCTTGCTAAATTAGACAATGGCAGGCGATCAGGACATTACCCACAATGCATAACACACAAATATGTATTATACATTACTTGCGCTTCTTATGTGAACCTTTAACATGGGATGGATGAAACTGTGTGCCATATAATTGCATATAGAACTGATTCATGGAATGTATGTGCTGTGAAAATAAACATGACCTTATATGGAGTTATTTGGATTCAATATCCTGGCAAATCCTAAAAATCTAACCCAAATCTATCACTCAAGACTCATCCACTTCAATCAAATGAATACTTCAACACGAGTGTGTGGTATTGCCCTCAATACTGAAACGAAAGGGTTTTTAAAAAATGAGCTGAAGATATCTGTAGCTGTAATACCGTGTAATACCAAATCTTTCTGGGATTGTGGTAGTGATGAAAGGAAAAGTAACCTACTAGACAGAACAAGGAAGAAGTACGGAGGAAATATCAGCGCCTCTATACTGGCGGAAGGAAATCCAAGTTAAGACGTCCATCTCAGACAGAGAATCTATTTTTTAAATCGACACTAGTAGAATAGTGCTGCACAGTTTTCACATTTTGTTGTGTTTGTCTGAAATGTTGACACGTTCAATGTATTTTTCTACTGATCTACACAGCCTACTTCACAGGGTAACAATTGAAAGTGTCAACATTTCAGACTCAACACAACAACATTTGTGCAGGGGTTCACATACTTTTTTTTTACTGCACTGTATAGTAGAATTGTTCTGTTTCACTCTAGCTTACCCTAAATCATGTTTTGTGATTATGGCTACTCTCAAGGGGAAACTGTCTTTCCACCTGAAACAGAATCCTCAGAAATATAAGAAGAAGAAGGAAAATAATCTCCTTCTTGTGACTGTTGTTTTGCAGGCCCTGCTGTCCCTGTAGGGGTGGATGTTCAGGTGGAGAGTTTGGACAGTATATCAGAGGTGGACATGGTAAGTGAAGTGATAATCATACAAACATCAAACCTTGTAACATTTCAATGAACTTGAACCGTTATTACTACAGATCAGTGGAACATTTGAAGAGGTTTTTGTTGATACGGCGTTTAAATTCAACGACTGCTGAACGCAATGGGATGCAGGCCATTCCTATAACAAATAAAGAGACACCCGTCAGTGTTAAATAAAAGTATTTTAGAGTCGGTAACATCAATGATTGTGCAGCCCACCACTTCCATTGAACCAAAGAAAATGAACATATCCTTCACAATCTGCTAATAAGTAAATACGACTGTGAAGCTGTTTTGGGAGGGGGGGGGGCACTGTTTTGGAGCTGATGAACTCAAATGAATTATATTGGTCATGCTTCTTAATCTCGTATTCTCAGATAATCCAAATGATAGGAGCACAGTGCTAAAAACAATGTTTTGTCTTCAAAATGACCTTGCAAATGACCATGTTCCACCACAGTAATATAATAACATGGGCCCGCTGTCCTAAGCTATAAATTGGAGCCAAACTGCCATCCTGATGTCCTGTAAGCCTCTATGTGAGCATTTCAATGTTTGTATATAATTGTATTAAAATATACTGGGCAAATTATTGCTTTCAGACTATGACTGTCCTTAATGCCAGACTGATGGAGGACAAAGGTTCAGTCATCCATATCAACCATTTTAATATCATTATGCAATGTTACAGTGGACTAATATTTGTTGAATGTGTCCAAATGTGATGTTATACACACGTTGTATGTAACGACAAAGGTACTGATTACTTCATTGGTGCTATTATTTCAAGTTGTATTATTACTGATCTAATACATAGTGTAATGCTGTGAAGTGAATGGAAAAGGGGGGGATCTGCTGTGGTGGATGCAGTGGTGTAGTCGGCAGGAAATAGACCCTTTTGCCTAGCAACATGTACAGATCAAGAGGCAGAGAGGAAGGGAAAGGATCATCACTAATGTCAACTCTGACTGCCCTCTCTGGACATAATATGACATAATATGTTCCCTGCTCGTACTAGGGACATACACTGAGTGTACAAAACATTAGGAAAACCTGCTCTTTCTTTGACAGACTGACCAGGTGAATCCAGGTGAAAGCTATAATCCCTTGTTGACGTCACTTGTTAAATCCACTTAAAAAAGTGTAGATGAAGGGGAGGAGACAGGTTAAAGATGGATGTTTATGCCTTTAGACAATTGAGACATGGAGTGTGTATGTGTGCCATTCAGAGGGTGAATGGGCAAGACAAAAGATATGAGTGCCTTTGAACTGGGTACGGTAGTAGGTGCCAGGAGCACCAGTTGGAGTGTGTCAAGAACTGCAATGCTGCTTTTCCCTTGTGTATCAAGAATGGTCCACCACCCAAAGGACATCCAGCCAAATTGACACAACTGTGGGAATCACTGAAGTCAACATGGGCCAGCATCCCTGTCGAACACTTTCGACACCTTGTAGAGTCCATGTCCCAACGAATTGAGGCTGTTCTCAGGGCAAATGTTGAGCGCAAACTTGAACGTTGTGAAAATCCTGTGCAACGTCCAGCGCGCTTTTACTGTGAACACTGAGACTGTACCCACTTTCAGTTAGTTTTAACAGTGGCTATATAGGCTACTGTGGCTATTTGATCATAATGTAGGCCTACCAGGGCCTCCCGGGTGGCGCAGTGGTCTAAGGCACTTCATTGCCGTGCTAGCTGTGCCACCAGAGACTCTGGGTTCGATCCCAGGCTCTGTCGCTGCCGGCCGCGACCGGGCGGTCCATGGGGCGACGCACAATTGGCCTAGCGTCGTCCGGGTTAGGGAGGGTTTGGCCGGTAGGGATATCCTTGTCTCATCACGCACTAGCGACTCCTGTGGCGGGCCGGGCGCAGTGCACGCTAACCAGGTCGGCAGGTGCACGGTGTTTCCTTCGACACATTGGTGCGGCTGGCTTCCGGGTTGGATGCGCGCTGTGTTAAGAAGCAGTGCGGCTTGGTTGTGTTTCGGAGGACGCATGGCTTTCGACCTTTCAACTCCCGAGCCCGTTACAGGAGTTGTAGCGATGAGACAAGATACTAAACAATTGGATACCATGAAATTGGGGAAAAAGGGGGTAAAATTCAAAAATAAATAATAATAATAATAATGTAGGCCTACCAGAGTTGCCTACCATCAAAAACAATGGAGAAAATGCATCCCATAACATTTTAAAATGGAAATAGCTGTTCTATCATTAAGCCTACAGTAGCAGCCGATTTGTGTTGTTCAATGTAGACCTACATTCCATGACACTTTTGAAAAAAACTTACAGGACATCAACCTGTTTATTCACTTGGTGACTGAAAATTCTGTTGTGATGTTTGATGCAAGAAACCACTTTACAAAATAAAATGCATTAATATTGTCATACCATTATTACAGAGAAACAGAAGTATTGTGCTACCCCCTGCCTATTGGCTACTTAGCTTATTCAAGCCTGTCTCAAAATACACACTGCCCCTTTAAGACAACAAAAAAGCTCTTTACCCGACTCGCTTTTCAAAGATATCTAGAAATGTACATGTTTTGTGCTCTTGGCTACATGCAGCTCTGGCTTTGATCTCAAAACAAGCGCATCTACTCACGACTGCTCATGCTGTAAGCACAATCCAGTTCAAAGTAAATGGCATGGATCCATATACATTTGGAAAGTATTCCGACCCTTTGACTTTTTCCACATTTTGTTATTTTATAAAGCCTTATTCAAAAATGTATCAAATTGTTTCTACACACAATGTACACACAATACCCCATAATGACAAAGTAAAAACAGGTTTAGACATTTTAGCAAATGTATTAAAAATAAAAACTGAAATATCGTATTTATATAAGTATTCAGAGCCTTTGCTCAGGACTTTGTTGAAGCACCTATGGCAGCGATTACAGCCTCGAGTCTTCTTGGGTAAGACGCTACACCTGTATTTAGGGAGTTTCTCCCATTCTTCTCTTCAGATCATCTCAAGCTCTGTCAGGCTGGATGGGGAGCATCGCTGAACAGCTATTTTCAGGTCTCTCCAGAGATGTTTGACTGGGTTCAAGTCCGGGCTCTGCCTGGGCCACTCAAGAACATTCAAAGACTTGTCCCGAAGTCACAGCTGTGTTGTCTTGGCTGTGTGCTTAGGGTCGTTGTCCTGTTGGAAGGTGAACCTTCACCCCAGTCTGAGGTCCTGAGCTCACAGGACCTTTCATCAAGGATCTCTCTGTGCTTTGCTTCGTTCATCTAGTCTCCCAGTCCCTGCTGCTGAAAAACATCCCTGCAGCATGATGCTGCCACCACTAGCCTTCACCAAAGGGATGGTGCCAGGTTTCCTCCACATGTGACGCTTGACATTCAGGGCAAAGAGTTCAATCTTGGTTTCATCAGACTCGTGGTCAGAGCCCTTTAGGTGCCTTTTGGCAAACTCCACGCAGGCTGTCGTGGCTTTTACTGAGGAGTGGCTTCCGTCTGGCCACTCTACCATAAAGGCATGATTGGTGGTGCTGTACAGATGGTTGTCCTTCTGGAAGGTTCTCCCATCTCCACAGAGGAACTCTGGAATTGGAATCAATGGAATTTACCACAGGTGGACTCCAATCAAGTTGTAGTAACATCTCAAGGGTGATCAGTGGAAACATGGTGCACCTGAGCTCAATTTCGGTGTCATATCAAAGGGTCTGAAAAATGTAAAATAAGGTTTTAACATAACAAAATCTGGAACAAGTCAAGGGGTCTGAATACTTTCCAAATGCACTGTATCGTGTCTGTGACTATCATTAAATGTGAAGACTGTTATTTTATCAAATTAATTCTCTATGTGTAATTATTATTACGTGATTAAACTAATAATGTAAACTTTAATTAATTTGGAAGTCGGGGCACCATGGGAAAATGTTTATAGAGTCTCTATTTCCCGAAACGACTCTTCAGATATTTTCACATCTAATCAATCAGTATTCTATTTATGAATTATTAATTGTTACCTCATTCGTCTAATTCCAAACATTGTACAATTCTTAGTTATCTACACGAACCCTGGTTTCCATAATGAATCAGCTACAGTGCCTTGCGAAAGTATTCGGCCCCCTTGAACTTTGCGACCTTTTGCCACATTTCAGGCTTCAAACATAAAGATATAAAACTGTATTTTTTTGTGAAGAATTAACAAGTGGGACACAATCATGAAGTGGAACGACATTTATTGGATATTTCAAACTTTTTTAACAAATCAAAAACTGAAAAATTGGGCGTGCAAAATTATTCAGCCCCTTTACTTTCAGTGCAGCAAACTCTCTCCAGAAGTTCAGTGAGGATCTCTGAATGATCCAATGTTGACCTAAATGACAAATGATGATAAATAAAATCCACTTGTGTGTAATCAAGTCTCCGTATAAATGCACCTGCACTGTGATAGTCTCAGAGGTGTGTAAGAAACAGTGCGGCTTGGTTGGGTTGTGTATTGGAGGACGCAGGACTTTCGACCTTCGTCTCTCCCGAGCCCGTACGGGAGTTGTAGCGATGAGACAAGATAGTAGCTACTACAACAATTGGATACCATGAAATTGGGGAGAAAAAGGAGTAAAAAAAATTAAAATAAAATAAACTTTCCTTGAAGTCACAATGTCTTTCGTGGTTGTAGGTAGTTAGACTGGATACTTCAGAGTAACATTCAGAAATATTCTCATACAATAGTGGATTCGGCGGTTGTCGGTATTCTCATTCTAGGTTTACGTCATTTCTAGCTGCAGACAAGTAATTTGTGTCGTCTAGAATTTCTCCCTTATTCTGTAGTGATCGATAGTCTCAGAGTTGAACCATTTCCAGTCGTGTCGCCAACTACCTGCGGTCTGGTTTAATGGCCTATAGGGTTGTAACCATTCCAATGTGGGGATGACGTTCTCTGACTACAAAGCATTACATGGGCTTGCTCCTACCTATCTCTCTGATTTGGTCCTGCCGTACATACCTACACGTACGCTACGGTCACAAGACGCAGGCCTCCTAATTGTCCCTAGAATTTCTAAGCAAACAGCTGGAGGCAGGGCTTTCTCCAATAGAGCTCCATTTTTATGGAACGGTCTGCCTACCCATGTCAGAGACGCAAACTCGGTCTCAACCTTTAAGTCTTTACTGAAGACTCATCTCTTCAGTGGGTCATATGATTGAGTGTAGTCTGGCCCAGGAGTGGGAAGGTGAACGGAAAGGCCCTGGAGCAACGAACCGCCCTTGCCGTCTCTGCCTGGCCGGTTCCCCTCTTTCCACTGGGATTCTCTGCCTCTAACCCTGTTACAGGGGCTGAGTCACTGGCTTACTGGGGCTCTCTCATGCCGTCCCTGGAAGGGGTGCGTCACCTGAGTGGCCATCCTGTCTGGGTTGGCGCCCCCCCTTGGGTTGTGCCGTGGCAGAGATATTTGTGGGCTATACTCAGCCTTGTCTCAGGATGGTAAGTTGGTGGTTGAAGATATCCCTCTAGTGGGGTGGGGGCTGTGCTTTGGCAAAGTGGGTGGGGGTTATATCCTTCCTGTTTGGCCCTGTCCGGGGGTGTCCTCGGATGGGGCCACAGTGTCTCCTGACCCCTCCTGTCTCAGCCTCCAGTATTTATGCTGCAGTAGTTTATGTGTTGGGGGGCTAGGGTCAGTTTGTTATATCTGGAGTACTTCTCCTGTCCTATTCGGTGTCCTGTGTGAATTTAAGTGTGCTCTCTCTAATTCTCTCTTTCTTTCTCTCTCTCGGAGGACCTGAGCCCTAGGACCATGCCCCAGGACTACCTGACATGATCAAATCAAATCAAATCAAATCAAATCAAATTTATTTATATAGCCCTTCGTACATCAGCTGATATCTCAAAGTGCTGTACAGAAACCCAGCCTAAAACCCCAAACAGCAAGCAATGCAGGTGTAGAAGCACGGTGGCTAGGAAAAACTCCCTAGAAAAGCCAAAACCTAGGAAGAAACCTAGAGAGGAACCAGGCTATGTGGGGTGGCCAGTCCTCTTCTGGCTGTGCCGGGTAGAGATTATAACAGAACATGGCCAAGATGTTCAAATGTTCATAAATGACCAGCATGGTCGAATAATAATAAGGCAGAACAGTTGAAACTGGAGCAGCAGCACGGCCAGGTGGACTGGGGACAGCAAGGAGTCATCATGTCAAGTAGTCCTGGGGCATGGTCCTAGGGCCGCGGTTCAGTTGAAACTGGAGCAGCAGCACGGCCAGGTGGACTGGGGACAGCAAGGAGTCATCATGTCAGGTAGTCCTGGGGCATGGTCCTAGGGCTCAGGTCCTCCGAGAGAGAGAAGGAGAGAATTAGAGAACGCACACTTAGATTCACACAGGACACCGAATTGGACAGGAGAAGTACTCCAGATATAACAAACTGACCCCAGCCCCCGACACATAAACTACTGCAGCATAAATACTGAAGGCTGAGACAGGAGGGGTCAGGAGACACTGTGGCCCCACCCGAGGACACCCCCGGACAGGGCCAAACAGGAAGGATATAACCCCACCCACTATGCCAAAGCACAGCCCCCACACCACTGGAGGGATATCTTCAACCACCAACTTACCATCCTGAGACAAAGCTGAGTATAGCCCGCAAAGATCTCCGCCACGGCACAACCCAAGGGGGGGGGGGCGCCAACCCAGACAGGATGACCACATCAGTGAATCAACCCACTCAGGTGACGCACCCCCTCAGGGACGGCATGAGAGAGCCCCAGCAAGCCAGTGACTCAGCCCCTGTAATAGGGTTAGAGGCAGAGAATCCCAGTGGAAAGAGGGGAACCGGCCAGGCAGAGACTCCTTGCTGTCCCCAGTCCACCTGGCCGTGCTGCTGCTTCAGTTTCAACTGTTCTGCCTTATTATTATTCGACCATGCTGGTCATTTATGAACATTTGAACATCTTGGCCATGTTCTGTTATAATCTCCACCCGGCACAGCCAGAAGAGGACTGGCCACCCCACATAGCCTGGTTCCTCTCTAGGTTTCTTCCTAGGTTTTGGCCTTTCTAGGGAGTTTTTCCTAGCCACCGTGCTTCTACACCTGCATTGCTTGCTGTTTGGGGTTTTAGGCTGGGTTTCTGTACAGCACTTTGAGATATCAGCTGATGTACGAAGGGCTATATAAATAAATTTGATTTGATTTGACTTATCCTTTGGTAGATTTCAAGTTTAAACCACTTCACACACTAGCATCACCCGGCATTTTTTGGTCACAGAAATTCAACCATTTGCAACCTTAGCTTACACCGTGGTTTGTGTGGTCTGGTGTGAATTGCGCCACGAGTGGGTTTTATATATTTCAGAGAAAAGGACGGTTCATGACGCTGACGTAATGTCTATGCTCACGTGGGCGTGGCCATTGATTTGGTTAACTTAATATGAAAAACCCATGCTCTCATTTAGAAGGTTACCATCACATTACATCTTTTCACAAATAGTTTCCTGTTTAATCACATCCGTTTCACAATATTTAGATGTAAATCTGACAGCTTGGAAATGTACACTTTAAGAGATACAGTTATGTGTGTTTCCTGTCCTTCATGAGATCACCACATGAAACACAATCTTCATAACTGTCCTCTAAGTGTCCACGGACCATTCTCACATTCTCAAAAGTAGAAATATTGTTTAATTCTCCCATTTTGTGGATTAGGAGTTTGGCCAAGAGAGGTTCTTTGTTCTGGTAGACTCTCTCAATACTGCATGGCAGTTTCTACCAGGTATTTATGACCTGTCATAAAGTCATAAAACTGGAGAGAGAGAGAGAGAGGAGGGGGGCTATAATCCTCCCTCAGGGCATTTCATGACAAATGTATGCTACTCCGATGCATTCTGCCTACAACAAAATCTCTTGCATAGTTTTGTTTCGGTATGTTGCATTGATCGTGGTTAATACTGTGTTGATTCAATCACAATTGCCACAGTAAAGGGAAACCCTGATAGTGTTAACAGGGAAAACTCTAGAACTGTGGTCACCCAACTTTTCTGAGTCAAGATCACTTTCTGCATCAAAATACAAGCCGCGATCTACTTCTCAGAATTTTATTTAACATTACTTAAAAAACTTAAGCCTATACAATATTAACCAATTAAAAACAGTACTGTAGCAAGTAAGTATGTGTAGTAAGCTATAGGCCCAATATAATATCACTGCAAATTAACTGTGCAAAATTGCCCTACTAATTATTGTTCGGGCCATTTTAAGTTTGAGGTAGGCTATATGATCACACCGGTAATAGATCCATTGTTGTATTACTTGTGAGGCACAGCTGAGAGAGCATACATTTAAATAATGAGCTTTTTATTTGTATTTTACAGGGCTGATGGGGCCTGCATCTAATGGTCAGTCTCATTGGAGGTAGAGAGCAGCAGACTGAGGGTCCGCCTCTCAACATCCCGCCGCTCTCCCTTTCCTCCACTGACACTGGCCAAAAAGGGACAAAGTCTTACAGCTGATGGTGACTCGAGTCACACCGCATGCACAAATGACTGTAGTTACTCCCATGAACAGAGAAACTCAAATAGTCCTCAAAATTAAAAAAGGCACAAAGCCACTAATAATAACAACACAAGCCTAGAGATACACTTTCCTACTCATTCATTACTGCTGCAGTGTTTGTTGTAGTGCTGAGTGGAGATAGGAAGAACGTGCATTTTATGGCTTATAATAGTATTGAATACAACGTTTTGACAGTGATGAGTAAGAACTTAAACATGAGCTCATTCATAAGAACAGCATCGCTTTGCTGTATTTGTTCACAGCATCTAGCTAGTCATGTTTTTAACCGTTTAAAAATCTCACAGTATCAATTTTGCTGTAGCTTTCTTTTATGCCTGCTACGATACTGCAGACACGGTAATCTGAGCCATCAGATTGGCCAGTGGTAGGCCTATAGTGCACTTGATTTGCTCTCTGGGCCCTCAGGGAAGGTACCTTCAGATGCATGAAATGGTTAAAAATGGCAACAGGTCGCCTACCCGATGCGCAAGGCAGCTGAATTGGTTGCACCTACCATCAACAGACAAATAGACAAATAAAGAAAATAGCAACACAAGGCTTTATTGTTGAGTTTATTACAGAAATGATTGATTAGGAATGCCTTGGAGATCGACCGGTTGGTGACTACTGCTCTAGAAAGTTGAGTGAAGGGGCAGCCTCTGGGCTACTGCGCGTGTGAGCAGTTTAGAGGGAACATTTGGCGCAACTCAATATTAGTAAGGTGTTCCTAATGTTTGGTATACTCAGTGTATATCTGATCATAAATATACACTATAATCCAGGGAGAGGGTGAGACCCTGGTAATCACAACATATACAATCAACGGCTTTATCTACAACTCTAAATCCAGGAATGGGTTCAGAGGATTTATACAAGGCTTCAACCAACTAACAAATTAATGTTTCGGTGACCTGCAGGACTTCACCATGACCCTGTATCTGAGGCACTACTGGAAAGATGAGAGGCTGTCCTTTCCCAGCACAACCAATAAGAGCATGACGTTCGACGGGCGCCTGGTCAAGAAGATCTGGGTGCCTGATGTGTTCTTCGTCCACTCCAAGAGGTCGTTCATTCATGACACCACCACTGAGAACATCATGCTCAGGGTGTTCCCAGATGGACACGTGCTCTACAGCCTCAGGTGAGGAAACTGGAAGCAGCAGCTTCGTTTTGTGTCATTTCGACGATGACAGCGCAGAACTCAGTTGATCCACATTTTCCCAGCACACATTTACCCATTTCATAGAATCATACTTAACTACGAGGATGTAGCATGTTGACATTTTTGTGTTTTCGTCGTCGTGGATATAAAGATGTTGTGTTTGAAACCCAAGGGTGACGGTTACTGCTGCCTGTAACATGGACTTCAGTCGTTTCCCTCTGGATTCACAGACCTGCACCTTAGAGCTGGAGAGCTGTAAGTAGTGGTACTCTGACTGTCTCACACTGTGTTATGAAGGGATTTGGTGTGGCGGTACAGTACATTAGGCAGATTTCAATTAGAAATCCATTTCTGTTGTCTCCAGATGCTTACACGGACGAGGACCTCATGCTGTATTGGAAGAGTGGGGATGAGTCCCTGAGCACGGATGACAGAATCTCTCTGTCTCAGTTCCTCATCCAGAAGTTTCACACTACCTCCAGACTGGCTTTCTACAGCAGCACAGGTAGAACCACAAATAATCTCTGAGGGATGGATAAGAAAATGTATTGTATAAAAATAACACATTCTGTGTACAAATGATGACTGGATGTTGCAGCATTTACTTCTCAAGAAGTCAACATTCATTTGAATAACAAAATTGAAGTATATTATCTAACTGTTTGTACGGATATTTGTTTGTGACAATTTCACTGAATCCAAATACAGTCCATTGTTGTACAAATACATCTTTAAGTACTTCAGAGAAGCAAAACCCATTTCATATTTTTGGTGATATCTCACGTGTCTTTCACTTCTTCCCTCCAGGCTGGTACAACCGTCTGTACATCAACTTCACCCTGCGACGCCACATCTTCTTCTTCCTGCTCCAGACCTACTTCCCTGCGACTCTGATGGTCATGTTGTCCTGGGTGTCCTTCTGGATCGACCGCCGGGCCGTCCCGGCCAGGGTCTCATTAGGTAAGATACACTCTTAGAAGAAAATGTTCTACCTAGAACCTAAAAGGGTTCTTCAGCTGTCCCTGTGGTGGGGAAACCTTTTTCTAACAGTGTAGATGGATTGGTTGGTTCATATCTATGAGGATACTTCCTTGAGTCTCGTGTTCACACGGACGTTGTGGTTGTACTTTGCTCCAGGTATCACCACGGTGCTCACCATGTCCACCATCATCACTGGAGTCAACGCCTCCATGCCCAGGGTTTCCTACATCAAAGCTGTGGACATTTACCTCTGGGTCAGTTTTGTGTTTGTGTTCCTATCGGTGCTGGAGTATGCTGCCGTCAACTATCTGACAACGTTGAGGGACGGGAAAGATCGGAAGCTCAGGGAAAAGGCCAGAGAACAGGTAAGGCTCTTACTATGCTTTACTGCTCTTCTTTATGTCCTTTCAGCATTTTTCCTAGTCTGATCTCTCTTTATTTCTCTTTATCTCTCTTCGGTCCTACAGTCCCTAGGCCTGGCGAGAGAACAGGTAAAGGTCCTCATCATACCACACTGAACTACAAGTCCTTTCTCCTACTCTGATCTCTCTTTCTCTCTCTCACCCACCTGTCTCTCTCCCTCCCTCCATCTCTCTCTCTCTCTCCGCCCTACAGTCGCTCCCCTGCACATGTGGTATGTCCCACATCGGGACCATGATGGCGGACGGGACCTACAGCGAGTCCGATACCAACAGCCTAGCCGGGTACACCAGGGCCCCAGCTCCTGAGGACCCCCCGGAGAAGCAGGAACGCATGGTGGTGCACATCTCCTTAGACAACGAGTCCACGGCGGCAACCAAGAAGAAGACGGGCTTCCGCAGCTTCAGTTTCATGCAGAACACCCACGCCATTGACACCTACTCCCGCATGATCTTTCCTGGATCCTACATCATTTTCAACCTCATCTACTGGTCTGTGTACTGCTGAGGCTCTCCCGGACAGCCTTGTTAGAGTCAGCAGAGAGACAATCTACTGATGTTGCTGTACCAGATGAAACAGGACCGTTATTTAACTCTGACCGACAAAACTGATTGACTCAAAGTGGTAATGACCTCCGTAATGCACATTGAGGTGATGGGAGTTCTTATAACACCTGTACTCACCAGCAGCACTCACAAAAGGTTTTCACAGATCTCTAGATGGATAACAACATTCTATCCTCACCATCAGCTACAACCATGTTACTACTTGACTCAACTGTACAGCTTTCCTTTTTTTGCTATATAAACTATTTACGCAACCACGCAGGTCCAAGCACAAACTATGATGAATTTTATACTCATGGCACTGTCAAAGCAGGAAAACTGTGTCTGTATTACTGGCAGTATACGTACTTCTGAAAATGGACTCAGTGTTGCCCAAGCTTGCTTCCTTAAGCAGAAAACAGAAAGCTTGATCCATAATGTGAGGGTTTGACCTCTTAAAATCGACTATGTTGATTTGGCAAGCATCAGTTGCTCATGAGCACATTGAAACACAGCCACAGACTCATGTCTTCTAGGAATGCACCAAGTGTTATTATTTTAACAGCTGATCATGATTGAGCAAACCACACAAAAATCGAAATCTACAGTTATATAAGCTGGCAGATTTTCACTTAGATTACAGTATTTCAGTATTTATTTAATTATTTATTAATGATCTATTTATTCAATTATTTATTCATTTTAGGCCTATCAATTTACTTACATAATACATGTTTAGTGCAACTAATATGCCATTATACCTTAAGTTGTTAAAAACCATGCATGGGGCTTAATAGGTTTTTTCATGGTTGGCCACAGAAATTGTGAGGGTGGGTACCATTAATGAATGCTTATGTGAACTATCATTCAGCTTGTTTCAGGAACTCAATGTTATCCACCAATTAAAGAGTTGTTTCTGTTTGTATATTACTCAGAAGGGGGTTTTCAAGACTTATAAACCTTTACGATGTAATGAACTTGAACAGCCTTAAGTGAACTGGTTTCACGGCGAAATCTTTTGTGTTTGTTTGTTTGATTGACTGTTTGGATTACAAGTGTCTGCATATTGCTTTTTATATCCAGTATTCTATCCAACCAGTATATTAGTACACATGGTATTTGTATGTAGTATGTAGATAGCCACAAGCATGAGCTGGATTTACTAGGCATCCAGATTGCCACTGTAGATATGTCAGCCTGTTGGACAAATGCTCAACCAACGCAAATCACCTCATACAGATGCTTGTTCACAAGCAACTACTGTAGACTGATTATCGTCTCGTCAAAACATTTAGAATGTATGCTTTTTTTTTGGAGCAGATTTCTAAATAAAGGCTTTAAGCTAAAAGCATGTTTGCAGTCAATGTGTTTGAGCATGAGTCGTGACCATACATATTTTGCTTGCCTGTTCTCAATCTAAAGAAAAGTCTGTAACCGTTATCTTTCAATTGCTGGAGGCAAGGTTGCAAAGTTCCAGTAACTCAAAATTCCCAAATTCTTTCAAAAAATCCCCAGATGGAAGATTCCCTGATAAGCAGGAAATTTGAAAAATTCTCCAACCAGGATTTCGGGAAAACCTGTGCATTTTGGGAAAGCTGCTGGACTTTTGCAACCCCAGCTGGATTATGTCCTTGTTTCCTTATGGATGAGGCAACATTACTAAGGACTATGAGATAAGATGACTGGAAATACAGCATTCACTTTTAAGAATAATGTGTTTCTGAGACAATCTTGCCATGTGATGTACATCTGTCTGTTTGTAATCCAGATTTTAGAGAGCATTCATAGCTCGTTTAATCCCCAAACAAACAAATCAAATTAGCCTCAGTGAGAATGTCTAAGCTGCCCCCACCTACACAGCCGCTATATGTGTCTCTACACTGAGTGTACAAAACACTAGGAACACCTTCCTAATATTGAGTTGCACCCCCCTTTGTCTCCAATGCTTCCCAAGTTGGCTGGATGTCCTTTGGGCGGTGGCCCATTCTTGACACACACAGGAAACTGTTGAGCCTGAAAAAAAAACAGCAGCGTTGCAGTTCTTGACAGACTCAAACCGGTGCTCCTGGCACCTACTACCATACCCCATTCAAAGGCACTTAAATCTTTTGTTCACCCTCTGAATGCCACACATACACAATCCATGTGGGATCATAGCTTTCACCTGGTCAGTCTGTCATGGAAAGTTCCTAATGTTTTGTACAGTCAGTGTATATTACAACATAACATTGTAACATAATGGAGCTACAGTACAGTTGCCCATTGCCTACATATCCCTTTCGGCAGGGTATGCCTGATATAGCATTGACCAATCAAGTGAGGCCCAGTGGTTGACCTACTGAACATCATAGATGTCATGTGATATGGATAACTCATTCTGTCACGTCCTGACCTTAGTTCCTTTTGTATGTCTCTATTTTAGATTGGTCAGGGCGTGAGTTGGGGTGGGCATTCTATGATTTGTTCTTGGGTTTATATTTCTATGTGTTTGGTCTGGTATGGTTCCCAATCAGAGGCAGCTGTTAATCATTGTCTCTGATTGAGAACCATACTTAGGTAGCCGGTTTTCTCAGTCTTGTTTGTGGGTGGTTATTTTCTGTTTCAGTGTTTTCAACTTACGGGACTGTTTCGGTTTTCCTTTATTCGCTTGTTTTCTTCGTTCAGTGTAATAAATATGACGAACACTTACCACGCTGCACATTGGTCCGATATTTCCTACTCCTCCTCAGGCTAAGAAGAGATTCGTTACACATTCAGCAGAAAAATGACATCACTGTCATTGAGCCACAGCACAGTTTGATCCATTGTCCCCTGTCTGCAGATAAACAACTGCTGTTTCTGGTTAACTGGCATTTATGCAATATGCTAAACCCTGTTATGTTACAGTGATGCCTGTTACATGGTACAAATGTTGTCTATTGTTGACTCATCAGATGACCACTGTCTGTGGTCCTCAGTAAACCAGTAACAGATGGTGAGGGGGCTTGGATGCCCATTTGTAGTGAGGATTGGATGCCCATTTGTAGTGAGGATTGGATGCCCATTTGTAGTGAGGATTGGATGCCCATTTGTAGTGAGGATTGGCAATCCAGTCCTCACTACAAATACACCCTAATACAGAGCTTAACTATTATGATTAGGCAACTCTTTGTGTGTGTGTTGGTTCTATCCTTGTGAGGACCTGAAATCCCCAAAAGTCACTACAAGGATAGTCCCTATGAGGACAAAGGCTACTTTAAAGTTAGGAGTGAGGTTTAGGGTTACAATTATGGTTAGGGTTATAATTAGTGTTAGGGTAAGTGGTTAGGTTTCGGTTATTGGTTAAGGTTAGGGTTAGAATTAGGGTTAAAGTTAGGTTTAGGGTAAATACATTGTAGGTCCTAACGAGGATAGAAGAACATAATGCATGTGTGTGTGAAGAATTTGTGTTGAAAAACATTACAAACACAAATTCCCTTTACAGATTAATGATAAGATCATGTTGAATTGTTCAATAGCTAAATTGATACTCATAGAACCATTATGTGGGTTTGGAATTCAGTAGGGGATTTTACCGTTAATTGCTTTGTTAATTCCATTGTTTACCCAAGTTACCAAAGTTGATGAAATCAGCTTGAAGTATAATATAATATATTATAAGTATAACGTAATTCATATTCATACAGTATATTGTAAAAAATATTTAACAAGCATCTACAGTAAATATTATACTATTGTATTGTGCCATGCTCACTGTCATATTCAACAGAACCATCATCATCAGTTGACAATTGGTTAGTGCAGATTAATTTCTAATGAAGAGAGATGAAAAAAGAAAAAGCGATGTAATGTCATGCGGTTGGCTTTGCATCAAGTGCTGCAATCTTCCGCCCACCAAATCCAGATGAATTATGTGTGGGGAGAAGTGATTGGGGAGGTGGGAGAAAATCTATCAGTTCAAACCAAATTAAACAGCCACACATGCTATGAAAGAACTGCAACACCATTCTAAATGATTTATGTCATGGGAGACATGTTGGATTACCTCTGTGATAGCTGATGTGTTGAGCTTTCTGAAGCTATGGCTACTTTGGTGATAGACATTGGTAGCAGTAGATAGGGTGAGTTTCCCCCATGTGCAAATCACTTTAAGCATCTGTAAAAGCATTTTATAATTCCAATCAATTGTTCATTGCATTTAAAAAAAAAAATCCTTATTAAATTAGATATATACAGTATCTCATAAAAGAAGACCTTGCCATCAGGTACTTTTCTATCTGGTAGGTAAGACAAATTTCCACTCTAAGACTTGACCATGCCGCCCTCTATTGGTTGAAAGGTATGCAATAGAATGTTTGTTCAAATGAAATCCAAGTGTTCCCTGTAGTCTTGTGTGTGCCAGTGCTCTGGAACAGCAGGTGGTGGTGCTATAACACTATGCATTGCACTTGTAGTGTACACTGCGGTCATTGAGAACTACTGCATTTTACATCCTGATATCTTGAATACTGGGTTAGGGTTAGGGTTGAAACGGGATGTGGACATTCATCTAGGGGTTAGGGTAAGGGTTTAGTTGAGGCTGGTTTAGTGTTGAACCGGGATGTGGACAGCTAGGATTCAAATCAAATCAAATTTTATTTGTCACATACACATGGTTAGCAGATGTTAATGCGAGTGTAGCGAAATGCTTGTGCTTCCAGTTCCGACAATGCAGTAATAACCAACAAGTAATCTAACTAACAATTCAAAAACTAATATCTTATACACAGTGTAAGGGGATAAAGAATATGTACATAAAGATATGAATGAGTGATGGTGCAGAGCAGCATAGGCAAGATACAGTAGATGGTATCGAGTACAGTATATACATATGAGATGAGTATGTAAACAAAGTGGCATAGTTAAAGTGGCTAGTGATACATGTATTACATAAGGATGCAGTAGATGATAGAGTACAGTATATACGTATACATATGAGATGAATAATGTAGGGTATGTAAACATTATATTAGGTAGCATTGTTTAAAGTGGCTAGTGATATATTTTACATCCTTTCCCATCAATTCCCATTATTGAAGTAGCTGGAGTTGAGTCAGTGTGTTGGCAGCAGCCACTCAATGTTAGTGGTTGCTGTTTAACAGTCTGATGGCCTTGAGATAGAAGCTGTTTTTCAGTCTCTCGGTCCCAGCTTTGATGCACCTGTACTGACCTCGCCTTCTGGATGATAGCGGGGTGAACAGGCAGTGGCTCGGGTGGGTGTTGTCCTTGATGATCTTTATGGCCTTCCTGTATCATCGGGTGGTGTAGGTGTCCTGGAGGGCAGGTAGTTTGCCCCCGGTGATACATTGTGCAGACCTCACTACCCTCTGGAGAGCCTTACGGTTGTGGGCGGAGCAGTTGCCGTACCAGGCGGTGATACAGGCTGCCAGGATGCTCTCGATTGTGCATCTGTAGAAGTTTTTGAGTGTTTTTGGTGACAAGCCGAATTTCTTCAGCCTCCTGAGGTTGAAGAGGCGCTGCTGCGCCTTCTTCACGATGCTGTCTGTGTGAGTGGACCAATTTAGTTTGTCTGTGATGTGTATGCCGAGGAACTTATAACTTACTACCCTCTCCACTACTGTTCCATCGATGTGGATAGGGGGGTGTTCCCTCTGCTGTTTCCTGAAGTCCACAATCATCTCCTTAGTTTTGTTGACGTTGAGTGTGAGGTTATTGTCCTGACACCACACTCCGAGGGCCCTCACCTCCTCCCTGTAGGCCGTCTCGTCGTTGATGGTAATCAAGCCTACCACTGTTGTGTCGTCCGCAAACTTGATGATTGAGTTGGAGGCGTGCGTTGCCGCGCAGTCGTGGGTGAACAGGGAGTACAGGAGAGGGCTCAGAACGCACCCTTGTGGGGCCCCAGTGTTGAGGATCTGCGGGGTGGAGATGTTGTTGCCTACCCTCACCACCTGGGGGCGCCCGTCAGGAAGTCCAGTACCCAGTTGCACAGGGCGGTGTCGAGACCCAGGGTCTCGAGCTTGATGACGAGCTTGGAGGGTACTATGGTGTTAAATGACGAGCTGTAGTCGATGAACAGCATTCTCACATAGGTATTCCTCTTGTCCAGATGGGTTAGGGCAGTGTGCAGTGTGGTTGAGATTGCGTCGTCTGTGGACCTATTTGGGCGGTAAGCAAATTGGAGTGGGTCTAGGGTGTCAGGTAGGGTGGAGGTGATATGGTCCTTGACTAGTCTCTCAAAGCACTTCATGATGACGGAAGTGAGTGCTACGGGGCGGTAGTCGTTTAGCTCAGTTACCTTAGCTTTCTTGGGAACAGGAACAATGGTGGCCCTCTTGAAGCATGTGGGAACAGCAGACTGGTATAGGGATTGATTGAATATGTCCGTAAACACACCAGCCAGCTGGTCTGCGCATGCTCTGAGGGCGCGGCTGGGGATGCCGTCTGGGCCTGCAGCCTTGCATTTAAATGTTTTACTCACCTCGAATGCAGTGAAGGAGAGACCGTTGCAGGCCGTGTCAGTGGCACTGTATTGTCCTCAAAGCGGGAAAAAAGTTATTTAGTCTGCCTGGGAGCAAGACATCCTGGTCCGTGACTGAGCTGGATTTCATCTTGTAGTCCGTGATTGACTGTAGACCCTGCCACATACCTCTTGTGTCTGAGCCGTTGAATTGAGATTCTACTTTGTCTCTATACCTACGCTTAGCTTGTTTGATAGCCTTACGGAGGGAATAGCTGCACTGTTTGTATTCGGTCAAGTTACCAGTCACCTTGCCCTAATTAAAAGCAGTGGTTCGCGCTTTCAGTTTCACGCGAATGCTGCCATCAATCCACGGTTTCTGGTTAGGGAATGTTTTAATCGTTGCTATGGGAACGACATCTTCAACGCACGTTCTAATGAACTCGCACACCGAATCAGCGTATTCGTCAATGTTGTTGCCTGACGCAATACGAAACATGTCCCAGTCCACGTGATGGAAGCAGTCTTGGAGTGTGGAATCAGCTTGGTCGGACCAGCGTTGGACAGACCTCAGCGTGGGGGCTTCTTGTTTTAGTTTCTGTCTGTAAGCAGGGATCAGCAAAATGGAGTCGTGGTCAGCTTTCCGAAAGGGGGGGGCAGGGCCTTATATGCGTCGCGGAAGTTAGAATAACAGTGATCCAAGGTTTTGCCAGCCCTGGTGGCGCAATCGATATGCTGATACATTTTAGGGAGTCTTGTTTTCAGATTAGCCTTGTTAAAATCCCCAGCAACAATGAATGCAGCCTCAGGATGTATGGATTCCAGTTTGCAAAGAGTCAAATAAAGTTAGTTCAGAGCCATCGATGTGTCTGCTTGGGGGGGAATATATACGGCTGTGATTATAATCGAAGAGAATTCTCTTGGTAGATAATGCGGTCTACATTTGATTGTGAGGAATTCTAAATCAGGTGAACAGAAGGATTTGAGTTCCTGTATGTTTCTGTGATCACACCACGTCTCGTTAGCCATAAGGCATACGCCCCCGCCCCTCTTCTTACCAGAAAGGTATTTGTTTCTGTCGGCGCGATGTGTGGAGAAACCCGCTGGCTGCACCGCATCCGAGAGCGTCTCTCCAGTGAGCCATGTTTCCGTGAAGCAAAGAACGTTACAGTCTCTGATGTCCCTCTGGAATGCTACCCTTGCTCGGATTTCATCAACCTTGTTGTTAAGAGACTGGACATTAGCGAGAAGAATGCTAGGAAGTGGGGCACGATGTGCCCGTCTCCGTAGTCTGACCAGAAGACCGCCTCGTTTCCCTCTTTTACGAAGTCGTTTTTTTGGGTCGCCGGCAGGGATCCATTCCGTTGTCCTGGTTGAAAGGCAGAACACAGGATCCGCTTCGCGAAAGTCATATTCTTGGTCGTACTGATGGTGAGTTGACGCTGATCTTATATTCAGTAGTTCTTCTCGACTGTATGTAATGAAACCTAAGATGACCTGGGGTACTAATGTAAGAAATAACATGTAAAAAAACAAAAAACTGCAATGTTTCCTAGGAACGCGAAGCGAGGCGGCCATCTCTGTTGACGCCGGTTAGGGTTGTGGTTGAGGGTTAGAGTTAACCCCAACCTTGGCTCCAGCTCCAATCTTAACCCTAACCCTAGCTTCATGTCCACATCCCAGTTCAACTCTAACCCTAGCTTCAACCCTAGCAGCCTGTTTAATAAAAAACACAAACATGGGTTAGGGTTGAATCTTACATAACTTGTAGCCTATGTAATCTGAGGCAGATTAACTTTATTTGAATGCCACATACAGTAATAGGACAGCTCATATCATGACACCATGTGCATCAGAGAACATGAAGTTAGTAACTTACAAATCTTTTCTGCAGAGAAATATTGGCTTTGCCCTGTGGTGCTGCCCTAAACCATAAAAAAATGTCTACATCCCTTTTACTATGTGTGGTGCTGACAGCCAATCCCTAAATTGTGTTGATGCGCCCTTGTGACCCTGCCTGGCCTGAACAGATGCTGCGTTTTAGTATGTTAATCTCAGATTTCAGTTTGGCACATAATAGTATTACGCTCCCTGTGTTTTAGCCTATTCAGACACTTCCAGGTTCTGTCCTGATCCTGTTTGCAGGTCGGGATAGTCTAATGATACAGTAGCATCAGGAGTATACTTATAGTACTATCAGGAGTACACAATGAGCGCAGGAGTGCAGGTGCATACTGCTACTCCTCCATAAGGAGTATAGGAATATACTGCTAATCTTCCTTAAGGAATACCGAGTACAAGAGGGGGAATAGGCTTTGTCATGCCCTCTGCACAACTGTCTTGGTGTGTTTGGACCATGGTAGTTTGTTGGTGATGTGGACACCAAGGAACTTGATGCTCTCAACCTGCTCCACTACAGTCGGTGAGAATGGGGGACTGCTCGGTCCTCCTTTTCCTGTAGTCCACAATCATCTTCTTTGTCTTGATCATGTTGAGGGAGAGGTTGTTGTCCTGGCACCACACGGCCAGGTCTGTGACCTCCTCGATGTCTCATTGTTGTCGGTGATCAGGCTAACCACTGTTGTGTCATCTGCAAAGTTAATGATGGTGTTGGAGTTGTGCCTGGCCATGCAGTCATGAGTGAACAGGGAGTTCAGGAGAGGACTGAGCACGCACTCCTGAGGGCCCCCGTGTTGAGGATCAGCGTGGCTGTAGTCAATGAACAGCGTTCTCACATAGGTGTTCCTTTTGTCCAGATGGGAAAGGGCAGTGTGGAGTGCAATAGAGATCTGTGGATCTGTTGGGGCGGTAAGCAAATTGGACTCAGTCAGGGACAGGTTGAAAATGTCAGTGAAGACACTTGCCAATTGGTCAGTGCATGCTCGGAGTACACGTCCTGGTAATCCGTCTGGTTCTGCGGCCTTGTGAATGTTGACCTGTTTGAAGGTCTTACTTAGATCTGGTACAGAGAGTTTGATCACACAGTCGTCCGGAACAGCTGGTGCTCTCATGCATGTTTCAGTGTTACTTGCCTCGAAGTGAGCATAGGAGTAATTTGGCTTGTTTGGTAGGCTCGTGTCACTGGGCAGCTCTTGGCTGTGCTTCCCTTTGTAGTCTGTAATAGTTTGCAAGCCCTGCCACATCCGACGAGCGCAGGAGCCGGTGTTGTACGATTAAAGCTTGGTCCTGTATTGACGCTTTGCCTGCTTGATGGTTTGTCGGCGGGCATAGCGGGATTTCTTATAAGCTTCCGAGTTAGAGGTCCCGCTCCTTGAAAGCGGCAGCTCTACCCTTTAGCTCAGTGCGAATGTTGCCTGTAATCCATGGCTTCTGGTTGGGGTATGTATGTACAGTCACTGTGGGGACGACATCATCGATGCACTTTGATGAAGCCAATGCCATTGGAGGAATCATGGAACATATTCCAGTCTGTGTTAGCAAAACAGTCCTGTAGCTTACTTAGTACCTGCTTCATCTGACCACTTTTTTATTGGCAGTCACTGGTACTTCCTGCTTTAGTTTTTGCTTGTAAAGCAGGAATCAGGGGGATAGAATTATGGTCATATTTTCTAAATGGAGGGCGAGAGAGAACTTTGTATGCGTCTCTGTGTGCGGAGTAAAGGTGTTCTAGAGGTGTTCTATTAATTAAAGTCCCCGGCCACTAGGAGCGTTGCCTCTGGATGAGCGTTTTCCTGTTTGCTTATGGCCATATACAGCTCATTGAGTGAGGTCTTTGTGCTAGCATCGGTTTGTGTTGGTAAATAGACAGCTACGAAGAATATAGATGAAAACTCTCCTGGTAAATAATGTGTTCTACAGCGTATCATGAGATACTCTACCTCAGGCGAGCAAAACCTTGAGGATTCCTTTGATTTCGTGCACCAACTTTTGTTTTTCAAATACACATAGACTGTCACCCCTTGTCTCACAGTGGCTTGCGAAAGTATTCACCCCCTTGGCATTTTTGTATCATTAGATTTACACAACATGCCTAATACTTTGAAGATGCTAAATATAAGACCAAAAACAGAAAACTTGAGTATTTACCCCCCCAAAGTCAATACTTTGTAGAGTCACCTTTTGCAGTACTTACAGCTGCAAGTCTCTTTGGGTATGTCTCTATAAGCTTGGCACATCTAGCCACTGGGATTTGTGCCCGTTCTTCAAGACAAAACTGCTCCAGCTCCTTCAAGTTGGATGGGTACCGCTGGTGTACAACAATTTTAAGTCATACCACAGATTCTCAATTGGATTGAGGTTTGGGCTTTGACTAGGTCATTCCAAGGCATTTAAATGTTTCCCCTTAAACCACTCGAGTGTTGCATTAGCAGTACGCTTAGGGTCATTGTCCTGCTGGAAGGTGACCCTTCATCCCAGTCTCAAATCTCTGGAAGGCTGAATCAGGTTTCCCTCAAGACTTTCCCTGTATGTAGCGCTATCCATCTGTTGAATTTATTATGGATTTATTATGGATAAATGAATAAACAATATCCCCATTTTAAATAGAATTGTATCTAGGTAAACTTATACTCTGTTTTATAAGTAATAGACAATATGAGTTCATAAGAAGGAATTGTGTGACAGGACAAGGAGTAATAAAAAGTTAATGAACACCATTCCAACTAGGCAGGAACAAATGGGTTGTGGACTGTGTAAACACATAAGGTCGTTAGCCTATGGTTGACCCAACTGAAACTTAGCTCTGGGGTTTTTAGATAAGGCAGTGAGTGCATTCCTAGGTTTGCTGTTAATTATAACTATCAGTTCAGTGGTGATTGATAATGTTGAGGGGTCAAAAGTTATCTGGGAGTGTGTTAGTAAGTTAGAATGAACTTTTCACCTTACTTTGTCCCGGTCGAGAGGAGGTGATTCTGTTAAAGCAGTAAAATGACGTCATGATCTGTATATAAACTGCTGTATGTGTTTAAGTGGGAGCGCGCTCCGAGAATAAATTCTATTACCTATTATTTAAAGACTGGTCTGCGTCTATTTTATGCAAACAAGAAATCTTACAAATTCTCATAAAATAGATTAAGTTTCAATTGATGAAAGCACATTGGCATGATTAAATTATAGTAACACCATCATTCCTTCAATTCTGACCAGTTTCCCAGTCCCTGCCGATGAAAAACATCCCCACAGCATGGGGGGATGAGAGGCAATGGGTTTGCGCCAGACATAGCGTTTTCCTTGATGGCCAAAAAGCTATATTTTAGTCTAATCTGACCAGAGTAACTTCTTCCATATGTTTGGGGAGTCTCTTTTTTTTTTAAATTCCACTTCACTAATTTGGACTATTTTGTGTATGTCCATTACATGAAATCCAGATAAAAAGCCAATTAAATTACAGGTTGTAATGCAACAAAATAGGAAAAACGCCAAGGGGTGTGAATACTTTTACGAGGCGCCTGTTCTATCCTGCCGAAAGCATAAAACCCGCCAGCTGTATGTTATTCATGTCGTCGTTCAGCCACGACTCGGTGAAACATAAGATATTACAGTTTTTAATGGTAGGATATACATGCTCGTAGCTCATCTATTTTATTATCCAATGATTGTACTTTGGCCAATAGGACCAATGGTAAACTCGCCGTCATATCCTTACAAGGCACCCAGATCTACGTCCCCGATTTCTCCCTCTCTTTCTCCTGCGAAAGACGGGGATGAGGGCCTTGTCGGGTGCCTGGAGTAAATCCTTTGCGTCTAACTCGTTAAAGAAAAAGTATTATTCCTGTACAGGGTGAGTAATCGCTGTCCTGATATCCAGAAGCTCTGTGTCCAGTTCGAGGTGAGTAATCGCTGTCCTGATATCCAGAAGCTCTTTGTCCAGTACGGGGTGAGTAATCGCTGTCCTGATATCCAGAAGCTCTTTGTCCAGTACGGGGTGAGTAATCGCCGTCCTGATATCCAGAAGCTCTTTGTCCAGTACGAGGTGAGTAATCGCTGTCCTGATATCCAGAAGCTCTTTGTCCAGTACGGGGTGAGTAATCGCTGTCCTGATATCCAGAAGCTCTTTGTCCAGTACGGGGTGAGTAATCGCTGTCCTGATATCCAGAAGGTCTTTGTCCAGTACGGGGTGAGTAATCGCTGTCCTGATATCCAGAAGGTCTTTGTCCAGTACGGGGTGAGTAATAACTGCCCTGATATCCAGAAGCTCGTTGTCCAGTACGGGGTGAGTAATCGCTGTCCTGATATCCAGAAGCTCGTTGTCCAGTACGGGGTGAGTAATCGCTGTCCTGATATCCAGAAGCTCTTTGTCTAGTACGGGGTGAGTAATCGCTGTCCTGATATCCAGAAGCTCTTTGTCCAGTACGGGGTGAGTAATCGCTGTCCTGACATCCAGAAGCTCTTTGTCCAGTACGGGGTGAGTAATCGCTGTCCTGATATCAAGAAGCTCGTTGTCCAGTACGGGGTGAGTAATCGCTGTCCTGATATCCAGAAGCTCGTTGTCCAGTACGAGGTGAGTAATCGCTGTCCTGATATCCAGAAGCTAGTTGTCCAGTACGGGGTGAGTAATTGCTGTCCTGATATCCAGAAGCTCGTTGTCCAGTTCGAGGTGAGTAATCGCTGTCCTGATATCCAGAAGCTCGTTGTCCAGTACGGGGTGAGTAATCGCTGTCCTGATATCCAGAAGCTCTTTGTCCAGTACGGGGTGAGTAATCGCTGTCCTGATATCCAGAAGCTCGTTGTCCAGTACGGGGTGAGTAATCGCTGTCCTGATATCCAGAAGCTCATTGTCCAGTACGGGGTGAGTAATCGCTGTCCTGATATCCAGAAGCTCTTTGTCCAGTACGGGGTGAGTAATCGCTGTCCTGATATCCAGAAGCTCTTTGTCCAGTACGGGGTGAGTAATCGCTGTCCTGATATCCAGAAGCTCTTTGTCCAGTACGGGGTGAGTAATCGCTGTCCTGATATCCAGGAGCTCGTTGTCCAGTTCGAGGTGAGTAATCGCTGTCCTGATATCCAGAAGCTCGTTGTCCAGTACAAGGTGAGTAATCGCTGTCCTGATATCCAGAAGCTCGTTATCCAGTTCGTGGTGAGTAATCGCTGTCCTGATATCCAGAAGCTCGTTGTCCAGTACGAGGTGAGTAATCGCTGTCCTGATATCCAGAAGCTCTTTTCGGTCATAAGAGATGGTGGCAGAAACATTATGAACAAAAACTAAGTTACAAATGATGTAAAAAAAACACACACAAAAGCACAATTGGGTAGGGGACCGTAAAACGGCAGCCATCTCCTCCGGCGCCATTATTGCTCCTCCAGCGACAATTGAAAACAATTTATGAGTTGAAATTCGAATTTAATTGGCCACACCTCCCAGGATGTAGAATTTGAATTTGAGTTTGAGAGATAGAAAGTAGAATTGAATTCAGTGCAATTCAATGAAATTCAACTCCGTCATAGAACATGAGAGTTTCATTGAATCTGACACTTCCAGATACCAAACAATATATGACTTTTGTCTGGAAACAATGTTCATATTCTTTTAACCTTAGTGCTTAGAATAGCCTTACTACATGACCAAAAGTATGTGGACACCTGCTCATCGAGCATCTCAATCCAAAATCATGGACATTAATATGGAGTTGGTCCCCCTTGTATTTTTTTTAACAGCCTCCACTCTTCTTTCCAGTAGATGTTGGAACATTGCTGTGGGGACAAAACATCATTAGTGAGGTTGGGCACTGATGTTGGGCAATTAGGCCTGGCCTGCAGTCGGCATTCCAATTAATCCCAAAGGTGTTCGATGGGGTTGAAGTCAGGGCTCTGTGCAGGCTAGTCAAGTTCTTAAACACCAATCTCAACAAACCTGTATGCAGTAGCGTTAAGATTTCCTTTCACTGGAGCTAAGGGGCCTAGCCCGAACCATGAAACACAGCCCCAGACCATCATTCCTCATCCACCAAACTTTACAGTTGGAGCTATACTGTCGGGCAGGTAACGTTCCTCTGGCATCTGCTAAATCCAGATTCTTCCATTGGACTGCCAGATGGTGAAGTGTGATTCATCCCTCCAGAGAATGTGTTTCTACTGCTCCAGAATCCAATGGCGGCAAACTTTACACCACTCCAGCCGATGCTTGGCATTGCACATGGTGATCTTAGGCTTATGTGCGACTGCTCGGCCATGTAAACCCATTTCATGACGCGACCGACGAACAGTTCTTGTGCTGACGTTGCTTCCTGAGGCAGTTTGGAACTCGTAGTGAGTGTTGCAACCCGAGGACCGGGGATTTTTACGCGCTATGCGTTTCAGCCCTCGGCGGTCCCTTTCTGTGAGCTTGTGTGGCCTATCACTTTGCAGCTGAACCTTTATTGCTCTTAAACGTTTCCACTCCACAATAACAGCACTTGAAGTTGACCGGGGAAGCTCTAGCAGGGCAGAAATTTGATGAACTGGTAGCAGGTAGCATCCCACGTTGAAAGTCACTGAGCTTTTCAGTAAGGCCATTCATCTGCCAATGTTTGTCTATGGAGATTGCATGACTGTGTGCTCAATTTTAGACATCTGTCAGCGACGGTGTGGTTGAAATGGCTTTATTCACTAATTTGAAGTTGTGTCCACATACTTTTTTATATATAGTGTATTCCCACCAACCATTTAGTTTGTTTGGATTATTTTGGGGTCAAGGCTTTGGGGTCAACATGAGGGTTAAATCAATGTAGTCTAGAAAATGTTGTATTTTCCCCATATTTAAAATATAAGTGATTAATGAAATACAATAATTTACAATATTCACATACAGTTTTTGTTTTCCTTGATCATTCATTTTAAGAGTTTGTCAGCAAAATCTATTGTTTCATCAATATTTCATGTGCATGTAGCCTATATAACGACTTGTTTTATGTACAAGATGTATTTATCATCATTAGTCATTTAGGTCAACATTGGATCATTCAGAGATCCTCACTGAACTTCTGGAGAGAGTTTGCTGCACTGAAAGTAAAGGGGCTGAATAATTTTGCACTCCCAATTTTTCAGTTTTTGATTTGTTAAAAAAGTTTGAAATATCCAATAAATGTCGTTCCACTTCATGATTTTGTCCCACTTGTTGTTGATTCTTCACAAAAAAATACAGTTTTATATCTTTATGTTTGACGCCTGAAATGTGGCAAAAGGTCGCAAAGTTCAAGGGGGCCGAATACTTTCGCAAGGCACTGTATCTGTGACAACAGAGGCATATCTGTATTCCCAGTCATGTGAAATCCACAGACTAGGGCCTAGTGCATTTATGTCATTTAACTGATTTCCTTGTACGAACTGTTTATATTTTTGTTCAGTATAGAATAGAAGAGGCATTTCAATTGAATTGAATCCAATTATATTTCCTTTAATTCGAATTGCAATTCTGTGTCCTGTTGAATTGAAATATTTGAGCCATTCTCAATACAATTCTGAATTGAGCACAACCCTGCTATCAATATGGTATTATGAAAACAATGAGTGGACATTACTTTGAAAACAAAGAATAGCCGTTGTTTAAAACGACTGTCATAGGATTTACTTTATGAAATGTTTTACTGTATTTAAAGATGTTTGGCAGAGGGCATGTTAGCCTCGTGTCCGGTGTTCTGAGGTATTTCAGCCCACATGATCATTTGAAATAATTACGCCCTATAATAATAATAATATCATATAATGTGCTCAATTACGTAAATATGTTAGGCCAGGGACAGAACTGCCTTGTAGCTCACTCTCGCCTTTTAACCAGAGCTAACAGATCTGCTCTTGAGAGCCAGGAAAACCGGACGTTCTGCGCCATGCTCACACACATATACGATGGGGAAAACATCTGAGCCATCTGACGTGGAAGGATTTATAGGTTTAGGCGAAATTGCTTTCCCAACAGTGAGATTAAATACCTCGGATGTTTCAGTGTGTATTTGTGTCTATAGTATTTTTGGCGCGAACGGTACCAGGGATCATGCCTGAGGCACATAAAAAGTTCTCACTGTAGCCTTTATTTTCTGAAACTAGACTTTTGGACATCTGGGTCCAGAACGCTGTCAGTGTGGACACTATGCCCACGGATGTCCTCCTACTGCTGCTGCTACTTGCCTCGGTGGTTGGCGCATCTGTGAGGTCAGTTGGTCCAAGGGGGCATGTGCTTCAGAACTACAGACAAATCAGGTAGGCTACATGATTGATGTGTTTGAAATGGTCATAGACTAATATCAATCACCACAGGCAGCACGTGATGTGTTTTGCAAGATGCTCATGGACATGCATAGGATGTGCTAATGAATACTGAGAATTATGCTCTATTGTGAAAGTGTACTTGGCTGCTTCTACCTCTGCTGTGAGTATTATTGGCGGGTACATTTTTGGCAGGTAAGCAGGGCAAAAAGCGAGGGAGGACTGCAATCTATTTGTGCTACCACCAGCCACGCTCAAAATGACAATCACTTTCCCTCCCTGCTGTAAGTAGCATCATACCATTTAGATGACATTTAATAGCCTTCAAAACAGAAATTCATCTGAAATTGGTTCATATGCTTCTCTGTAGGGGACCTTATATATACATACATATATATACACACACACACACACACACACACACACACACACACACACACACACACACACACACACACACACACACACACACACACACACAGGTATGTGGACACCCCTTCAAATTAATGGATTATATAGGGTGTATACACTAATGGTCAAAAGTTTTATAAGACCTACTCATTCAAGGGTTTTTCTTTATTTTTTACTATTTTCTACATTGTAGTATAATAGTGAAGACATCAAAACTATTAAATAACACATATGGGATCATGTAGTAACCAAAAAAGTGTTAAATATAAAATATATTTTGATTTGTTTGAGATTCTTCAAATAGCCACCCTTTGCCTTCATGGCAGTTTGCACACTCTTGGCATTCTCTCAACCAGCTTCACCTGGAATGCTTTTCCAACAGTCTTGAAGGAGTTCCCACATATGCTGAGGACTTGTAGGCTGCTTTTCATTTACTCTGCGGTCCGACTTCACTGAACACTCCATCACTCTCCTTCTTGGTAAAATAGACCTTACACAGCTTGGAGGTGTGTTGGGTCATTGCCTGTTGAAAAACTAATGATAGTCCCACTAAGCCCAAACCAGATGGGATGGCGTATTGCTGCAGAATGCTGTGGTAGCCATGCTGTGTAAGTGTGCCTTGAATTATGAATAAATCGCAGACAGTGTCACCAGCAAAGCACCACCACAACATAACACGTCCACCTTCATATTTTACGATGGGAAATACACATTGCGGAGATCATCCGTTCACCCACACTGCGCCTCGCAAACACACTGCGGTTGGAACCAAAGATCTCAAATTTGGACTCCAGACCAAAGGATAGATTTCCACTGGTCTAATGTCCATTGCTCGTGTTTCTTGGCCCAAGGAAATCTCTTATTCTTATTGGTGTCCTTTAGTAGTGGTTTCTTTGCAGCAATTCGATCATAAAAGGCCTGATTTATGCAATTTCCTCTGAACACTTGATGTTGAGATGTGTCTGTGAAGCATTTATTTGGGCAATTTCTGAGGCTGGTAACTCTAATGAACTTATCCTCTGCAGCAGAGGTAACTGGGTCTTGCATTCCTGTGGCAGACCTCATGAGAGCCAGTTTCATCATGGCGCTTGATGGTTTTTGCGACTGCACTTGAAGAAACTTTCAAAGTTCTTGAAATGTTCCTTATTGACTTCATGTTTTAAGTAATGATGGTCTGTCATTTCTCTTTGCTTATTTGAGCTGTTCTTGCCATAAAATGGACTTGGTATTTTACCACATAGGGCTATCTTCTGTATACCCCTCCTACCTTGTCAGAACACAAGTAATTGGCTCAAACGCATTAAGACAGAAAGAAATTCCACAAATTAACTTTTAACAAGCACACCTGTTAATTGAAATGTATTCCAGGTGACTACCTCATGACGCTGGCTGAGAGAATACCAAGAGTGTGCAAAGCTGTCATCAAGGCAAAGGGTGGCTATTTGAAGAATCTCAAATATAAAATATATTTAGATTTGTTTAACACTTTTTTGGTTACAACATGATTCCATATGTGTTATTTCATAGTTTTGATGTCTTCACTATTATTCTACAATGTAGAAAATAGTAAAGAATAAAGAAAAACCCTTGAATGAGTAGATGTTCAAAGAACGTTTTACCGGTAGTGTGTAATATATATAATGAGGAGGGAATTATTTGAATTAGATGCTGGCATGATGCATTTAGACTATAGCTGTTCACATCCATTGCTATTTGTGGTGAAGCTAGGCCTATATCCACATTTTTAGGTATAGGCTATTATTGTATAGGATATTCGTTTGTTGACCTGAATGAGTAAAGTCATATTTTAAAAGTTTGTGCTGGGACTATTTATGAAAATGTCAGTATTTCACAATTCTGTATGTATTGAGATGTGTTATTTATGTAGCTGGGATTGGATCCTGATGCCTACTGCATTATAGAGGGTTTTGTTTGGTTGATGCAAGGTGCGTGGTTAGAAAAATCACTTAATCAGATTACGTAACCTACATTTATGGTTATTGCTGTGGCTTTGCTACCTGAAGGTTATCCGATTGGAAAGCAAAAGAGCAAAATCTCATTGTAATTAAAAGTGATTTTTAATACACCAATGATGTCACCGTATTGATTTGTTGATTTATAGGCTAGTTTATAGGCTAGTATTCCAGTCCTCAAGTAATGGCGCATTTCATAAACATCACTGTGGGAAAGTCGAAATGTTAATATGCTTTACTTTGCTGCCATGTAACTGGTTTCACATTTGTCTCCAGCGATTACAAGTTCAAATAGATCTAAAACAATGTTCATTTTTATTTTGTGAGAAAAAAAATGACCTACTTACCGGATTTGTTTGATATTAATAGTTATTAATTAATACTTAATAAATAGTAAGACATTTCTGTTCTATTAATGCTGTGTTTCTGTGAAGGGATGGTTTCCACTCTAGCTTCCTGCAGTTAGCCTGGGCATATGTTCAAGGAAATGGGTTTTGCTAGAGATAGCTTGAGCTGACAATGACTTGTTCTCAACGAGCCTACCTGGTTAAATAAAGGTTAAATTAAAAATAAAAAGAATACACATTTTTGTTGTATGCCCAGACAAACTCACCTGATTCAACTCACTTGAGGGCTTGATGATTAGTTGACAAGTTGAATCAAGTGTACTTGTCTGGGGATACAACCAAAATGTGTGCTGTTGGGGGTACAATTAACAGGCATTTTTGTAGGAGAAAATAGAGTGAAATTTCAAAGTGGAAATTACACACCTTTGAAACATTTTTAAACCTCAAATACACTACACGTTTTTATGTTATTTTTTATTTCACCTTTATTTAACCAGGTAGGCTAATTGAGAACAAGTTCTCATGTACAACCGCGACCTGGCCAAGATAAAGCAAAGCAGTGCGACACAAACATTAACACTGTGTTGCACATGGAATAAACAAACATACAGTCAATAATACAATACAAAAAGTCGATACACAGTGTGTGCAAATGAGGTAGGATAAGGGAGGTAAAGTTGAACATTTCCCTTTCAGGTAAACAAGGGAATAACAAGCCTTTGTTTTCTGAAACTGGACTTTTGGACTGATTGCAGTTATCCATCAACAGGGTGATCAAATGAAGATCCGACATCTGTAGTTCAATGTGGCTGTGCACGGGTATGCCACGCAGTCTCCTATGTGGTGCTTTGAATACAGCTGGCCCCTGTCCAGTCACATCGGAAGGACTGTAGTTAACTTTTCCCTGCAGTGCTTCTTCGCTGCAACCCTCACACCACATCATGTCATGTCTCAGTGCCCCAGGACTAAAGAGACAGCAGGTTTTCTAGTCACATCAGTGACCTTCTGTAGGAATAGATGTTGGTCGCAGCACGTTTAGCCATCAGCATGGCTTTTGCCAAGTGCTTGTCCTGACCAATCAAATCACTTCCTTTCCCAGTTCACCTGGCACCTCACACGCAGGACAAACTCCTCATCGTATTGGCCCAATGTATTCAAACTTCTGTGAACAGGCACTGTCTGTGTGTCTTGCGCTGTATTGCACAAATTACACTGCGCAAATGAGGGCCCACAGTCCATTTGGTTATAAAGATTACACTGTACTATGTTTAAATAGCGATGATCTCCTGTAGGCCTTGAGTTGATCCTTAGATATTGCATCAATTCACATTTGATGTGCCAGATGTCTGCTTAGCCACAAATGGATGTTCCAGCCTCACCCTTATCGTGGTGGACCAATCCCTTAGCACAATGGACCGGCAGGGGAACTCATTGAAGATCATTGCATTACTGACTCAGTCAGCGCCTGCCTAAAACAATCAAATCAACGATACTGTCATGTTATTTAAAATCCCAGAGGCATCTGCTGAGAGAGTTAAGATTACGTTGCTTCCTGAGGCTTATTGAGAAAGAATTGAGTAGATTTGTGTACACCTTCCACCTTTACTTTCCATTACAATACCTACAGAGGATCATAGTCCAATATTAATCCTCTCTGACCTTGTGAGAAGAATATGGCATTGATTTGTTTTAAACTGTTTATGTGGGTGATGATTCCAGCGGTTTTCTTATTTAAGCAACATGATGTTTGAAACATTATTTGAGATTGTCAAGTCAAAATAGGAAATGGCTTTGCATATCAGTGTCGGCTTGTTTTTAAGATTTTTAGGTCAACCACCTTTGAGGAGCTTCACTCAGGCCCCTGTCTTATTGCCGCCAGAGTTCTTTCTACTGAGGCTTTTCATTTTAAGACCAGGCTTAAGCTGCTTGGAATGTTTATAGCTTTGAGTATATAGGCATTACGAGCCTGATTCAGATGTAGGAAATGTACGCCTTTCCTACGCAAGCCTTTCATATGCACTTCTCAATAGTTGGTATTCAGACTTATCTTACGCAGGGGTATGTAACAGGATTTGCAGGCGTGGTGCCCTTGCACACGCTGAATAAATGTCATTAAACCACTGAAACCTATCCCACATGCTAGCCATCATATTTTCTCATGGAGTTTTCAGTACATTCAGTACGTTTTTTTAGTAGATTTATCTAAAGCCATCCCTTTAAATTTGGTGTACCTTTCATCTTCATTTTCTCAACAGACTGACTAGAATATATGGAGAGAACAGGTTCAGAATATTAGGGATCAATGAAAGAAAGCCATGTAAACACACGCATATTCATCTCCTTTTCAGCACCAGTTGGTAGATTTAAAAATACTCTGATCTTGTATATTATTTTGGGTTAGGAACATATTCATGAATAATACAAAAACAGGTTTGGAGAACCTTTACGCCCTAAATATATTGGTGAATCAAAAATACAGTGGTTTGATTCCTCCTGGAAGTTGCATTATTCAATTGTTCAATCTATGAAATATTGGAAGTTGAGGAAAGTTTGAACAGTAGTCCTATAGATCTACCTAATAATCTTTACTATAATCAAGGAAGTGTGATGACAACGGTCAAGTAGTCGGGAACCATGCGCCAGTCTCCAGGTTTAAACTTCTACGTGTGGACTGTGTTCCATAATGATTCAAATAAGGCTCCATGTCCCAAGTTATTGCACAATGTTATCATACTATTGCTATCGAAAGTGACAGTGGAAAGAAAGGTAAACTAATGATGTAGTGGAATGATGGAAAATGTAAAGAAACTAACACTAAAGTGATAAAAAAAGTTATAAAGTTATAAATGTATGTGGGTACAAAAAATGTCTAACTGTCCCAATAGGAGAACCCTTTGAAAACCCCTTTTTGGTTCCAGGTAGAATTATTTTGGTTCCAGAGGGTTCTACATGGAACACAAAAAAGTTCTACCTGGAACAAAAAAAGTGTTCTACATGGAACCAAAAAGGGTTTTCCTATGGGGGCAACCGAAGAAACCTTTTGGAACCCTTTTTTCTAAGATTCTATAAGTGACGGTGGCTACCGAGAGTGGCTAAAAAACAACAACATTTAAACAGTGAAAAGTCTGGGCATATAATTCACACATTCTAGAAATCCTAAATCAAATCAGTAGATTTGGCAATATACTATCATTTGCACATGGCTATACAGAAGCCTTTAGCTTGGATCTCCAAATTTCATCCAGCATTTTATAAACTTCACTGTGGAAAAGTTGATATGCTGTTAAGCTTCAGTTGACTACCATACAACCTGTAGCTGGGGAGACGTAACACAGTAGAAGAAAATTCAGGACACTAAAAGTAGTATGATATGTTATATTTGGTCGGCCTATTGTATGTATTCATTTGTGGATGTCCATCATTCATTTCGCATGATATGTTACGAATGAAAATGTGTATGATATGTTAATAAGTGCAATATGTGCAATATGTTATGAATTTGCAATACGCGTGATATGAATTCCAATTTTTGGTGGGTAATGTTAGCTATGCATTAAGGTTACGTTTTTTAAAAACCTTTGTTTATCTTGGTAAGTAAGTTAAGAACAAATTCTTATTTACAATGATGTTTAGGAACAGTGGGTTAACTGCCTTGTTCAGGGGCAGAACGACAGATTTTTACCTTGTCAGCACGGGGATTTGATCTAGCAACCTTATGGTTGGTGTTGGGATAAAGGGTTAAGGTTAGGGTTAGGGGAAGGGTTAGCTAACATGCTAAGTAGTTGCAAAGTAGCTCAAATGCTAAAGTTGTCCTTGATGAGATTCGAACACGTATGATAGATGTTCGCGTTGTACGTCCACCCACCCTCCTTTCATTTTTGCCTTAAGTAACCTTCTTTGTCTTATGTAGCCATACCAAACAAATCATATCATACTAATTTAAGTGTCTCAGATTTTTGTTTACTATGTTACTTCTAGACTATGAGACCAGCCTGTGCCATGTGACTGGTTTTACAGTTGTATCCAGCTATCATAAATTACAACTAGAATGTAGCCTATGGAGAAGGCATTCAGAATGGAGATCAATAAAATACAGTCATCAAAACATATGTGTTTCGGAACCCATTCATAGATTTAAAAACACTGATGTTTCACAATATGTAGGTTTAGGGAAGTTTTCATGGTCCCTTGGCAATCATGAAAAAATGGGTTGAGAGTCTTTACACACAAAAGAAAAGGAAAAAGGTGGTTTGATTCATTTAGAAAATTGCTACATTCAGTTCTTCAAACCATGGTGATGTTGGAAGATTAGTGTACATAGAATTATGATAGGGAGAATAGTGTACAATACCCTGGTCTATTGCCCGCACTCACCATGGAGCTGTGTGATGACACAGTCAAGTTTTGCATCATGCGCCAGGTTCAAACTGCTTGGTGTGCGCTTATTTAATCAGCCAACATGTCATTTTTTTTAACATTAAATATGGTAAACTGTTAGTGATCCCCAGCAACAACCAGCGTGACAGCATTTACAGAAGAAGAAGAATGAAACGAAATGTAGACTATACCAACTGGTGGGATCCAACAGTACTACTGACGGACGATATTGAAAGTGGCTAATATTTAACATGATAGAAATAGGAAACAGAGAAAGTCTGGATATATAATTAAAACATTGGAGAGTGACCGAAGGTTAGATTTTCCGCGACTGTTATTGCGTAATGCTTTGCATCATCACATTCACATGTACCCATTTGGCTTGCGTCTCCAAGTTTCATCCCTTGAAGTTAAAAGGCCATACAATTTCAATTCTGCATAATGGCACATTTCATAAACATCACTGTGGGAAAGTCAAAATGTTAATATGCTTTACTTTGCTGCCATGTAACTGGTTTCACAATTGTCTATAAGTTCAAATAGATCTAAAACAATTTTCATTTTTATTTTGTGAGAAAAAAATGACCTACTTACCTGATTTGTTTGATATTAATAGTTAACAATTAATACATAATAAATAGTAAAACATTTATGTTCTATTAATGCTGTGTTTCTGTGAAGGGATGGTTTCCACTCGAGCTTCCTGCAGTTAGCCTGGGCATATGTTCAAGGAAATGGGTTTTGCTAGCGATAGCTTGAGCTGACAATGACTTTGTGATAAAAACCTACAGCTGGCATTCCATAGACAATATGTGGTGTGTGTGACCCGAGATAGAGATAGCCTGGAAGAGTTTAGAACAATGCCTTATTGTCTCATCTTCCTGGCATCTGGGAAACTAAGCCGGGTTGGGGGTAAAACAAAATCCGTGCAGATAACCAGGAGATGAACCCAAGGTGGCTTATGATGCCAACCAATCAGCATGGGAAGGGTGGAACCAGCCCTGTATATGCATTTTTAGGTCTCCAAAATGAGATCTCTGTTTTTTTTTCATTATCAGTTAAGCTCTCGGCAACACACTCAAGAGTGTGGGGTCGCCGGCTTCATTATTGCAATAATTCATCGATATTAAATAAAGATGATAGTTTGAAGAAATTACCGTCTCTCTCAGTATGAACGTCCATGACCATTTCCAATCCCCATTTCCAAACAGCTTACTCGTTTACTTAGCTCTTATCAATAGTTCTTATCAATTTGTAAATTACAGTGCATATATCTGAAAAAATAAAATAGATATTCCACTTGGAATCAACAGGTTGCTCGGCCTTATTCATCGCTTAAAAGTGGTGGAATTATGAGGGAAATAAGTCAAAGTCAGAATGTGGCATATCTGTAGACACACCTTTGTCACACCTCCATTTCTGTGATCTCCACTCTGAACGAATAGCCGGTTGAAATGTGTTACCTCATGCCTAAATTCAAGGTCAGAATACGCATAGTGAGAAAAGTGCATAAAAGGGAATTAACTTCCATTTTAAGCATGAATAACTCAAAAGTGGCTTAAGTTATTGTATAATGATATGAAACTATATTGTTCTTCTACAAAGAAGGTTGTCTTAAATTGGAAATTCATTGGAAATCATAAATGGACCAAATCAGTCAACCTCTGACCTGACAGATTCTAAAGCAAGGCAAAAAGTCTTCTGTAAACTGAATTTGCTTAGTGTCTTTCTGACACCAATTATAGAATAAAACGTGTTTTATGAAATGTACAGTACCAGTCAAAAGTTTGGACACACAAAACTATGAAATAACCCAGAGCTACCTCTATTGCAGAGGATAAGTTCATTACAGTTACCAGCCTGGGAAATTGCAGCCCAAATAAATGTTTCACAGATTTCAAGTAATACACACATCTCAATATCAACTGTTCAGAGGAAATTGCGTAAATCAGACCTTCATGGTCGAATTTCTGCAAAGAAACCACAACTAAAGGACACCAATAAGACAAAGAAACTTGCTTTGGTCCAAGAAACACAAGCAATGGACATTAGACCGGTGGAAATCTGTCCTTTGGTCTGATGAGTTCAAGTTAGAGATTTTTGGTTCCAACCGCTGTGTCTTTGTGAGACGCAGAGTAGGTGAACGGATGATCTCCGCATGTATGGTTCCCATCGTGAAGCATGGAGGAGGAATTGTGATGTGTGAGGGTGCTTTGCTGGTTACACAGTCTGTGATTTATTTAGAATTTAAGGCGCATTTAACCAGCATGGCTACCACAGCATTCTGCAGCGATACACCATCCCGTCTAGTTTGCGTTTAGTGGGACGATCATTTGTTTTTCAACAGGACAATGACCCAGCACACCTCCAGGCTGTGATAGAGGTGATGGAGTGTTGCATCAGATGACCTGGCCTCCACAATCACATGACCTCAACCCAATTGAGATGGTTTGGGATGAGTTGGACCGCAGAGTGAAGGAAAAGCAGCCAACAAGTGCTCAGCATATGTGGGAACTCCTTCAAGTCTGTTGGAATAGCATTCCAGGTGAAGCTGGTTGAGAGAATGCCAAGAGTGTACAAAGCTGTCATCAAGGCAAAGGGTGGCGATTTTGAAGAATCTCACGTTTTCATTTGTTTAACACTTTTTTTGGTTACTACATGATTCCATATGTGTTATTTCATCGTTTTGATGTCTTCACTATTATTCTACAACGTAGAACATATTAAAAATGAAGAAAAACCCTTGAATGAGTAGGTGTGTCCAAACTTTTGACTGGTACTCTATATGTTATGAGGGAATCATATCATAATTCCCAGATTAAGATTATTTCTAGAGAAAAAGATTACATCAGTGAAAAAGATATGGCAGAATACCCTTTGCCCTTTTAATCCCTTAGGTCAATGCTAAAGTAGTGACTCCTCTAATAGCCTGGAGAATATTCTCCTAAAGAGCTTCTAACCTGCACACTCAAATTGAATGGTGCTCAGTAGTCCTAGCAGCTGCATGGACAAAACAAACATGGAAATGGCACCCTATTCCCTATATAGTGCACTACTTTTGACCAGGGCCCTATCCTACTGTACTTCCTACTTTCAAGCAATGCTTTAAGCAATGCACTGGTCAGCAACACTACCATCAAGTGGATGAATGCTGGTGCAAATTGATGGTAGTGTTATTTTCGAAGATGTCTCAACGCACTTGGGACTCGGGAACAACTCTTCAGATGGGCTGTTTGAATGGACTGTCATGTTGATACAGTGTCCTTTAGATCCCGTTTTTCTTGTTTTTGTTATAGATTCAAGAGAGAAGTACCATTGGCAGTAAAAGGACATCAAAAGGTTGGCAGGTAAGACTTCTTAATCAAAATACAGTCTCCCTGACAGAGTTTAGTCCAGAGGATCTATCACCACTGGATTATTTACTTGGTTATTTTTATTGAACAAAAATATAAACGCAACATGCAACAATTTCAAAGATGTTACTGTGTTAAAGTTCAGATGAGGAAATCTGTCAATGGAAATAAATTCATTAGGCCCTGATCTATGGATTTCACATGATTGGGAATACAGATATTTATCTGTTGTTCACAAATACCTTAAAATAAATTGGCCTCGCAATGGGCCTCAGGTACTCGTCACGGTATTTCTGTGCATTCAAATTGCCATCAATAAAATGCATATGTGTTCGTTGTCCGTAGCTTATGCCTGCCCATACCATAACCCACCTCCACCATGGGGCACTCCGTTCACAAAGTTGACATCAGCAAACCGCTCGACTACATGACGCCATACACTTGATATGTGGTTGTCAAGCCGGGTAGATGTACAGCCAAATTCTCTAAAATAAAATTGGATACAGCTTATGGTAGAGAATTGAACATTAAATTCTCTAGCAACAGCTCTGGTGGACATTCCTGCAGTCAGTATGCCAATTGCATGCTCCCTTAAAACTTGAGAAATCTGTGGCATGGATGTGTGACAAAACTGCAGATTTTAGAGTGGCCTTTTATTGTCCTGAGCACAAGGTGCACCTGTGTAATGATCATGCTGTTTAAGCCGCTTCTTGATTACCTTGGCAAAGGAGAACAGGGATGTAAACAAATTTGTGCACAAAATTTGAGATAGCTAATGAAACATGGGACCAACACTTTACATGTTGCATTTATATTTTTGTTCAGTATACTTATTTAAGAGTATAGCTTTTGTTAAAGTGGAACTGACAGCGTTTTAGCTAAATGAAATCTCATTAAAATCGGTTCATATACACTCACAGGAAGAATATGACAGTTTTCTAAGCGAGCACTTAGACATGGTCATTTTCACGTTTTCATAAATTCGTAAAATGTTTGGGTTCGACGTATAGTAGGGCATTTGTGAAAATTCTAAAGCAATATCATGTGGGAACGAGGGCCGTGCGTTTGCTGTAAATAAAACCTAATAAAAACATGTCTTGTCCAGGACCGGAGTCTACGCAGACCGGTGCGCCGTAACCAATCAGAGCTACAGTAGGCCTTCATGCAAGTGGGGACCACAGACCACTTCTCAGTTCCTATGCTTCCTGGCTGATGTTTTGGTCACTTTTGAATGCTGGCGGTGCTTTCACTCTAGTGGTAGCATAAGACGGAGTCTACAACCCACACAAGTGGCTCAGGTAGTGCAGCTCATCCAGGATGGCACATCAATGCGAGCTGTGGCAAGAAGGTTTGCTGTGTCTGTCAGTGTAGTGTCCAGAGCATGGAGGCGCTACCAGGAGACAGGCCAGTACATCAGGAGACGTGGAGGAGGCCGTAGGAGGGCAACAACCCAGCAGCAGGACCGCTACCTCCGCCTTTGTGCAAGGAGGAACAGGAGGAGCACTGCCAGAACCCTGCAAAATGACCTCCAGCAGGCCACAAATGTGCATATGTCTGCTCAAACGGTTAGAAACAGACTCCATGAGGGTGGTATGAGGGCCCAACATCCACAGGTGGGGGTTGTGCTTACAGCCCTACACCGTGCAGGACGTTTGGCATTTGCCAGAGAACACCAAGATTGGCAAATTCGCCACTGGCGCCCTGTGCTCTTCACAGGTGAAAGCAGGTTCACACTGAGCACAGACGTGACAGCCTGGAGACGCCGTGGAGAACGTTCTGCTGCCTGTAACATCCTCCAGCATGACCGGTTTGGCGGTGGGTCAGTCATGGTGTGGGGTGGCATTTCTTTGGGGGGCCGCAAAGCCCTCCATGTGCTCGCCAGAGGTAGCCTGACTGCCATTAGGTACCGAGATGAGATCCTCAGACCCCTTGTGAGAACATATGCTGGTGTGGTTGGCCCTGGGTTCCTCCTAATGCAAGACAATGCTAGACCTCATGTGGCTGGAGTGTGTTAGCAGTTCCTGCAAGAGGAAGGCTTTGATGCTATGGACTGGCCCGCCCGTTCCCCAGACCTGAATCCAATTGAGCACATCTGGGACATCATGTCTCGCTCCATCCACCAACGCCACGTTGCACCACAGACTGTCCAGGAGTTGGCGGATGCTTTAGTCCAGGTCTGGAAGGAGATCCCTCAGGAGACCATCCGCCACCTCATCAGGAGCATGCCCAGGTGTTGTAGGGAGGTCATACAGGCACGTGGAGGCCACACACACTACTGAGCCTCATTTTCACTTGTTTTAAGGACATTACATCAAATTTGGATCAGCCTGTAGTGTGGTTTTCCACTTTAATTTTTAGTGTGACTCCAAATCCAGACCTCCATGGGTTGATAAATTTGATTTCCATTGATAATTTTTGTGTGATTTTGTTGTCAGCACATTCAACTATGTAAAGAAAAAAGTATTTAATAAGAATATTTCATTCATTCAGATCTAGGATGTGTTATTTTAGTGTTCCCTTTATTTTGTTGAGCAGTGAAGTAATCATGCATTGAACTGCATCCATCTATTCTGCAAACAGAGCCTTACTGTACGTCATGGAATTTTGAGTCAAATGTAACCTAATTTTAAACCTCTTATAAAGTTGGTTTTGTTGCATATTACTAAGAATTGTATATTTTTTACTGACATTGATCGTTTGTTTAATTTCTGCAAAGTTGTTAAAACGCTGTCAGTTCCACTTTAAATTATACTCAGAGAATAAAATAGTCGGCTTTGTAGCCTTTTACCAAGCCCTGTGCAATCTAGCCTCACATGCTGACCACACCGCTTATGTCACGTGCGCGAGCGTTAAAAAATAAATGTACACATACATGTTATTCAATCATTGCACCCACGCTGCTTGCGAGCGTCTGCGTAGCACTAAAATAGAACTTGGTTGTATTTGTGATGCTTGACGCGCTGCAAGTACCCGCCTCTCCCGTCTCCTCATTGGTTTTTAGGAGCATATACACATTGCAATGATTGAATAACGTGTATGTGTACATTATTTTGCGACGCTCGCGTCGGTGTGGTCAGCATGTTATCCTTAGCATGGGCAGGGTCAAGGTAAGTTCATATGCCCTGTGATGCATAGTTCCAACTTGATATGAAAAACACTGCCATAATTAATTAATCCTCATGAATATAAACATAATTCTATGGATATTCTGATAAGATTATATTTTGTAAGCCCTTTTGCCTTCTGATTGTTATTATTATTATTATTGTTATAGGACAAATACATGTTGTATGTAGGGTACCATTCGATAGGATGGTTGGTTTTCATATAGCCTGAGTGCCAGTCTGTTTGCGCTATCATGACAACTTGTCACTCATTGTCATACCAAACATGTTTGGTATGACAGTGACAGCAGTGGAGTTGGCAAGAGCACAAATTGATCCAGGACAGAATAGCCTTGACAGTATGCTAGAGGTTCAGAGACAATGAAAATAAGTGTAATTTGAAACCGTTTGTTTCATTAGTCATGTTTTTGTCCCCTCCTCACAGCCCTATACTGAGAAGGATTCCAGATATCACCAAAAACACCATGAGTAATTCAGAACAGCTCCTAAGCATAAATGATCACGACTTCACAATGAGGCCTGGCTTTGGAGGTGAGGGTTTTTTAAGTGCTTTATTGCGAGCCTTACAAATCTATCATTATCCTCATCATCCTACTGTACAGTTCACCAATATTTTCTGACATACTTTCAATTCTTACTTAATCATGATTTATCATTAAGTCGTTGATAAATCATGCATTGATGTCGATGACAGATTTTCTGAAAAGTTACAGCTGTTTTACTCAAGTGAAGATATAGGCCTTTATCAGTTCTCATAAGCGGATATACACGATGCCTCGTGCTGCAGTGTGCCTTGAATTGATGAGATAACAAACTGGGATTATGTCTGCTGTGATTAATTACGCTGTAGTAGCACCAGTATGGAGCTCAGGGTTTCAATAACACTTCTCTGACTTCTCTAATCTGAAGCCTTCTTGGGACCCGAATCCAGCTACTGCTTACTGATGGTTTCATCCCAAAACACCAATAAAAGGGGATACATTGAGATGTAATTTAAGTCCAAAAATGATTAAGATTCCAGAATAATCTATACAGACAGTGAATCGTAACAGACGTAAACAAAAAATGCAGGGTTATAATTCCGCGGTGGTGTTTAAAGCCAGTGAATAGTTGATGTGTGATTGCTCCATGTGATATGACATATTTTACAGCATACTGACTCAACCATGTATTAACAATATAGATGCAATATGTCTGACATATCATCTTGTGTGAATCTGCACTTGAGCATGCAACAACATTGCCACATCATTTTGTACTAAGAGGCAATATAGGCTCTTATAACTGAGTCGTGTCTTTGACTGTTTTACATTGTGGTTACACGTACATACAGTATCAGTCAAAAGTTTGGACATACCTACTCATACTCATCAAGGGTTTTATTATGTATTTTCTACATTGTAGAATAGTAGTGAAGACATCAAAACTATGAAATAACACATTTGGAATCATGTAGTAACCAAAAAAAAGTGTTATATTTTAGATTCTATATTTTAGATTTTAGATTCTTCAAAGTAGCCACACTTTGCCTTGATGACAGCTTGTGTTTTTTGCAGGGCTCTGGATGAAAGGGACTAGAGGAGAAAAAGCTCATGGTTTTTAATAGAATTGTCTGGATAAACATGACCCTTAAATACAGCTTCATAATCGCAGGATAATAGTCGCAGGATTTGCTGTGATTAATCGCGATTTCTGTGATTAATTGTGATTTCAGAAGTGTGCTAAAATTGAACTCTAATTTAGGATTTTTTTTTATAAACATAAGAATATTGACATCTTGATTTTGCTCAAAGTAACGGTAAGCTAAACCCAGTAAATTGATAAAGCACACTTTCTTTAACCTCGATCTTAACTTGTTTTGACGTCGCATTGTTGTCTTTAGCTGTATAGATTTATGGATTTGGGATGTTTTCAGCTCATTTGAACACTGTTTTTTAAATGAGTGCCCGACATTTTTCAAAATGGACCTCAAGTTAACTGATTAGTGACAGCCCAATGGAATTAGTTTACTTATGTGTTACGTGTTTTCCTTTGAATTAAGATCAGATTTGAGTTGTGTATCTTTGCAGGACCTGCTGTTCCAGTTGGAGTTGATGTTCAGGTGGAAAGTCTGGACACCATCTCAGAAGTTGACATGGTAAGTGGTTCAATACTTTCTGTGAGCTGTGGTGTAAACCAAAATAGAGCATCCAAGATGCATAGATCATCCATGATTTGAGGATTTGGAAAGAAGAAGGCAAGACAATATGTGATGGCTCTGTTGAAATACTAGCATTGTCATGCTCTGTGTTTCAGGACTTCACCATGACCCTGTATATTAGACACTACTGGAAAGACGAGCGCCTCTCTTTCCACAGCACCACCAATAAGAGCATGACCTTTGACGGGCGCCTGGTCAAGAAGATCTGGGTGCCAGACATGTTCTTTGTCCACTCCAAGAAGTCTTTCACACACGACACCACAACAGATAATGTCATGCTGAGAGTCTACCCCGATGGCAAGGTGCTCTACAGCCAAAGGTAATTCACCGAGTCAAACTATAGTTTTGTTCTCAGTTTAAAGCATACTGGTGTAATGGAAGAGGTTTAGTGAAACATACTTCTGTGATGATGAGTAACATTGACTGAGACTGGAAGACTTGATAATAATGGATCGGATTTATATAGCTTCTTTCTACCTACTGAGGTACTCAAAGTGCTTTACATAACATGGGAGAAAATCACCTCACCCAGGGGCGGCTCTAGCCTTTTGGGGGCCCTAAGCAAGATTTGGTTAAGGGACCCCCACCTACATTTTACATACAGGAGCATTTACAGTACGGTTAAGTGCCTCAATCAAGGGCAAATAGACAGATTATTCACCTAGTGGACTCAGGGACTCAAACCAGCAACATTTCTGTTACTGGCCCAACACTCTTAACCGCTAGCCTACCTGCCGCCCATAGGGCTCTGGTCAACAGTAGTGCAATTTGCCAAAAATACATTTTACTGGGCCCCCTCTTGATAGTGGAGAGAAATAGTTTACATTTAAAGTTCTACACATTTTGCCATTGGTTAGAGAGAACATTTTGCAGTTTTATTGCTAATTTCTTGCAATTTCCTGTAATTACTTATGCCATGCTAACATGATCTGAGTGAGAATGACTAACAAAATCAATGGGGGCTCCCTGGAGATCAGGGCCCCTGGGCATGTGCACTGCGTGCCTGTTTGGTATTTGGTCATGATAGTTGGCTAGACTAAATACCGATCTAACAATTGTTAGATGACATGGCCTAAGTGACTCTCAGTGACAGACATAATAAGAGAAAAAGTAATTTTGCACACATTTTGCAATAGCACCTTGTGTATTCTACTATTCTTACTCCCAATAGTAAGTTGAGACCCCACTGAGTTCCTAAAAAATTGTAATGTTTTTGGTCAGGCCCCGTAGTGGCCGGGGGCACTAAGCAACTGTTTATGTCGCTTATGCCAGGAACCAGCCCTGACCTCTTCCACCACCAAGGTTTTAGCTAAGCAGATACCTTTGTGAACTGTAGTGAGTACACTAGCTTGTTACGTAAAATTAATCCAGAAAAAGCCGACAAATGATGGGTGAAATCTAGTTTGCTCGGTCTGATCACTATTTGGATTGGAATCAACTGAAGAGAAGTGTGTGGTGTTGTAAACACTAGTCTTTGCCAACTGGCAATTTACCCCCAAAGTGATTTCATTACGCAAATCACATAGCTGCCAGATGAGGCAGGCTAAATTTAAACCTTCCATTCTTCTTCTTTTTTCACCCATGAGCAATTTGCAAATGGTAAAGTGCTGTCATGCCGTTATTGTGGGATCTATATCCTGGCCAAGTGTGTCTATATATTTAACTTGACCAATAAATAGACATGCAGTTTGTATCATCACAACACCATTTAATGAATGTGGTGATAAACTGTTTGTCAGTAAAGTATAGGCAAGTTGCAGGCAGAAAGTGAGTTTGTCATTTTAGTGAGTAATCAGAATGCTGGACCCAAGAGAGACACTGAATTTGTAATCCAGTTGGTCCATTTGAGAGTTTAGTCAACAAGAGCCAGTATCAAGATGTATAGCGCCCGTCCATTTGAGAGTTTAGTCCGTAGCGCCCTCTGCTGGCAGTCAAAACACACTGCATACAGTCTTCTTGACACCTGTGGACACGGATAGTCATCAACACTTCCTTCACTGGTGGAGTCAGCGATCCTGCTCCCAAAACTCTGGTTCTGGGACTGTGAAGTCTGCCCTGGTAGACACACAGGCCGTCTGTAATCCCAATCTTGCGGTGGATTATAGGATTTCTCTGTCATTACGGATGTATAGGATTTGTGGAGGGACAGGGTGGTGTGTGTTCTACTTTAGATACAATGCAGGCTCATCATTAGGGTTAATCTCTCTGGGGGTTGGAACCAGAGATTTGACAGACAGAAACAGATTGGGAAGGGGATTAAATACCTGTTTACTATACGTGGACCTCCCTCCCAGAGGATCCCGTGTAGCAGCGGGTCTCTTCTATACTGAGCTGGATTATCTCTGCTATTTTCATGTATTCATCCCTGCCCTGGGGGCTCCAAATCTCCTCAAACAACGGACTCTGTGTGTACTGTATGTGTCTGAAATATGATATACAACAACACATATTCACCCACATCCCCCAGCCTATTTCTCGTTGTATTATTGTATCGACATTACTCAGTGTATTTCTTGACCTATAGGACAGTCCTTCCAGGATTCTGCGATCTGAACAGTATTATTATTATAATAATTTTAACAATTCCTGCATATTATTTGTGGGCTTGTTAATTTGAACAATCACTTCACTAGTTCTGCATAAAACAGTCAAATCATTGCAATATTAGCGCAAGCAACTGAACCATCACTGCAGTACAAAAAGAGGGATCGCAATTTCTACCAATCGCCGCACATTTACCCCATAATATGGTCCCATCAAGCCACACATCAACACACTTTTTCCTTTGTCAGTGCATTTTCATGACAAATTGGACAAAATCATTTCATTTTGCCATGCAAAATGTCAGCACTGCTGCAGCAAAATCAAGCATTTTTGTCTGCAAAATATACATGTTTTTTCCTGTGAAAACCCCGGAGAACTACTGATCTTAGCCCGAGTGCCAGTCTGCTTGTGCTAAAATGTCAACTCCTTGTCACTCATTGTCATGGCAAACATTGGCCTTGTCAATGACAGCAAGAGCGCTGGCAAATGCACAAACAGATCTGGGACCAGGCTGTACTCAGCTGTCTGTGTTGTGTGTTCTCACGCAGGGTGACAGTGACATCAATGTGCAGCATGGACTTGAGTCGCTTCCCTCTGGACACACAGACCTGCTCCCTGGAGATCGAGAGCTGTGAGTCTCTGCTCGGATGACTTCACTTCCATTTTGACTCTCTCTCTCTCTGCTGTCACATTCAATTATATAATATTATGCACCTGTTCATAGACTCTTGTTTCAAGTGGTGGACACTGAACAACACGCCCCTTTCTTCTTCAGATGCGTACACGGATGACGATCTGATGCTCTACTGGAAGAAAGGGAACAATTCCCTGAGCACTGATGAAAATATCTCCCTCTCCCAGTTCCTCATCCAGGAGTTCCAAACCACCTCAAAACTAGCCTTCTACAGCAGCACAGGTACAGCACTGAATGCTGAAACAGCACATGCTGTTCACTGTGATTTATCAAGGTTGGGTTTCTGTTATGCTAATACAATGCATTGTATATAACATATGTAATAATCTTATCCTCTTCCTTCCAGGCTGGTACAACCGTTTGTATATCACCTTCACCCTGCGACGCCACATCTTCTTCTTCCTGCTCCAGACCTACTTCCCTGCGACTCTGATGGTCATGTTGTCCTGGGTGTCCTTCTGGATCGACCGCCGGGCCGTCCCGGCCAGGGTTCCTCTGGGTGAGTTAGCCCTTAGTAGTCCAAGATTTTAGCCAACGCTTGTTCGAAGCTTATTATGATTCTGTCTTCTACAGTGTTGATGTTTCGTTATTACAAAGCCTAAACACCACTGATATTCTGCTTTCGGTAGCATATCCTGCTGTGTCCCTAAGTTTCAATCTTTCTGAACAGACGTTGTGTGTTGTGCTGTGCTCCAGGTATCACCACGGTGCTCACCATGTCCACCATCATCACTGGAGTCAACGCCTCCATGCCCAGGGTTTCCTACATCAAAGCTGTGGACATTTACCTCTGGGTCAGCTTTGTGTTTGTGTTCCTATCGGTGATAGAGTACGCTGCAGTGAACTACCTGTCTACGGTGCAAGAACGGAAGGAAAAAAAGCTACGAGAAAGGGTAGGTGCCATTTGAACCATCCATGGGTCCAAAGCGTCAGTTTCTCAGCCTGTGAAATATGCCCTGGGAAGAGTTTACCATTTAACATTCCTCTGGAAAAAGTGTAAGCCAGATGTGTACAGTATGCGCTTGTCGGATGGAAAATGTGGGTACTGTAGCTCGGGATCAAACCCAATCTCTGTGTCTGTCTGCAGCTGCCCTGCACCTGTGGCATGACCCACCCGGGCATGATGGGCAGCTACAGCGAGGAGGACATCAACAACACGGGGAACTATGGCTGCATGCTCGAGGAGAACGGCGCCATGAAGCAGCAGAGGATGATGGTCCATCTGGACATTGAGGAGAACAACCAAATCACAGGACATGTGGGCTCCAGTGCCTACAGCAGCATGTGGGTCGACACCCACGCCATAGACAAATACTCCCGGGTCATCTTTCCTGGGTCGTATACTCTGTTTAACATCATCTACTGGTCCTGCTACCTCTAAAGATGCACAGAATGGAACGGAGGTAGTTTTTCCAGATATAGAACTTTCAAAACACAGGAAGTGTCACAGTATGTTGCAACACCCTTTATACTGTGACACTTTCTATGTTTTGAAAGTTCTATATTTTGAAAATGTGATTGCTGACATGCAAAGCATTTTGGGACTGTATCAACAGTGGACTAACGCAAATACCAAAATATAGTTTTTGAGCGGTATTTTCCTTTAAGTGAGGGAACAAAGCTATACCAAATAATTTCTGTAACAATAAGTACATTATTGTGCAGTTTAAATGAGAGTAGCATCCAGAATTGCATGTCTTGGCAACTTTGTAAAACGTTAATGCAATGTCTATGAAAACAGTGTCCAAATGGTTATTTCAAACTGTGCTATATAATTTCAGGGTATCATTTTGTGTATTTTGGTTTCAAAATGGACCATTACACCCATTTGATGTGTTCCCCCTTTTCTGGATATGCTTGAATATGCATTGGATAACAGTACTTGTACAGTGTTTTAGCATGAATCTGTGAACTGGTTAAACATTATTCCATGCATTTCTTTCCGTTTCTGCGCACCCTTCTCATTTATTTTAGTGTTTGATTCAACATGTGGGACAGGTTATTGACATTTTTACTTTGTCATTGATTTAAATGTTTTCTTCTAATGTCTGTTTGTGAATTCTGTACATTATTCTTACATTTAGTTAATAGGCTACATATTTCTTATATGATGATTCACGTGCAATGAAATCTACTGGACTAACAGATTGAAGAAAACCCAAAATATTATTATCAGTAGACTTTTGTCAGATTAATTATTACATTTCCTGAATGGAGATATAAAACCCCCGGTTCTATGCTAATATGAGTGAGACGGGATTCACGGCTCTATGGGCTCGAAAAACCAATCGCGCAACATCTGTTGGAGACAGACGGGTCAAGTGGCGAATGAGGTGAGCCCCTCTCCTCCTCAGGAGGTTGAAAAGATTTGGCATGGGCACTCAGATCACGAAAAGGTTCCACAACTGCGCGGTTGAGAGCTTGACTGGCTGCAACACCACTTGATATGGCAACTGCACCGCCCTTAACTGCAAAACGCTACAGGGGGTGGTGCGGACGGCCCAGTACATCCAGGATCTCTATATCAGACGGTGTCAGAAGAAGGCAGCCAAACAATGCCAAATACTTCAGCCCCGAAGCCATAGACTGTTCACTCTTGCTACCTTCCGGCAAACGGTACCAGAGCATCGTCTCTTGGAACAACAGGCTTCGAGACAGCAGCCATAAGACTGCTAAATAGTTCATGAAATGGTTACCCGGACTATCTGCATTGATCTGCATCTTGCACTGACTCTATGCACACCTGGCTTCGTCGAGCATGTCTGAGATGTCTCACATTAGAATATAGCCAACTCCCGTATCAGCAGAAATGCTCTCTGAAGCCAGGGTAGTCCCAAGAACATCACCCCCTCAGTGAGTGTACACCAACAGAAGATGCAGTGACATCCAGAAGGTAAAGTAATAAAGGTATGAGTTGTGGTCCAACATGCCACAACACAAATCTCTCTTAAGGAAATGCCTTACAACAGTGCCCAAGAGGTAGCCATACCTCCGGTGGAATAAGCCCAGTTTAGTCAGGGCGGCGGGTGGAAAGGCATTAACTCAATTTTAAGCGAGACAATTTTAATTGCCACTGTCCTTAGGCATAAAGGCGGGTTTGGGTAAGAATGTTACCCTTGATAACTCTGGGGCAAACTGTAGGCATGAATGGTGGACTGCGTGCAGCTCACTCACTCACTAAGTGCAATCAGCAAAGATGTCTTGTATGAGAGATATTTCCAGCGGCTCAAAAGTTTGCTGTGAAATCGGCCCACGCACAAAAGAAAGATCCCAAGATGGGGCTAAAGGCTTGGAGACTGGGCGTAAACGATGCTTTCCCTTCGTAACAGATGGTGTTTCCGTACTGTGTTGTCCTCGAAGCCTATATGACAGGCAGAGATAGCGGCTAAATAGACCTTAACAGTGAACTGTTTTTCGGCCACACCTAACAAAATGAGGGATAATACTTGTTCCCTCACTCTGTTTAGAGTGGGGAGTATCAAGCATAGAGGAGGAAAAGCGTAGAGAATTACCGCTTTGCCAAGTGTGTGCCAGCGCGTCCAATCCCAGTGGTGTATTTCCTGCTATCGCCAAGAACAATAAACAACACGTCTTTGTGCTGTGAAGAGATCTACGGCAGCTAGACCGTATCACTCCCAGATCTGGTTCACCACCTGGGGATGGAGTCTACCCGTAACAGGTTCCCTCTGGACAACAAGTAATGAGAGGAGTCGTACGTAATGAGAAGAAGTGTGCCCTGCTCCACAGTCTTGACAGCTAGTCTGTGTCGATGCAGAGCAAGTGACACCCTGGTGTGTTGATGTATGCCACTACAGTCGTATTGTCTGTCCTGACAAGGATATGATAATATCGAAGGAAGAGCAAAAAGTTGATCAGTTTGAATAAAACACTGTCAGCAGTTTGAGGTCATTTATAGTGTGGCAGAGCTGTGGGGACCCTCGTGCACTTCACCCCACCCTGTTCATGATGACACTACCCCTAGGGGAGTGCGTGAGAAGAAGATCGAGGGGCTCTTCCAGTTATGGAGCGCTGAGAGACAGTCTGTGACAGTGGAGGCTCCTCAAGAGGAGGACCATCCTCCTCAGTGAATCTAATTTATTTATTTATTTTGTGTAACATTAAAAAAGTTAGCCTTTTTTGATAAAATGATACAAAATATATTCACAAATAATTGATTCAAACACACTGTGTTTGCAACGAAGGTCTACAGTAGCCTCAGCAGCACTCTATAGGGTAGCACCATGGTGTAGCTGGAGGACAGCTAGCTTCACCCTATTCAATAGACTTACACGGTAATTATGACAACTTATGGAGGACATCCTCCAACCCATCAGAGCTTTTGCAGCATGAACTGACATGTTATCCACCCAATCAAAATATCAGAGAATGAATCTAGTACTGAAAGTATAAGCTACAGCTAGCTAGCACTGCAGTGCCTAAAATGTGGTGAGTAGTAAACTCACCAAGAGAGAGAAAGACAACGGTTTTGAACAAATTAATCTCTTAAAAAAAGAAGTGCAGGTCGGGACACGAAGTGAACTGTTGGATGCCCCTCACTGCCGCTGGAGACGTACCCCAAGGTAGGACATCCCTTCTTTCCCGAGGGAATTAAGTGGGCGGGATCTCGATGAGGCAGCAGCGAAGGACCGCTTCCCTGTCGGCCTCTGTTAGGAGAGTCGAACTAAGGGTTCGCAGCCTGGTGCATTGCTGAGGGTTTTGCGTTGCAGACAATCCTGGTGCCAGCGTGTTGCCCTCTCCCTACAGCAAGGCCTTGGCTCATGGAAGGGGAGAGTGGGTTACCCAGATCTTGGGGACAAGCAGAAGTTAAAGGCTTCGCCTACCTTACAAAGATCTTGTGTATCGATTATGATGGTGACAGGCCTAAACAGTTCCTTCGGTGTGATAGGACTATGGAGGAAATCTGCCTTTTCCTTGTGCGAGAGGCTGGACATGTTGAGCCACAAGGCTCCACCACCGCAAGGCTCATGGCGCGCCCACAACCTTGTATGACGACTCTGGAGGCCCGGAGGTTGAGATCTGCAATGACAGATCTCGTCCCACAGGTACTGGATGACTGTGCCTTTGTCTAAGATATTGCCTATCTCTAGCAACAAATTGGCCTGGTAAGCCAACAGTAGGGACATTACGTTCAATTCACATACAGAACATGCCGCAGATATGTAGACCTTTTGGAATATGGAGGCGGTGAAACGCTTCAGGGAGAGCAGTGCTGGTCATTGACGAGGACCTGGGGTTGAGGTGGTTAGCCAGTGACGGCTCGACAACCGGCGGCTTGTCAAAGCCCTTGTCCTCCTCCACGATCTTGAGTCTGACCACTGTCCGTCTGCAGACATCGATAAGTCCGAATCTGTCATTGGGTATCCTAGCTCCGCTGAGGTAGGAAGAGGGCCTCAAGCCTGGGGCTTCCTCTTCCCCCTCTTCTTCCTCTGGTAAGATGCCAGTCATTTCCTCATCATCAAACTTGTCAATGACAAGGTCCCCTTCCCCTTCCCCCGCTGCAAGCTCATCAAACAGTGGTTTGAGGTCCTCTGGGTAACTCTCTGCTACCTCCACCCATGTGGGTTGAGGTTGCGTGGTAGCAGGCTGTGAGGGTGATAGGGCCCACAAAAGGACTGCTCTTCACAGCCTTCACTTGAGGGCGGTCTTGGGAAAGTCCATACCGTGCACAGGGTGCACGGGAAAGCGAGTGCTGACTTAGCATGTTACCCAGCTTAGCTAAGTCTTCCGGCGAGAGCTAGCCTGTTGTAATGTTTTTAGCTAGCTTTCGAGCTAGCTAGACAAGAGACAGGAGCTAGCAATGTTACCTTTGCAGGTAGTAATGCTGGTGTGTTTAACTAACTTTCCAGCGAGCCTTGCGGTGTGGACTAACTAAGTCTCGATAGCTAGCTGTATACTCAAAGCAAAACTTTCCTTTTGATCAGTACTCAACACCATCGACAGGAGCTGAGGCCCCAAGTTTTGCAGTGTTAACCTTACTGTTCGCTTGAGAACAGTTCAGTAGGAAGACTTTGAGTGAACATAGTGAGCATAGTCTCTTCCGCAAGGAAGAGGCGAGAATGACCAGTGGGCGGGCGAGTGGCGCCTTATAAGGAGACCTGTCTGTCTCCAACAGACATTGTGTGATTGCTCGCCTGATCACTGGGCTCAAAGAACCAAAGTATTTGAAAAGTATTTGAAATTAAACCTGCTTTTCAAATGCATTTAAGCTTATCCAAAGCCTAATTTCAACCAAAACCTGGAAAGGTATATCCTACAAAAAAAAAGACTTTACAAAATGTAATGAGGGTGTTTTTATAATGTAATGATAATAACAATTCAAGTGCTCACACATAACAGAGACTCATATCTTTGGTAGAAGCACCAAATAGTGTTTTTAGGGCCCCATGAATGGCTGAAAATCAAGTTGATTAAGATTTTCCTCCTATCAATAGCCCATCATCAGCTGTTGGAATATCAAAACTGACCAGCGGATCAGTAGTATTTCACTCTATTATGGTTAGCTTTGACCAGAAAGATCAGTGAACACAAACGTTGGTCAATAGAGAGCTACAGATCACAGGGTTTTGTTCTAGCCCCGCACTAAGTTAGGTAATTAATTTCAATAAGATCATGAAGTTGATTGGTTGAATCAGGTGGGCAGGAGATGACATGGTAGGCTATCTGCCAGAGCCTACTGTGAGTATACAGTATGTGGTTCAGTGCTGGGCTGCCCCTCCACAATGTTTGGCCTCTGAGGTCCCTCTCAGGGCCCGCTCCTCCTTTAGGTTAGCCTCCTTTAACTCCTCTCTGGCTCTCTGCAGCAGTTCTGGGCACAGCAGCACATCCAGTGCTGTCATGGCCAGGGCCTTGGCCGCCCGCAGGGTGTAGAACTGAGCTTTATCATCACCTAGACGATGTATTCAGAGACACACACAAGTAAGCCTATGTGAAAAATGTTTGAATACCAGTCAAAAGTTTGGACACACCTACTCATTGCAGGGCTTTTCTTTATGTGTACTATTTTCTACATTGTAGGATAATAGTGAAGACATCAAAACTATGAAATAACACATATGGAATCATGTAGTAACCAAAAAAGTGTTAAACAAATCAAAATATATTTTATATTTGAGATCCTTCAAAGTAACCACACTTTGCCTTGATGACAGCTTTACACACTCTTGGCATTCTCTCAACCAGCTTCATGAGGTAGCCACCTGGAATGCATTTCAAATAACAGGTGTGCTTGTTAAAAGTTAATTTGTGGAATTTCTTCCCTTCTTCATGCATTTGAGCCAATCAGTTGTGTTGTGACAAGGTGGGGGGTGGGGGTATATATAGAATTTAGCCCTATTTGGTAAAATACCAAGTCCATTTTATGGCAAGAACAGTTCAAAAAAGCAAAGAGAAATGACAATTGATCATTACTTCAAGGCGTGAAGTCAATCTGGAAAATTTAAAGAACTTTGAAAGTTTCTTCAAGTGCAGTCGCAAAAACCATCAAGCACTCCGATGAACGGCTCTCATGAGGACCGCCACAGGAAAAGAAGACCCAGAGTTACCTCTGCTGCAGAGGATAAATTCATTAGAGTTACAAGCCTCAGAAATTGCAGCTCAAATAAATGCTTCACAAATTCAAGTAACAGACACTCTTTGCATCAAGATTGTTACACACTTTTTTGGTTACTACATGATTCCATATGTGTAATTTCATTGTTTTGATGTCTTCACTATGATTCTAAAATGTAGAAAAAAGTACAAATAAAGAAAAACCATTGGTGTCCAAACTTTTGACTGGTACTGTACCTATATTTTCACTGGACAGCTACTGTTAGACAGGGGTAGGCAAACCTGTTTTGGCTTTTTCATTATGGGGTATTGTGTATAGATTGATGAGGGGAAAAAACAATGTATTCAATTTTAGAATAAGGCTGTAATGTAACAAAATGTGGAAAAAGTCAAGGGGTCTGAATACTTTCCGAATGCACCGTGTCTACTGTGTTTCTAATTGATTCCAGGTGTATGACAAAGACATACCAGCAGCTACGGTGTATTCCTCTGTGTGGTTGAGAGCATCTGAGCCAATGTAAAAGTAAGGGTGGATTCCGGGAACAATAAAAGACACATTGCCAAAGTCCGTGGAGCCTGTGGAGACAAACAATCAAAGGTCTTTCATTCTACATTACAGTATTACAGTTTCATTGCAAGAACATTTCCTTCTTGTATTTCCAATGACCACAATACGGCCTGTGGAAAGCACAGTGAGGGATGCACCATTGAGTTGCTGTCTTACCAGAGGTGTTTTTGAGGACATCTTCATCTGTAGTGAATTCCATCCCCAAAGCCTTGCCGTTTACCTCATACAACCCATGCAGGGTGGGATTCCGCAGGACATTGTGAAAGGTATTCCTTGCGAACTCCAGTTCAACCTTTTAAAAAAATATATATTTTTGGTGAATCGCTTTGGATCAGGGTTAGGGTCCATTTGGAATTTCTGTATTGAATTATATTCAACTCATTGGCCCAACAGGAATCAGAATTTGAATATCCTGTAAAAGTAACTGCCTCTTTACTGCCGCATCATGTCCCCTAATCTTTTGAATGGGCTTGATGACTATATTAGCAAATTCGTGAAAAACGCAGTCATTGATATACAGTGCCTTCGGAAAGTATTCACAATTCCCTACTTTTTTCTATATTTTGTTGTGTTACAGCCTGCATTTTTAAATGGATTTTTATTGAGATTGTGCCTCTGGTCTACACACAATACCCCATAATGTCAAAGTGGAATTTGGTTTGTAGAGAAATTTTGAAATTAATGTAAAAAAATGTAACTTAATAATCTTGTGTCAATAAGTATTCAAACTCTTTGTTATGGCCAGCTTAAATAAGTTCAGGAGTAAAAATGTGCTTAACATATCGCATAATGAGTTGCATGGTCTCATTCCGTGTTCAATAAGTCCAGAGCATCTTATCTGAGTTTGACAGTCGTTTCACTGACTTTGCATCACTTGAGCCTATTGCCACTTATATGTGCTTTCCATTTGGCACAGACATAAATGTGGAAGTCATTGCCTCCAAAATCTGATCACATGTTCAGTCGGACACAACTATAGCAGAAACTGAAATTCTCACCCTCCAAAATGACATTAAGCTGAACTCCAGGGCAACCACTGAGATGAAGGAAGAGTTCTGGAAGCTACTGCTAGAGAAGTATCCAAACATAAGAAGATGTGCTCTCAACTTAACAGCCCCTTTTGGATCAACCTACCTCTGTGAGTCTGCATTTTCTCACATTAAGTACAGATCTACTATGACTGATGACCACTTTGTGGCCTGCATGAGACTTGCAACAAGTTGCTACAGCCTTGACAATGAAAAACTACTAGTATCCACCCAATGCCAAAAGTAACACTAAGGTAGGAAATTAAATTAGTTGCACTTATTTGTGGAAAACATGTTATTGGTCCACATTATATTTGGGTATCAAATAGCAGCAGGTCCATGCTCAGTGGTGTGTTGCGTTTGATACATGTTGTTGGTTGGTTTAGATTTAGAGACTGGTAGATCTCATCAGACTGACAAATGAAAAAGTAGATCTCACATCAAAGAAGGTTGGGTACACCTGCTCTACAGAATAAAAATATTCCAAAACATGCATCCTGTTTGCAACAAGGCACTTAAGTAATACTGCAAAAAATGTGGTAACGAAATGAATAGAAAGCGGTATGATTGGGGCAAATCCAACACAACACATCACTGAGTACCACTCTTCATATTTTCAAGCATGGTCGTGGCTGCATCATGTTATGGGTATGTTTGTCATCGGCAAGGGCTAGGGAGTTTTTTGGGATAAAAAGGAACTGAATACAGGCAAAATCCTAGAGGAAAACCTGGTTCAGTCTGCTTTCCAACAGAGACTGGGAGACAAATTAATCTTTCAGAAGGACAATAACCTAAAATAAATCTACACTGGAGTTGCTTACAAAGACGATATAGAATGTTCCTAAGTGACCTAGTTACAGTTAACATAAATCGGCTTGAAAATCAAGACTTGAAAATGGCTGTTTAGCAATGATATTCAAAATAACTTGACATAGCTTGATTTTTTTTAAAGAATAATGGACAAATATTGTACAACCCAGGTGTGCAAAGCTCTTACTTACCTAAAAAGACTCACATCTGTAATCGCCGCCAAAGGTGCATCTACAACAAAGTATTGACTCAGGGGTGTGAATACTTCTGTAAATTAGATATTTCTGTATTTCTATTTTCAATAAATTTGATAGAATTTATAAAAACATGTTTTCACTTTGTGATTATGGGGTATTGTCTGTAGATGGGTGAGAAAACTAAAATATTTAACCAATTTTGAATTCAGGCTTTAACACAACAAAATGTGGAATAAGTTAAGGAATATAAATACTTTCTGAAGGCACAATTATATTTGTGTTTGTGGATATCATTCAAAAAGCCTACACCAGTTAAAAGACTAGGAAAATGATGCATCACTTGCTTAGCATATTAGCATCACTTGCATATTGAATTTGAATTGAAGGAAGTAGAATTTAATTCAAACCAATTCAAAGAAATCAATGGAGACATGAAACATGAGTCTCAATTTTTTTTTCAAACATTTTGCCAAAAGCATCTGCCACTTATTACTGCAAAGAATATAATGTTTGTTTTTTTACCATGATGTGTTAGGTTGCACCCTTCAATTATAGAGTGTTTGATCTAACGCATTCTGGGAAATTATTTTTCCCCATAATATTTTATAACATGTAAGTGAATTATGAATTATTACAGACAACCTACAAAATGTTCTTAGAATTTTTCCAGAGGACTGTAATTATTTAAATAGACTTTAGGATGAGTTTTAAATATGAAATGTTTCAAGAACATGTTAAACATAGTATTGGTAACCATACATGATGTCAAAATAAACATGTGCCTAATGATGTATGCAATAAATTATCCATTTTAATTTCAATGAATTTCATTGTCTTAAATTCTACTTCCTTTCAATCAAATTCAATCAAAAAAATGCTGCTTCCTGTGGAGTGAGGCCAATTAGAATGTAATTAAAATTCAAGAATTTAATTTTAATTATAGACTAATTCATAACTCAATTCAGAATTTAATTAATTTTCCTACTCTGGAAAATTATGTTGAGGAAATTTGTTTGTTAAATATAACAATAATTTGTGTGACACGCAAAAAGAAGTTATTCACATATTTCTCTTAAATTATTATTTTTCCTCTTTGTGGTGATTTTGTCATTGTGCTTACTTCACAGCCAGTTGCCATGGCAGCGGCTCTAAAACACATCTCAGCCTTGGCCTTGATGGTGGGCAAGTCTTTACGTAAGGGAGTTCGGAGATAGTACTCCAGCTCTGTGTAGGCAGGGATGATGTTGGGTTTCACCCCTCCATGCTTGATGATACCTGCACAGGACCACACAAGGAAGCAGTGTAGAACTATATTTGGTAAATGTTTGCTGCATAGAGTTTGCAGGCCTCCCATTCCTTCTGCGTAGAGTTTAAAATGGCTCTGAAGTTGTTATTGTGGAAATAAATATTGCTCTTGAGGACAAGATCAGGAGGAACATACAGTACGTGTTTATGTTAACTGAGCTGTCCCTCACCGTGGATTCTCCAGTCTGGCTTGAGTTCCTGTCTGAGCACTGAAAGGTTATTGTAGGCAAGGACAGCAGCGTCCAGCGCGTTGACCCCTTCCCAGGGATAGGCTGCAGCATGAGATGCCTTGCCATGGTATCTCACTATGAGACTGGAAATAGAAAAATTGTGCCAAAACGTTGGTCTTTACCCATAAAATATTGGGAGCATATTTAGAGTGTGTGACTATCTGAATATATATTTTTTTTTTTACACAAGTTTACTATTCTATTAGTCAGTACCACTTACAACATTTTTGAGTGCGTATCAACTTATGCCTTTCACTGGTAATGAAACAAGAAACCAGACCTAGGCCTCAGAGTCATGACGTTGGTCTGGTTTATTCTGAGATTCATCAGCGGTATCTCACATGTTGCAACTGGTCTGACTGCAGCCTGAAATAGCACTGCAATGCAGCTAGGGGCCCCAGTACAGAGTTCATGCATATTTTACAAGAGGTTCTCTGCCAACAATGGATTGCACTCTACAACATGGATCTCTACCTAATATGTTTTCCGTTCTAGCAGCCATTAACTATGACAAGTGGGATTATGAAAGATTGCGTACGTTTCCCAAATGTACCCTTTTAGTAGTGCGCTATAAAAGGAATGTGGTGCCATCGGGTGCCACAAAAATACAATTAGACTGTTGTGTGTGAGCCCTTGAAATAACCTTACTCGTGTTCAGCCACATCTGGCAGCCAGGCAGCATCCTCCTGTGAGGGATGAGCCATGAATACCACGTCCATGCCATCAAACGCTCTCTCCCTTATCAGGTCGATTTTACCCCCTCCATTCTCTTCTGCTGGGGTTCCCAACACTGTCACCTGTGGAGGAAGAGTTGGCTGGTCAATGTGTCCAGAGCATTAGCTTCATGCAAATCCTATTTTACAATGCACTCAAGAATGATGCTTCAGGTTATTGTTGGATGTGTAAGGGAGGTTACCCTAGAGTTGGGGGTTTCAGTGAGGTGGCAACAATGCAGAGCTGATTTTCTTTCCCAGCGTGAGGCTTTTATTTGCATGTGGAGATAACAGCCAGCTATATTTATAGGCAATTATTTTTTATAAAGACTTCCTCATATGCGTTCTCCTGTTCTATTGGTTTTCTTTCCACGTTCTTTCATTGTCAAGCAGCCAAAGGCATTATCCTACTCATATTTGCAACCCACGATAGTTGTTGTATCTTCAAATCCCTCCTCTTTCTAACAGATATTTCCATATCTGTCGATGAAACCGCTTGCATGTGCGGTGCGCATTTTAGAACATGTTTTCCCGCAAATTGCATTTTTGAACATTTACGTTTAGGCCTACTGCCGTGTGTACATTGTTGCGCCTAAAATGTGAATAAATAATAGTTTATCAACATTATTTGTTCTATCAGCCCTATTAATTGATACAGCATATACCTCCACTACACTACATTGATGCGTATCAGTGGAGATTAAGAAGTGAGTTTACACAACGCCCACTGAAAAATAAGTGGGTATACAGTGTATAACTGCATATACCCTCCACTACACCAGTGACAGCATGGTGAGTACATAATAATAAACATCATGGCAGCCTATTTTGACTCACTTTAATATACACTCAATGGCCAGTTTATTAGATACACCCATCTATACTGAACAAAAATATAAATGCAACATGTAAAGTGTCAAAAGATCCCCAAAATGTTCCATATGTACAAAAAGCTTATTTCTCCAATTTTGTGCACAAATTTGTTTACATCCCTGTTAGTGAGCATTTAGCCAAGATAATCCTCCCACATGACGTGTGGCATATAAAGAAGCTGATTAAACAGCATGATCATTACACAGCCGCCAACCACGCGTAACCACACCAGCCCAGGACCTCCACATATGGCTTCTTCACCGGCGGGATCGTCTAAGACCAGCCACACGGACAGCTGATGAAACTGAGGAGTATTTGTCTGTAATAAAGCCATTTTGTAGGGAAGAACTTATTCTGATTGGCTGGGCCTTGCTCCCCAGTGGGTGGGCCTATGCCCTCCCAGACCCACCCATGGCTACGCCCCTGCCCGGTCATGTGAAATTGATTGGATATTTTGTGTTTGACGCACCATTCTCTTGTAAACCTTAGACACAGTTTTGCTTGACAAACCCAGGAAGCCCGCCAGTTTCTGAGATCCTGGAGCTGGCGCGCCTGGCACAGACGATCATACCATGCTCAAAGTCGCTTTGGTCACTTGTTGTGCCCATTCTAGTGTTCAACCAAACAGTAACTGAATGGCTTGATGTCTGTCTGTCTGCCTGCTTTAGCAAGTCACGGCCACTTGACTCAATGTCTGTCGGAACAAACCATTTTCGTGAACGTTTGAGTAGCTAATAAACTGGCCACTGAGTGTACATTATATAACACACTCAGTACCGTTTCTTTACAATAAATATGTTAAATGACTAACAGCAGACTCCCAGGAGGAGAACATGCACCCTCGGGCAGAGGTGGCACCACAGGTCCCAGGGTGGTGGGGCAAAAAAAAACGTGGCCCAGAGTTTTTCCTGATCTGGTATACATCCAGACCCTATCAGGTATAAAAGATTGATAGGACCAGAGTTTTTCTAATCAGAGCACATTGTTTAAAAAAAACCTCCTGACCCTAGGGAGGATGAAAACCCTGAATTATATTTCAAAACTAGACTAAGGGGGGGGGGGTTCCTTTACACAGAGAACCGGACAATAGAACTCACAGGGCTGAGCTTGCATTATGCAGGTTAACATCTTGTGGGAACAAGGCCTGTAGCATATGCAGCTGCGGTTGTAATCAGTAGCCTACAGTTGATCACAGTAGACTACAGTTGATCAGACTGAAAAATCACCATGTTTCCATCACATATTTTTTTAATTTAACTAGGCAAGCCAGTTAAGAACAAATTCTTATTTACAATGACGGACGACTCTGGGCCAATTGTGCGTTGCCCAATCAGGCCGGATAGGATTCAGCTTGGATTCGAACCAAGGTCTGTAGTGACGCCTCTTGCACTAAGATGCAGTGCCGTAGACTGCTGCGCCACTCGGGTGCCCCATGCAGCATGTCAGATCGGTAATGTTTAGCTGTAGGCTGATGCAACATTTCTGTGAAGAGTTTGCGCTTGTGTAACTCTGGCGGGAGTGAGGTGTTTTCACTTTTGCTTTATTCACGGCCGGGGAATTTATCTGAGGTCGTGCAACCCGATACAATTCATGGTTGCTGCGTTCACGTCGTTAGAACATAGCAGGGTGAAATGTAGGTGCAACTCGATATGATATGTGCCTCTGTTCACGACAGGGGAACTGAGCAGGAGTTAACGACTTCAGTGAAACTCCACGTGATTATTGCATTCATATTTTCTGGTGTTGCACTTGCATTCAGTAGTGTCTAAGAGTCACGTGATTATATGAAGAAAGGACACAGATGGTTCCTGATGTGAGAGATTCACTGTGGTGTTAAACAGAACAACTGGTGCTGTGAGATTAGGATATCAGGACCTGTAAAGCAAAGGATCGCAATATATGGGGAAATGGGATGGCTGCAGTTTTGTCGTTATGAGAACATGATGAATGGAATGCTAAGGCATAAATGTACTAAAGTGTGTATTCTTCTTATTCTCTCCTTTTGCTGTAGGCTTATCAATGTTATGTATTATGTCATGCTTTCTGTTTTGTGTGTTCCCCGGAAATATCGCTGCTGTAGCTAATGAGGATCCTAATAAAATACTAAACACTCAAATGAACACGAGGTAAGTGGAGAGCGTGCTTTGCGGCCGGCTCGCACGACCTGTTATGTCGGTGAGACACACAGACCTTGTTTCCAATATGGACTGCTAAATTGTGCAAGAGTTGACAAACCATGAAGCAAAACAGTAGGCATACTTTCTCATTCTTGTTAACGCTTTTGAATCAACATTTTCATGAAACTGTGAGCATGCACGTAAAATATATCTTCAAATATTTTACCTGTACAGGGACGGGGAAATCGGGTGTGTGTTCTACCAAAGCTTTTAATCCGATGGCTGCAGCGGCTCCTATTTCCGCAATGAGGTTATGGCCACATGCATGTCCAATGCCTGGCAGTGCGTCATATTCACTCAAGAAACCAACATTTATGACATTATTGTTCTCCTTGCCACCGACAGGTCCCCATATGGCACGGAATGCTGTCTCGAGTTTAAAATGACTGTCCACAGTCCATCCCTTCTCCTCTGAGAAAAATGTAACTAACCTGTCGTGGGACTTTCTTTCTTCATATGCGAGTTCTGGGCAACTCCATATGTCTTTACTAAGACAATGAAGCCTGTCCTTGGCTTCGTCGATACAACTGCCAACTTTTTGTTTTAGCTCCAGGAGCGTATCTGTAGCGTGCTGAGCCATTTATAACGAGTCGACTGAGTCGGCACTGGACTGCAGACAGTAGGGAATCTTCATTTGCTCAGATTGACTGGAGTGACGACTGCATTTCAACACATTTTGGCATGGTGCATTGAAAACAATGTGCTGTTTTATAATGCTATTCTATACATTTTGTAATGAGGCTAAGTCAAAATGCTGCCGTTTTAAAGCACATTTTCTGCAATTATACAGTTTTTGCCATGGGGCAGAGATTTTTTTGTTGCTATTTTATAGCGCATCTCGTGCTTTAGTTCACATTTTGCCATGAGGCTGGGAGAAAATGTGGCAGTTTTAAAGTTAATTTCCTGCTAGTCTACACCTTTTGCTATCATATCTGCCCCCCCCCCCAAAAAAATAGCTCTATAGTCGTGGCCATAAGTTTTGAGAGTGCCACAAATATTAATTTTCACAGAGTTTGCTGCTTCAGTGACTTCAGATATTTTTGTCAGATGTTACTATGGAATACTGAAGTATAATTACAAGCATTTCATAAGTGTCAAAGGTTTTTATTGACAATTACATGAAGTTGATGCAAAGAGTCAATATTTGCAGCATTGACCCTTCTTTTTCAAGGCCTCTGCAATCCTCCTTGGCATGCTGTCAATTAACTTCTGGGCCACATCCTGACTGATGGCAGCCCATTCTTGCATAATCAATGCTTGGATTTTGTCAGAATTTGTGGGGTTTTGTTTGTCCACCTGCCTCTTGAGGATTGACCACAAGTTCTCAATGGGATTAAGGTCTGGGGGGTTTCCTGGCCTTGGACCCAAAATATCAATGATCATTTGTTCCCCGAGCCATTTAGTTATCACTTTGCCTTATGGCAAGGTGCTCCATCATGCTGGAAAATGCATTGTTCATCACCAAACTGTTCCTGGATGGTTGGGAGAAGTTGCTCTCAGAGGATGTGTTGGTACCATTCTTTGTTCTTGGGCAAAATTGTTAGTGAGCCCACTCCCTTGGCTGAGAAGCAACCCCACACCTGAATGGTCTCAGGATGCTTTACTGTTGGCATGACACAGGACTGATGGTAGAGCTCACCTTGTCTTCTCCGGACAAGCTTTTTTCCGGATGCCCCAAACAATCGGAAAGGGGATTCATCAGAGAAAATGACTTTACCCAGTCCTCAGCAGTCTAATCCCTGTACCTTTGGCAGAATATCAGTCTGTCCCTGATGTTTTTCCTGGAGAGAAGTGGCATCTTTGCTGCCCTTCTTGACACCAGGCCATCCTCCAAAAGTTTTCGCCTCACTGTGCATGCAGATGCACTCACACCTGCCTGCTGCCATTCCTGAGCAAGCTCTGTACTGGTGGTGCCCTGATCCCGCAGCTGAATCAATTTTAGGAGACAGTCCTGGCGCTTGTTGGACTTTCTTGGGTGCCCTGGAGCCTCCTTCACAACAATTGAACCCCTCTCCTTGAAGTTCTTGATGATCTGATAAACGGTTGATTTAGGTGCAATCCTACTGGCAGCAATATCCTTGCCTGTGAAGCCCTTTTTGCGAAAAGCAATGACGGCACGTGTTTCCTTGCAGGTAACCATGGTTGACAGAGGAAGACCAATGATTCCAAGCACCACCCTCCTCTTGAAGCTTCCAGTCTGTTATTCAAACTCAATCAGCATGACAGAGTGATCTCCAGCCTTGTCCTTGTCAACACTCACACCTGTGTTAACGAGATAATCACTAACATGTCAGCTGGTACACAAATGTAGTGACTTTTTCTTTTTGGGGGGGGAAATTCAGTTCATTTGCATGGCAAAGAGGGACCTGCAATTAATTGCAATTAATCTGATAACTCTTTAAAACATTCTGGAGTACATGTAAATTGCCATCATACAAACTGAGGCAGCAAAATGTATATTTGTGTCATTCTCAAAACTTTTGGCCACGACTATGTGCCAGATCAAATGTTCTTCAGGCTGAGTAAACATGTTGGATAATGATATGGTCAGAGGAGGCACTCTCATCCATTTACTTCAGTCTAGAACAGCAATTCAGATACATTCAGCCTGGTTGAATTAAACAAGGTTAGTTGCACTGTTCAAAATGGGCACACTGCATTACATTGTCACTAGTTTATTTTTCACTGTTGTGTAACTTATCCTCAACCACTACCATTAATACTGAAACTAGAGTACTACTCATTCTCTGATGTTGTATACAGATGTAGGATCTTCATTTGTGCAGGTTTGCTACAGCAGGAAAATAATGCTGCAGCAACAGGAAATGTGAATTATAATTAATGGACATTTTGTAAGGGTTGATACATTTTCATAAGGAAAAATCAAGTCTAAAATTTCAAAGTGGAAATTAAACTTCAGAAGCCTTTTTAAGCCTAAAAAAAAAAGAAAAAACACATTTAAAAATTTACTGCCTTGGAGGAAAGTTCTCTTGCAACAGGGTGATCTGATTAAGAGCCTACATCTGTAATATAAATTAGATTAATATAACACAGATGTAGTGTAATAAACCCATACATTTATGGAAGACTGACTGGCATTAAGAAGTTTTTGCCATCAGCCTTTTCAACCGAGACATTTCTGGTGAGAAACAGACATACAACATATTGGGGGTAGACAATATTTTAATGTCAATTTAGATATTAAATGCACCCCAAAAAATGTTTTTTCCCTAACTACCATGTGTGTGTGGGGGGGGGGGTTTAAAAAACATGAATACAAATTTAGTGACTGGACTAAAATCACTTTTCTTTTAACAATTGCAACAACATGAGTCGATCTTCAGTACAGTAATACAATTTCATCCTTGTGACATCACTAAGAGGCAAGGAACACGAACTAGCAGCTGCCTGGCTCCAGAGGTCAAATCACCTATCTTGGTCAATGAGAGAAGATTTGAAATAGACAAGATGGCGGCATACACACTGATTTAAATTTAATAACGGCACACTTTCTAAATTCAAACAAACTCCCTGCAACTAGACATGGATGTTTAGAAGACACTGTTTGTCAGGAATTGAGGAAGTGTCGCCACGTTAAGGTTGGTCAAAAATTCTCTGTGTTACGCCAAACAGTACCTAATCTGTAACAGCTAATGGACCATCAGGATCTTATCACATTAGTCCGTTACAATCTGTTAGCTAGGGTCAAAGGTGTTACATAATAATCAAGATCACTTCGGGTAAATATAATTCTGTGCTTTAGATGGGAAAATGAAAAACAAGAAATAAAAACACAAAGCATTTAAAAAAACAAAAACAGAAATGAGTCAGTGCTAGAGATTTAAAAGAATAAGCACTCAGTGCTGAATGTCTTTTCTGCAGCAGCAGTTGTCCTCTTCAAAGGGAATCACTGATTCTGAGACTTTCACATTGCCACTCTTCTTAATCTCGCCCACCCAGCCAGCTCAATCGGCCGTTGAGCTGGCAAGATTACTTTTGTATTACAGGACGAAAATGTGTACTGTAGTACAGGAGTTGTGAAACAATCTTCCTTCTAGAGAATTCTGTCCTCTACAGTGCTTTCAGGGCAATAGCAGCCACAACAGGTGGGGTGAGGTTCACAGAACCCCAAACCGTCACAACTCTATGCTCGCCGCTATGGGGACCCATGTTTTGTTATTCAGTCTTGTGCAAATTTGTAAAATGTTTTCTTATGTTCAATGCCCCTTAAAATGGGCAATGCAGCCCATTATTTACAGTAAAAAAGTGCACCAGTTCATGGTGGACATATTTTGGGCTTCAGTAACAAAACTATACTTTCTGTTAAAATAACATGAAAAAGTCATTACATGTTTACAGAAGTTCATTAAAAATCAAATAAAAACAAGCCTGCTTGCTCAAAACTATGTGAAATTGTATTACAGATCAAAAACTCATTACATTCGGTTGCTGTTAAGTTATCGGTCCAGTTTTTCAGTGCCAAATGTGTTGTCATTGAACGGGTATAGAAGGATCGTTCCAGCTTTTCCATCCATTGTGATCATGGTTTATCTTGAACCTTCAGCAAAGACTTCAAATGAAAAGTCATTTTCTCACGGCTGTGGTCGGAATGTTGGGGGACAGTTTCACCAACCCAGTGACTGGGTGGTTTGGGCAGGACACTTGGAGACGGGGGCTCGCTGAATTTAGCTCCAGCATAGATCTTCTCTCCGTCTTTGAGCTCCTCCTCGGGTACAAGCTCAGCTGGGGATACATTCACGATCTTGGCACTGTCAGCTGAGTTGAAGGACTTCTTCTCCTCTCGACAGAGGAGCTGGAAGGTAGCAGAGGGTGGCTTCTGGTGGCAACTGCTGTGGTTTTTCATTACTGAGAGAGCATTGCCAGGTGCATTAGAATGCCTACCCCTATGGCTCCGGGTGTTCAGATTCTGGGCATCTTGATTGTGTCTATTGAGGTTGTGGACAGACTGGCCTGCTGGTCCTGTGGCTCTCTCCACTCTCCCACTTTTTGACTTCAGTAGCTGGGAGGAAAGAAAAACTAAATTACAATCTCACAAGGGTCAAAACCATTCTAACACTTATGCAAATTGATTGCTAAGAAGAACACTTGAGGAAAGAAACAATTGCCAGTTACATCTAATTTGTTTTTTTTGTGTCAATGCCTTTTGCTAACATCTCAGGAAATGGCACATCGCCAGCATATTGAAATCCTTCAAAACAAGTAACCTAAATACCTCTAACACGTCTATTCTGGTCAAAAATGTTTTTAAACAGTGTACAATGTGAACCTTATTCCTATAGGTCCACTGGTAATAATACCAGTGCCCGATTCCAAACATGTACACGCCGTTAGAAGTGGAGTTAACGTACGTCATTTTTTCCATTCAAAGTTGGCAGGCAGTCTCGTTTGACTCTGCCTAGTTGTCATTCATAATCACTCTGGTACGTTAACCTTGTGAGTGCACTACATTAGAACGGGGTCGCTGGTTGAATATCAGTGTAAATATGCAAACGTTGAGTTTTTAGCCGTCAAAAATAAAGTAGGGGAAGGACTCCATCCCACTGCTTCAAGCGAATTTGTGTAATGTTTACACTATGAATGGTGGTTAATGGATACAAAGCGGCATACTATTTCATTAAGAATAAACAAATAAAACGACATACAAATGTACACGCACAGAATAAGAACGAAAACAATCTCGTTCTCAAATAAACTCAATTGTATACCTCTTTCTTTGTTCCCTGTTTAAGATTGTGAAGGGTCAACGCAGTCGCCTGGGTCCGGTTGGTCGCGAACTCGGCACTCTGCACTGGGGATTTCGAAACTGCGACATTGTTGTCTGTCAGGTGCATGGGGTTGATCCTCATCGGTTTTTGCTGGTGTGTCCGCTGTAACCCCAACGTTGTCGAACGCAATTTTCTCCCACCTTTCTTCAACATTGCTTGCTTTGGTTTGCTTAGGCTGGCCCCGACATGGTGGGATGTCAAAACGGATGGCTTATTGTTTTTAATAGGGTGACTTAGTGATTCGCCCAACATGACTTCAAAGTCCCGTGAAGGTGGCGAGGGAGGACACATCGACGAAATTAGAGAACTTTTGAAAAATAGTCAGGCAGCGTTAAGTTATTTACCTTACCACTTCGCCATCAACAGCTATAACATTAGTCTCTAGCTCGTCGCTGGCGGAACTGAAGTCTGTCCAAAAACCTCTCTGCAGTGTTTTTGATAATACATTGAAGACGAGTTCAACGATGTTGATGGCGTAGCTAGTTTCCCAATTCTATGCGAGGTTTTAGAAGACTCGAGATGGCGAAGAAGCGATGGACATCGCGCATGACAACTTCCTAACTATACCCGCTACTCGCAAACCCCCGGATGTAGGTAGCCTCCACCATTTTAATTGGATAATGCAGGAGAAGCACGAAATTGCAGACATCCCACGTTGGAAATTATTTAACGTATGTTGTCATTCATTCTCATGATGGGTACTTTCCGAGCCTGGGGATATCTATCTGACTGGCCGCCTGCCTCTCTGTATGTCAATGTAACACAGCAATATAATCATTTTCATTACACATAGAGATGTTTTCCAGACACACATGATTGTTTTATTCGTGTGTCTGTCCTCTGAGCCAGGCAGCCAGCACTGTTTTAGTATTCAGATCCCACCGAGGGAGGACATACAAGCTGTTGCTGAGCTCTTGTACATCTGCTTGCCTGGTTGGATCCAGCAGCATCAAATCCGCTAGGCAACAGCTGCTGCCTGTGTTGCTGGGCGGGGGGAATGTCTCATCACATGAGCAGACCCTCTGTGATTGGTCATTCTGATCAACATTTTTTTCCATCAAATTTTCTTTTCACACGTACATACACAAATATTATACAATGAGTGTTAAGATGTGGTGGTCTGATGTACACTCATAGTATAGTAGACAGCTGTCCTGGTCACATTTCCCCTAAATTAAATGGAATTAAAATTAATCCTACATGTTTCAAGCAGACCACCATAGTCCCTATGCCCAAGGAAGCGAAGGTAACCTGCCAAAATGATTACCGCCCCGTAGCACTCACGTCGGTAGCCATGAAGTGCTTTGAAAGGCTGCTTATGGCTCTAAACAGCATCCTCCCAGATACCCTAGACCCACTCTAATTTGCATACTGCCTCAATAGATCCACAGATGATGCAATCTGAATCATACTCCACACTGCCCTTTCCCACCTGGACAAAAGGAACATTGACTACAGCTCAGTGTTCAACACCATAGTGCCCATGAAGCTCATTACTAAGCTAAGGACCCTGGGACTAAGCACCTCCCACCGCAACTGGATCCTGGACTTCCTGGTGGGCCACTCCCAGGTGGTAAGGGTAGGCAACAACACGTCGGCCACGCTAATTCTCAACACTGGGGCCCCTCAGGGGTGTGTACTTAGTCCCACCCTGTACATCCCTGTTCACCTACGATTGCGTGGCCAAACAAGACTCCAACACCATCATTAAGTTTGCTGATGACACAACAGTGGTAAGCCTGATCACCGACAACGATGAGACAGCCTATAGGAAGGAGGTCAGAGAACTGTCAGTGTGGTTCCAGGACAACAACCTCTCCCTCAATGTGAGCAAGACAAATGAGCTGATCGTGGACTACAGGAAAAGGCGGGCGGAAAAGGCGGGCCGAACAGGCCCCCATTCTCATCAACGGGGCTGTAGTGGAGCGGGTCGAGAGTTTCAAGTTCCTTGGTGTCCACATCACCAACGAACTATCATGGTCCAAACGCACCAAGACAGTCATGAAGAGGGCACGACAAAACCTTTTCCTCAGGAGACTGAAAAGATTTGGCATGGGTCCTCAGATCCTCAAAAAGTTCTACAGCTGCACCATCGAGAGAATCCTGACCGGTTGCATCCCCGCCTAGTATGGCAACTGCTCGGCATCTGACCGTAGGCGCTAGAGAGGGTAGTGTGTACGGCCCAGTACATCACCGGGGTCAATCTTCCTGCCATCCAGGACCTATATAATAGGCGGTGTCAGAGGAAAGCCCATAAAATTGTCAGAGACTCCAGTCACCCAAGTCATAGACTGTTTTCTCTGCTACCTGCATGGCAAGCGGTACCGGAGCGCCAAATCCAGGACCAAAAGGCTCCTTAACAGCTTCTACCCCAAAGCCAGAAGACTGCTGAGCAATTAATCAAATGGCTACCGGACTATTACATTGACCCCGCTCCATTTGTTTTGTACACTGCTGCTACTCTCTTTTTATTATCTATGCATAGTCACTTCACCCCTACCTACATGTACACATTACCTCAACTAACCTGTACCACCGCACACTGACTCAGTACTGGTACCCCCTGTATATAGCCTCGTAATTGTTATGTTATTGTGTTCATTTTTTATTATTTTTGAATTTTTAACTTTAGTTTTTTGGTAAATATTTTCGGCGCATGTGACAAAGTTTGATTTGATTTTGATATGCACAACCACACTATTGCACTCAGGTGAGCAACATTACATGATCAGACATGGCTACATCTATGCCTGTCATGAGCTAGGTCATGAGGGATATGGGCAGGATATCTTATTTACATTGTATAATTTATGTGTTGAATGGATCAGATATTGTATTGGAATCCCTTTTGTATCTACAGTATATGGTAACATCAGACCAATAATATATAATTAATATTCAAATTCATACATATGATATGAAGGATTGCATGGAGAGCTGAATGGATGAGGCATGTAGAGATCCTAAAACGGAGAAAGGTTCTCCCTTTGTTGGAAAGTAGTTGGTTGACATTGTTTCAGATTGAGTGGAAAGAAAGAGCAATGAAGAGACACATTTCAATCTTCATAATACAACTATATTGTGTCTTAGAAGCAATACATGATGACAGACCATCCCACCTGTTTTGTTGTGTCCCGAGAAGCCAAATCTAACTAATGTAGCAACATTTGTTAATATATGTCTGTGCAGTGGTGGACCCAATTGTCATACTTGAGTAAAAGTGGGATGACCAGGGATGTTCTCTTGATAAATGCGTGAATTTGAAATGTTTTCTGTCCTGCTAAGCATTCAAAATGTAACTAGTACTTTTGGGTGTCAGGGAAAATGTATGGAGTAAAAAATACATGATTTTCTTCGGGAATGTAATGAATTAAAAGTAAAAGTAGTCAAAAATATAAATAGTAAAGTAAAGTACAGATTTGAAAAAAACGACTTAAGTAGTACTTTAAACTATTTTTACGTAAGTACTTTACACCACTGTGTTTGTGTCATATTTTATTGCGGTTGTACAATTTCATCATTTACAAAATATTCTTCCACACATTAAACAACGAGGAGTTTTGGGGTTAGTCTACCACCTAATGGTTATTTTAAGTAACTGCCATCTAATGGCAAAACAGCGCGGTGCACACTGGGAGAAATTGAGAATTAGATTTTAGTTCGTTCATGGACATTTATTTGGGTTCTTGAGAAAACGGAGAATTACCTCGACATTTGGACATTGAGCAACCGTGAGTAAAAAACTACACGTGGATAAATGTTCGTATTCCTGTATTAGACCATAAGGACTGGGTTAGGCCCTACATCTAACAAAATCAACCTCATTTTCAAGGCCCCAAATCCGCAGAGCATTGGCGCCCGAGAGCTCGCGGTGAAGGGTGATCACCCAGGAAACGTTACACCGATGTTCAGCTGACGGACTTGCTGTGGCTAACGTTAGCTACATCCTCCGTTTGTGAAATTACCGTAGCCACTCTTGGGCAAAATGTCACACACTGGGCCTCCCCCTCGATGGAGGAATTGTCCTAGAAGAGGACAACCTGTAGCAGGTGAGTTGCGAAAGCTTGTTGTGTTGCTACAACGTTGGCTAACGTTAGTAGCCACAATACTGGTGTTGTGGCGCACAAGCTACCTAGCTAACATTAACTGTCTCACGTTGTATTTACACAAGTCAACGATTCAGACCTTTTCAAGGCCTTTCGTTTGATCTACTAAGTATGTACTGGACGAGAACCACGCGTTACCTTAGACTAGAGACCAAATCCCTATGCTAACACTGTTAGCTAACGTTTTGTTAGCCCTTGTAGGCTAGTAAATTACATCACGTGTCACAACAAACCAGCATACGCATGTATTCATGTTAAAATGACTTGCCCAACAAGAAAAACTGACTAAACATGAAGCTAAAGTAAACAATAATGGTCGGTGTTTCTATAGCTACCCCAGCAAAAAAAGGTGTGTGGTTTTGTATTTAGGATTAGCCAGCCAGATTAGGCTACATGAAACGTCACATGCCATTCGTTTAGAATCATAAAAATGAATCATGCTTCTAGAAACCACATCTTCACAAGACGAGAGATGGGTCATAGTAACTGTTAAACTTGACAATGCTATTTTCATCATATGTAATGTATACGGACATAACTCACATGCTCATAATAAGACCCCTTTACCCAATTTAGCAGGGAAAATACAGGATTTAAGCAACAAATACTCAGAGGCTTTTCTAATTATTTCAGGGGATTTTAATGAAACACCTGATTCATCTGCTGATCGTTTTCCTCCTAGAACGAGTCAAAACCCTCAAAATAGTAACATTATCATTACATTATGCAAGGATCTCTGTGTTGAGGATGCCTGGTATTATTTCAACCCTGATGCTAAGGGTTTTACCTGGACCAACAAAACTGTCACGTAAATCTAGAATAGATTTATTCCTAATTTCCCCTTTTTTGTTACAGTTTGTTATAATGTATATCACTAGTTGGCTCCCATTTCTGATCATCACTTGATTTTCCTGAATTTACAAGCTACTAAAAAATCAAAAGTTACTCGGATATTGGAAATGAAACAACACACTTCTTAAAGATACTACTCTCATTGAAAACATCATCATTAGCTAAAGATATTTTTGCAAGAAAATACTTGGGTCATGGAAGTAGATGGGAATTTTTCAAATATGAAGTCAGAGTGGTAGCCATTAAACGCACCAAAGAGCTGATGCACTTCAAGAACCTTAGAGAAAAGGAGATGATGAACAAGCTTGACAATTCTCTAAAGAAAGAAAATCTATCTGAAGAAGAGGAGTCTGTATTCAAGTCTTTACAACTAGAATCTGCCAAAGGGTGCCTTTGTAAAGACAAGAGCAAAATGTATTGAAGAGGGGGAAAGAAACACTAGTTACTTTTTTGCACTTGAAAAGAGAAACTACAAGAGAAAATCTTTTACTGCACTCAAAATTAAATGTTTTATGCAAAGATCCCATTACAATATCTTAATTTGTCAATTCCTTTTATGAAAACCTTTACAGCTCTCAGTTTCAGGAAGATGGTTGTGAAAGCTACATATGCCACATACAGAATTATGTCCCTGTAATTGAGGATGATTTCCACTCAGTTTGTGATTCACCTGTGTCAATTGAAGAAATTAGAGAGGCTCTGAATTCAATGAAAAAAGGGAAATCACCCTGATGGCCTGTCAGTTGAATTCTATAGACAGTTTTGGGAGTTACTAGAATACCCGATTTTCAATATGTTTCAAGATTGCATTAAAAATGGGGAAATGGTCTCCACTATGAAACGGGGCCTTATTTCATTGATTCCAATGCCCGATAAAGACCCTTCTCTCATTGACAATTGGAGACCAATTACTTTATTAAATGTTGATTACAAATGGATTGCTCTGCTTTATGCCAAAAGATTACAGAAAGGAATAAATACCATTTATAAATTAGACTCAAACAGGATTTATGAAGGGCCGTCACATAAACTCTAACATTCGTTTAGTCTTGGACCTTATATATTATTCAGATGCAATTGACTCAGTTGTCCTATTTTTGGACTTCTGTAAAGCCTTTGACACAATTGAACATTAATTTCTCTCTAGGTCTCTTAAACTTTTTGGATTTGGTGGAAAAATGTTATTAAAGTAATTTGCATGTCTTACAAAGATATAAATAGTTCTGTGCTACTAAACCTTAATATTTCCAAAAGATTCAGTATCAACAGAAGTGTATTACATGGATGCCCAATTTCCCCATTTTTATTCATTTTGGTTGTAGAACTTCTATCTCTAGATATTCTGAATAATGCAAATTTGTGTCGTTTAACCATTTTTAACAAAGAAATCAAAATGTCCCAACTGGCTGATGATACTACTCTTTTCTTAAGAGACAAAGACCAGGTCGCCCATGCCCTTAATGCTATAACTGCATTTTATATTGCATCATTCAGGATTAATATGTTTCTAAATGTGAAATCTTATATTTATTTGACTCTGATGATGAAGAAATATAAAATATTCCTGTAAAGGACTGTGTTTAAATATTTAGGAATACATCTGTAAAAACAATTTAGTCAGACATTTAAATTTCTCTCCTAAAATTAAGAGAACTAAAAATATATTTAATAATTGGCTACAAAGAGATCTTTCTATTCTTGGGAGAGTACTTCTGTCCAAGGCAGAGGGACTATCGTTTTGTGTACACCTCATTATCGTTATGTGTAAATCCAGATACTTGTAAAGAGATCAATAAGTCCTTTCTTGACTTAATCTGGAAAAATAAGTCTCACAAACTGAAGAATCAGTCCTTTCTAACCAAAGAGCTGAAGGCGGTCTAGAAGTGTTGGATTTTGTTGACATAAATAACACTTTCAAGATAAACTGGTTGAAAAAAATGTTTGATCAATACTGATTCAATATGGTATTTCATTCCAAATAATGTGTTTAATAAATTGGGAGGTCTTCAATTGTTACTGAAATGTAATTATAGTCCTGAAAGATTACCTGCCAAATTGGCTAGGTTTCACCAACAAGCTTTAATGGCCTGGAAAATATGTTCCCTGTACAATTTTTCCCCACATAAAGGTCTTTTGTGGAATAATTCAGACATAACTGTAAGGAATAAGTAATTGTTCTACCCCAGCTTGCATGAGGAATATTGACTTTGTTCTTGATATTTTCTACAACGATGGTAATATTCTCACATATGAACAATTTATAACATTGAAAGAGTTTCCAATACCTTTCAGAGAGTTTATTTCTGTGATCAAAGCCGTTCCCAGTGGTCTAACTACACTAATGAAAACTCATCTTAGCTTTGGTAATGATCACAAAGTTTATCCAGAACTCAGATTGGAAGGTGTGGTCTTACTTGAGAGAGCTTGTTGTAATAAATATATATAAGACACATTTCTCATTCACAAAACCAACTTACACCGAGAGGAAAGTTTTTCTGGAACACGCTTATTCCTGACATTGGCTGGAAAAATGCATGGTTAAGGCCTTACAAATACTGTATACCAAACAAAGTTATGGAAGTGCACTTCAACATTTTACACAAGATATATCCATGTAATTCTATGATATCCAAATTTGTGGCTATAGATGATATCTGCATTTTCTGTGAAAAAGGTGAGAATTTGTCTCAGTTGTTCTTTGAATGTAAATGTGTGTCAGAATTTTGGGATAACCTTGCAAAATACTTATTTACCATTATGAACAATGCCTATGTTTTTGACATGAAAGATATAATATCTTACTATTGCAATGACAACAAGACCACTGAAATTATTGTACATTTTTTATTCTTGTTGCCAAATACTTCATACACAAACAAAAATTCCAAATTTCTATACCAAAATTACACATTTTTCTGATTGAATTCAACTATCTAATTAAAACATTAACGCTAGTGAATAACAACAAGAATAACATTTTCCTTAATCATTATAGTAAGATTTTTTTCAGAGTGAATACAATTGCACTAAAAATGTTTATTTTTTGTATGTATTTTCTTGTTAATACCTGTGTTTTGTTAGACATGTTTGATGTAGCAATGTAAGTTGATTTTTGTATTATAAAAAATAAAATATCATGCTTACTAGGGGCACTCCTTTTTATGTTTTATTTAATGCAAATTGGCCATTAACGACATATGTGAAACACAGGGCAGTGAGTGTAGATACATGAGTGGTACTGTTTTCATGGTGTCTGCATATGTTGTGACCTGTCTGCAACCCCTCTTACTTTCACTGTCTCACCAGGTAAATTCCTGCCAATGAAAACTATGTTGGGCCCCAAGTATGATGACAAAGTGCCAGAAGAGAACCGGTTTCATCCAAGCATGCTTTCCCAGTATTTAAAGAGTCTAAAGGTATGTCTTTCCTGATCTTGAAATGTGTTTATTAGTAATTTGTCTCGGCTTGGGAAAATATACTGTAACGACCCTGGGTTTATAAGAGCGGATATCGAGTCTGCCGCTTGAGCATGCTTTTGGGGCACGGTGTGCTGAACTTGGGGCTGGAAGGTTAAAAGTTCGAGACATGCTCCCTGCCTGTTTCATTACATTGGTGTTAGAAGTGATCGGACTTTCCATCCATGAACGTGCGTGTGCATGGCCAGTGAGTCCATTCCTATCAGACATTGAGACGCAAACTAGTGCGAGGCCGTGCTCTTTGAAAAGAGGGAGTTGTGTCGCGACTCCGGGTTTATAAGCGCAGATATCGACTCTGCTGCTTGAGCCTGCTTTTGAGGCACAGTCGATGGCGCGCTGGACTTTCGGCTTGAAGGTTGAGGGTTCGAGACCTGCTCCCTGCCTACTTCATGACAATACATTTGTGCTCAATTCATCACTGTAGTCTAACCTGTTTTGTGTCTTCTCTAGGTTAAAATGGGTTTGCTTGTTGATCTAACAAACACTACTCGCTTCTATGACCGCAACGAGATCGAAAAAGAGGGTGTTAAATATGTGAAGCTTCAGTGCAAAGGGTATGTATGAGTGACCTGTTTTTAAAACTCAAGATTAATTGTCTATGTTTACACATACAAATGCCACGAGCTCAAAATAATGTTATAATGTCTTGATTGAATATGTTGTGATGAGTTCCTTCCTTGTTTAGCCATGGAGAGTGTCCTTCAGCGGAGACCACTGCGATGTTCATCAGACTATGTGAGAACTTCATGGAGAAGACTCCAACTGAGTTAATAGGTAAGGAATGTTTGTACTGGACCTGTACATTTCTTCTGCGTTGTCAGACAATGTCCCAGGGTCTGGCGTGTTCTTCATGTGGAAAAACATGTTATTTTAGAAAAAAATGTTTGTGTCGTTTTGGTAAGAGTTGTGAGGTGTAATTAATTTACGTTTTAACCTGGTGCAACAATATCCCGAAGAACAGAAGTCTCCTCTTTGGGGGCGTTGTATTATAGCATATGCCTTCATATCACTACAAAACAGAATTTCAAAGTAAGAGTAGGTCCAAGTTTGTACACTAGGGGGAGCCAGGAAATAACTACCAACAATTTCTCATCTTATCAGTCACCTTCTCTTCCCAATATTCTTTCAGCTCTTTATGATATGATGCATTTTGTGTTTGTAAATACTATAAAACAGGTTCGCAAAATGTTAAAAGTAATCCGATCTAGGTCCTCCCGAGTTGGCGCTGTGGGTTCGGTCCCAGGCTGTGTCACATCCCAGGCTGTGTGTCATTAGCCAGGCGTTGCCCGGTTAGGTGAGGGTTTGGTTGGTGGGGTCTTTACTTGACTCATCGCACTCTAGCGACTCCTTGTGGTGGGCCGGGCCCCAGCAGCCAGACTTCTGGCGTTAGTTGGACTGTTTCCTCTGACACATTGGTGCGGCTGGCTTCCGGGTTAAGCAGGTGGTTGTTAAGAAGTGCATGTTTTGCATGTTTCAACTATCACAAACAGATGTTTAAATGATTCTCCTGATGTCTAAATTGTTGCACTGCACTGTTCCCATGGACACTATGGCCGTGTCTGAAATCTCGCTTACTATTTATTTACACTGCAAAATGTGTACCAATTGTACTACATACTATTTAGATCGTACTGTTTAGTGATTAAGAGTGTTGGGCCAGTAACCGAAAGGTTGCTGGTTTGAATACCCGTGGTAACTAGGTGAAAACTCTGTCGATTAGCCCTTGAGCAAGGCACTTAAATGACAAATCTAAATGTAGTGTAGTAAAAAACGAATACAGTAAGCAACAAATATCAGCATACTAGGATAATCCTACTGAGAATGCGTAATCTAGTGTGCCATTAAGTTAATTCCTGCCACTCGTTCATTTTGGTACAGTGCGTCTCCTCCGCTGATTATAAGCTGTTGTCAGACACACGTGGGTCTCTAAAGACGATTCCCTTCCTCAGTAGTGTGCAGCAAATTCTAATGGATGAAAAGCCGAAAGGAGTATGACATCCTGGCATTTATAGCATACTACATTTAAAATATTTCACATATTATAAGTCTTTATGTTTTTCGGATACCCAAAATGCGTACTATTTAGAATGCAAGTACGGGTATTCAGACATGGCGTCTTTTGGCAAAGCTCTGTCCAAGGCTACTGGAGCACCGAGGTGTACTTCCAAGCTGTGACCAGCAGGGGGCTCTGTGGCACTCTGTTGTGGCCTCTGGTAGTGCAGTTCTACAGCAACCTGTGTTCCGGCTGCTCGCCCCTCAGTGCCGTGTTGTAAATGAAATTGTTGGAACCCCAGGGTAGAATATATGAATGTCATTATAAAAATGTCGTCTGTCGGCCACCCATTGATATTTATCTGTTCTCTCTGGTATTAATGCAGACGTTGAAATTAGACAGCAGGACTGGTGAATGTAACCCTATTTTTTTTGGGGGGGGGGGGGTAGATCAGCTATGAAATTAGCAGACAAATTTATCATCAAATAACATTTCCTTGCATCATTCCTCCTCAAATAAAAATCCTCATCGTTACCGGAGACTTCATCTCCATTTCCATCTTCCCCTTTAAAGTTGATAGAAACCGCTGAATAACAATGGCCCGAGGGAGATGCTTCACAGACTGACAAGGCCTAGAGTCTAAAATCCAACCTGTCCCCCCCCCCAAATCACATATAAATGCTGATAGATGCTCTGGCACTGACATAAGTTTTAAAGAGTGAAGATTTTGTTTGCCCCTATTATACTTCCCTGCTTTGAAAAATAAATTAACCGATTCCCTGTGTGCCCTGGCTGTTTCTCTGTCCTTCACCCCTCCCTTAACGTTAGATCGGGCCTGCCGTTCGTATTCGCAAAGCGACTCAGTGTAAGAATGCTGATCTAGGATCAGGTTCTCCCTGTCCGGTCATTATCTAAAAAAGGCTTAAACGGATCCTAGATCAGCACTTCTACTCTGAAATGCTTTATGAATACGGGACCTTTGTGTATGTAGCACAAACTCCATAAACCCCCCCCCCAAAATGGTAATTAAGTATGTTAAAAAGCTGTTTTTCTGTGTTGAAATGGTGTGGGCGTACCCCAACAACAGAATGGTCTGGGTATATACCGGTCATTCAAAATATTTATGCAAGTAGACCGCTGAATGGCCAGCTCATCTTTCTCTAGAGCTCTTATTTGCAAGCTGGTCCTCCTCAAGAAGATGACATCATGTTCTGTTTGATGAGGGGATATTTGTAAGTTGTTTTTTTCCCCCATGCAATTTATGCTTTGGCCATAAATGTGTTTTGACCCCTTTCTGTGTTTGCAAACGTTGCCGCGCAAGGGCAATGCTCGCAAGTTGGTGGCAGAACACGGAAGGGGATCTTATAGGATACCAGCATAAAAAGATCATGAGTGCGTATCACACTGCTTTTGTATTATAATTGGATTTTAAGGCTTGTATGAATGTACTGCTTAATATAATGTTTGGTCATTGAAAATCAACTGCTTTATACTTTAAAAACAAACACTTCAAATAGGTTTTTTACAGCCTATTTTCAATTAGCATTCTAGCTAACAACTACTGCATCCCACATTTTTATTTGTGAAAAGGTCACAACCAAATATAATCTTAGCGACTGTTCAAGAAAGAATCAAAACTGTGTAAGCGTATCAGAACCCCAAAAAGGCATTTTGTTTAGAAGTAATGCAAACGTAAATCTAGGGTGTGTTGAATGGGCGCAGATGACGATGGCTTTGTTACGGCAGCCAGGAGTCGCACGCATCTCTGCGTGACGTCAGTGTGTTGTGTACTGGAACGAGGTCTATAGGACGAGTCAACATTATTTGGATGTGAGTTACAAAATATGACCTTTTTAAAAGTGAGATTTTCAATGGGCAGTTACCTTAAAACCCCTTAGAGTCGATTGACGCACATTATACAAAATCTCCAATATCCATTAGTTTAAGCTAGAGAGATCTGCTGATGTCTCACTTCTGCATCTTTAGTGAAAGGTGGCAGAGCTAGAGCAGTGTTTGTCAGTCTGTGAGACATCCCGAAAATCGATCTTCTCATGATTTAATAAAATCTATGCTAGTGTAGAGAGTTGTGCCTACCCCAAGAAAGGTGTTAAATATGTAAATAAAACAACAAATATATCTCCTAGAAATTAGACACTTTTTTTTTATGACCTTTTGTTTTGCCATTCTATGAATGTTATTCAATGCGTTTCAATGGGATTTGGTACTAAAGGCCAAATTGAATATTTTATCAATTGAATCAATAAAGTTTTTTTTTTTTTTAAATGATCCATGGTATGACCATCCCCCACCTAGAGAAGCATCACCCAGCAGACAGTTAGGGGTCTCAGACCCAGTGGGGATTATGCGTCGCCAGGCCACCAGTTCCACCACCTCCTGTCTTGACATATAGGATTCACGTCATGCATGTAATAAGATGGTTAGAAAGTGACAGGGTTATTGGACTGCCTCATTTGCGTTTTGTTGAATACAAGTGTGTGTGTGTGTGTGTGCGCGCGCACACCAATTGTAGTGACAGATGGGCACTTTGCTTTATTGACATGTGCAGTGTCTTTCTGTCTTCTCCCACAGGTGTCCACTGCACGCACGGCTTCAACCGGACAGGCTTTCTGATCTGTGCTTACCTGGTGGAGAAGTTGGACTGGAGGTAAGGCCTAGCCATCCCGATCAATCAACACCCCACAGAACTGTGTTTATCACACATGACTTCTGTGTATCTCACTGCCAAATCACATGTTCACATATTCCAACATTGACCACACAACCAACACAATTCCCAGAGTGGTTTGGCTTGCATCACTTCTGTGTGTTCAGGATGGACCCCTACAGTCCCCTTAGGGGTGGAGCCATGCTGCTGTGGATGCAGACTTAAGCCTTGTGGTTGACCGGGTTGGGTTCTATCAGAGACTTCTATTACAACTATTTCTACCTGCACAAACCATATGATAAGCGCCAATACAAAACTGGCCACTTCATTGAAACAGCTCTGCAATAGAAGTCTCTGAGTTCTATATACAGTACCAGTCAAAAGTTAGGACACGCTGACTCATTCAAGCTTTTTCTTTCTTTTTTAAAAATGTCTACATTGTAGAATAATAGTGAAGACATCAAAACTATGAAATAACACATGGAATCATGTAGTAACCAAAAAAGTGTTAAACAAATGAAAATATATTTTAGATTCCACAAAGTAGCCACCCCTTGCCTTGATGTCCCAAATGTAATGTCACAAGGAGGGATGCTGTCAGTGTCAATAAAGTAGCGCTTGGGGAAAGACAGGCTCCCAGGCTGGTGGTGAGGAGTCAACTCCACACCTGACACCAGAGGTGCTGAATCATTTACTGCAGCGGAAAAGAAAGGCAGGGGATGATTGTGTCTTTAGGCAGGAAGAGAATGTGTATTTGTAAATGGGTCTAGGAAAGGTTAGCGGAATCTGTAAATTCCCTTGGGCTCAGTGTTGGAGGTATAGGCAGGATGAGGATGAACAACCTCATTCCCCCCCTCCCCCATTTCCTCTGGTTAAATAGTCCCACAGTACACACAGACAGAGGGAGTCTGAGATGTGCATCAGTTCTGGTTCTGGATGACAATATCACATGTGGTTGATATTTCCTTTCTCACACTGTCAGCCACACAATCAGTCAGCAGACATACAATAACTACTCTGCTACTTAGCAGCGATCTGATCAGATACGTTTGTTGAAGGATTTTTGACAGGGTTGGCCACTGGTCAGATAGGACTGTTGAGCTGAGACGTCTAGTACACTGATGGCTCATTGACGTCCTGTCTCTGAGGTCTGCTGTGAGGCTAGAGCGCCTGACTGATGTTTTTTTTGGGGGGGTAAACAATTGTTTTTATTGGATCAAGGTGATGTGGTGGCAACCAACGCTGAACAATAAGTTTTTTGGCAGCTGTCAGCGCAGCCAGCCAAACCTTGCATTGTTTCTCATTCAGCTGCGTACCGCAAGGCCCTACCGTGCGACCATTTTACTTGCATATGCGTCTAAATGTTTTGCTGTGCGACCTGAAATATTAATTGAGGAGCATTAGTGCGCCTAGAAAAATGAAGCATTCTAACTTTAATACTTCCAAATATTTTTAATTGTGCTCCTGAATTTCTTTGAGTGCGCCTTCATTTTTCTACTTAGGTGCCCACGTGCTCCTTGTAACACATTTTTAAAAAGCTCAGCGTAGAGCCCTGTACCTGAATCATCATTAAGTAGAAGAGGAATTGGTTCAAGGGGCACAGTTTTCACAATCATGTCAGACTGAATAGGTTACACTTTTCAAATCTCATGACAATCCAGGGCCTGACTAATGCTCTGTTGTGTTTCTCTGTTTGTCTCTTGATGTGGGTCAGTGTCGAGGCGGCAGTGGCTGCTTTCGCCCAGGCCCGTGCCCCTGGGATCTACAAAGGCGACTACCTTAAGGAGCTCTTCCGTCGCTATGGAGACGTTGAAGATGCACCCGCCGCCCCCGCGCTGCCAGAGTGGTGCTTCGACGACGACGACGGCGGCCAGGACGACGATGGCAACGTGATTGGCCAAGAGTCTCAGTCGGGTCCCTCCTCTGAGTCGGCGCCGGGGAAACGGAGGAAGGAGAGACTAAAATTTGTGAGACTCAGACTGACTGAGAAAAGAGGGCACTGGGGAAATGGGCTGTTTCCAAGTAGAGAGGGTGTGTCCCTAATGGTAAACTAACCCCTATATAGGAATTGCCATTTGGGATGCAGTCTGAGAGTGACCGAGCACTGGGGAAATGGGCTGTAGCTTAGGAGCTGAGAGAGGATATCCATTGGTTCTGCTCCAGATGACACATAGGTCATGTGGTGTGACTGAGAGCCACGTGGGACCCTCTGATATTGGCGCTCTCCAAATGTACATCATATGCCTCTTAACTCGGTACAAGAGGAGACTCCTCTGAAGTGATACAAACAAGGGCAAATTTGCTTAAATCCCCAGAAAGATATAAAAAAAGATACGGGGCCCTCATCTATTTTTCAACCTGCATCCCAAATGGCACTCCTATTTAGTGAACTACTTTGGACGAAGGCACATAGAGCTCTGGTCGGAAGTAGTGCACTATTATAGGGAATAGGATGCCATTTGGGACATAGTCTGTCACATACCCAATGAGTGCACCACACCATGGAATGATGGCATTAGATAACAGAAAATCTTCCCCTAATGTAATTTCTTGGCTGTTTCCCCGAGCTGTTAGGATTGTGTGTTTTGAATAGGACGTCAATGTATTTTTTTAATGTCTTCTACCAAATGTCCAAGTCCCAACCTGTTGTGTGCTCTCTCTTTCTCAGGGTGCTATATTCGTGGAGGGGGTCACAGTGAAAGGCGTCACACAGGTCACCACACAGCCTAAATTGGCCGAGATCCAACGGAAGTGTCAGGAGTTTGCGGAATGGGAAAAGTGAGGATTCTTTCTCTCTACTGATCTCTTTCTCAATCTCTCTCTCTTTGTCATATATTCCCTTCTCGTAGCACTGTGTGTGTGTGTGTGTGTGTGTGTGACTCACTCTTACTGGAGATTTTTATAGGCTTTGTACTATTATAGGCGTCCGCATGCTTCCCATCCAAAACAGTTTGTGCATATTTTTTTCTGTGTATTTTTAGTATATATATATTTACTTACCCCTTTTTCTCCCCAATTTTGTGGTATCCAATTGGTAGTTAGTCTTGTCCTATTGCTGCAACTCCTGTACGGACTCGGGAGAGGCAACGGTAGAGAACCGGTGCGTCCTCCGAAACACAACCCAACCAAGCCGCAGTGCTTGTTGACACAATGCTCACTTAACCCGGAAGGCAGCCGCCCCCAATGTGTCGGAGGAAACACCGTACACCTGGCGACCGTGTCAGCTTGCACTGCGCCCAGGCCGCCACAGGAGTCGCTAGAGTGCGATGGGACAAGGATATCCCGGCCGGCCAAACCCTCCCATAACCCAGACGATGCTGGGCCAATTGTGCGCCGCCCCATGTCTCCTGGTCGGCTGCGACAGACCCTGGACACAAACCAATTTGTGCATATTTTGTGACGTTTTTGTTCGTTTTGGTCTTCAAGGGTTTTTTCGGCTGTTTGTGCACTCACCATTTTTTCTTGTGGCATGCCGAAGGGTGGTAGCCGAAGTCTATGGCCCTTCGTTGGTGATTGGTCAACAGTAAGGATTCTTCAATTAAGTGTTTGTCATTCAATGAGACTCGTTTTCATTCAATTGAGAATTACTGAACCAAACATCTTAGCTGGAAGTAAAATTGTGCGGCTAAGTCCGCGGAACAAAATAACTCAAGAAATCAAATATATTTTTTATAATCTTAGATGAATTTGGACTTTTTTGATGAAGTGTACACTGGCTACGGTGTCTTGAGGGCGAGACTACTATTGCCCCTGTTTGTCTCGTTTTTCAAGATAAGGTCTTAAGGGAGTATGTGAGGCACAGACATTCACTTCGCCAAGCTGAATTCTGCTAGGAGCAAACCGAACCTAGTATGCAGACGCCTTAAGCGGTACAAGGGTAGGAAATGACTGTTCTGCCGTAGGTGTCTTTTTTCTTTACTGGCGATATGGAGGAATTGTGGTGTTTCAGCTCTACAGCATCATGTCTCATATAAGAGTAAGAGAGGAGTTTCATGTAAGAGTTTTATAAAGCCGTCTGAATTTCCAATCGCTGATGTTCTCACCAGGACATTGTTGATAAAAAGGGTATTTTGTGTGTGTTCTAGGTCCGGGTTTCCAGGTGCTCAGCCCGTGTCCATGGACAGGCGGAACCTTCGCTTTCTGGAACAGAATCCCTACAAGGTCAGCTGGAAGGCCGACGGCACACGGTGAGTCCCTGTCCTCTCTCCTCCTATATGACCACAAAGGGCTCACAACAGGTGGGTTAACACACTTGTAGAATTCCTATCCAACTGTGCTTCACTGGAGGACTTGAATATGAATCAATTTGTGCAGTGGATTTGGCTATTTAGCTGTTTTCTCTCCTCTCCCTGGTATTTAGCTTCTAGTCCTCACTGACAATATGCAGGAATATTATAGTGTGCAGCACATGCCTTTTTATATGGCAGTATCTGACTGGGCACTCGGCACTGATCCCCTGGCTTCATTTATCATTCATTTTCCTGGCCTTTTAGTCAGGGCTGTGAGCTGAATACTAACATTGTTCCCGTACACTGCAAACATGGATTTTAATCGTCTTCGATTAGTCCAGTGCACTTGAGCGGCAGCGCTACTCTGTTTGTGTGGAGGTTGGCTTTAATTGCAGATTGGCTGGATGGAGGAATCCACAGGAGTACCCAGGGGCTGTGGTTGTCTCCCACAAATCTCCTTCCCACTGGAATAAGACTCCCAACAGACTAACACAGATCATCTTTCCAATCACTTTTCAGTGTGAATTGTTTTGCCTTCCCATACCCTGGAGGCCAGCGTCCTGTCCAGGGGCTGTACTTGTTTTTAGCATTCTGGCGGCCTGTGCTGAAACACTTCCTCTCTTGATACGCTGGTGAATATTTCATGAAGCAATGCAGTGAATTTGAGAAATTTGACATATCAGTGCTTTCATTTCCTGAGGGAGGGAGTGAGGTGAGTGGTCAGTGGAGACCTGGCACCCATCCAAGGAACTACCATGTCCAACCAGCTCTCTTCAGCTACCAACCCTTGGTCAATGTCACTGATGGGGGTCCTTGGCGCTCTGGGTCTTTTCGAAGAAAGGCCCCAGACGCTCGTACTTATATAAGTGAGAAGAATCAGGCCTGCCTCAATCATTTAGGGGCAATTTCCTTCGTCGGTACAAAGGCGGTCCATAGGCTGATGGCAGGCCGTGCTTAGAGCAGATTTAGGTTTTCCAGAGCCGAGATGGGTTTCCCATCTAAAACTCCTGTCTGTGTCCCAAATGGCACACTATTCCCTACATAGTGTGCTACTTTTGACCAGGGCCCATAGGGCTAGTGAATTATATAGGGAATAGGGTGCCATTTGGGACGCAGGCCCCATGTGCTGTTCAGATAAATGAGAGTAACTTGTTTTCTCCTGAGGGCCCAGCCAGGCCTTTTTATTCAATTTGCAACTGCTCGCCTGTGGGGGAACCACTGCCTTCCCGCCCACTGCCTTCCCACCCACTGCCTTCCCGCCCACTGCCTGCTTGCCTTTCAGCTTTCCTCCAACCACTTCTTACAATGTTCCTTCATCTTATTGCCACTTTAATGCATCTCCAATCGCTTATTGTACAGGAGATGAAACAAGCTCACTCTATGGCTTTTTGCTTATCTGTTTCCCCTGGCCTGCATTCCAAAGTACATTATGAATGAGCCCTTGTGGGTTGGAAGCCATGGTAAATGTTCAAATTGTTGCTCTGTAGTTTTTGTTGTTGTAATATCAATTGGGATTGAGTCGTGCCAGTTCATTCATGCATGACCGAGTAGCGTCATCATGAACAGGTCCCAGTCGTTGTTTAAATGCCCAGTTGGAAGGGAAGCAAAGATAATGGAAGTGAAAGTAGTGGGAAGTCATTGAATAAATGCAAGTCTGTCAGAAACTGACGTTCAGCTGTCCTTTGCTGGAGCAAATTGAGCCCTTCACACCAGATAAAGATGTCTTATCACACAATGCACAGTACTGCTCCATCAGTACACCAATAACAGGGCTTAGAGATATCGAAGCAATGATACTTCCTGAGATTTGCCTTCGGGGATTGCTTTCTGGCTGATGCAGCTGTCTTTCTTTTTTGAGTTTACTTAACCTTTTAACATGCTGTCTGGTATCTATCCAGGTTACAGCTCAATGCTACAAGCACTCTGAGACTCCATTCTCCCCATCCCTCAGAGCTTCTCATCACTCAGCAAGAGACCTCTTACCTTAGGTGTATTCATTAGTTGGAAATCTGTTGCTGAACCGTTTACTGTTTGCCGTAGGAAGTAAATGGAATGAAACTGGGAGGGACCTACCTGAATTTTTTTCAAATAAACTCTTGTCTTTGTTGCAAAAAAAAAATCTGTTTGAAGTAAACTGATGTAATCAGACTAATGAATACACCCCTTGACATCTCTTACAGAAGGTGTGGGCAACCCTGGTCTTGGAGTACCGCAGGCACTTCATATTTTTGTTTTAACTGACCTGGAAGACCAGGTGTGTTGAATTAAGGCAATCACTTAACTGGTCAATTGACCAGGGGTGGTGCCCACTTTGGAACATAATCCTGTAGTACCTGTGGCACTCCAAGACCAGTTTTTCCTACCCCTGTCTAACAGTAACTGTCCAGTGAATATATGTGTACAGTACCAGTCAAAAGTTTGGACATCTACTCATTCAAGGATTTTTCTTTATTTGTACTTTTCTTTTTTCTTTTTTTTATAATAGTGAAGACATCTAAACTGAAATAACACATGGAATCATGTAGTCACCAAAAAGGTGTGGAATTTCTTTACTTAATGTGTTTGAGCCAATCAGTTCTTGTGACAAGGTAGGGGGGTATACAGAAGATATCCATATTATGGCAAGACCAGCTCAAATAAGCAAAGAGAAACGACAGTCCATCATTACTTTAAGACATGAAGGTCAGTCAATCTGGAAAATGTCAAGAACTTTGAAAGTTTATTCAAGTGCATTCTCAAAAAACATCAAGTGCTATGATGAAACTGGCTCTCATGAGGACCGCCACAGGAAAGGAAGACCCAAAGTTACCTCTGCTGCAGAGGATAAGTTCATTAGAGTTACCAGCCTCAGAAATTACAGCCCGAATAAATGCTTCACAGAGTTCAAATAATAGACACCTCAACGTCAACTGTTCAGAGGAGACTGCGTGACTAAGGCCTTCATGGTCAAATTGCAGCAAAGAAATCACAACTAAAGGACACCAATAAGAAGAGACTTGCTTGGGCCAAGAAACACAAGCAATGTGTAGACCGGTGGAAATCTGTCCTTTTGATCTGATGTGCCCAAATTTGAGATTTTTGGTTCGAACCGCTGTGTCTTTGTGAGACGCAGAGTAGGTGAACGGATGAACACTGCATGTGTGGTTCCCACCTTGAAGCTTGGAAGAGGAGGTGTAGGGGGTGCTTTGCTGGTGACACTGTCAGTGATTTTATTTAGAATTCAAGGCACACTTAACCAGCATGGCTTCCACAGCATTCTGTAGCGACACACCATCCCATCTAGTTTGCCCTTAGTTTTTCAACAGGAAAATGACCCAACACACCTTCAGCCTGTGTAAGGGTTATTTGACCAAGAAGGAGAGTGATGGAGTGCTGCATCACATGACCAATTAAGATGGTTTGGGATGAGTCGGACCGCCGAGTGAAGGAAAAGCAGCCAACAAGTGCTCAGCATACGTGGGAACTCCTTCGACTGTTGGAAATGCATTCCAGGTGAAGCTGGTTGAGAGAATGCCAAGAGTGTGCAAAGCTGTCATCATGGTAAAGTGTGGCTATTTGAAGAGTCTCAAATCTAAAATATATTTTGATTTGTTTAACACTTTCTTTTGGTTAATACATGTTTCCATATGTGTTATTTCATAGTTTTGATGTTTTCTCTATTCTACAATGTTGAAGATATAAAAAATAAAGAAGAAGCCTTGAATAAATAGGTCAACTTTTGTGTGTGTGTGGGTGGGGGGTTAAGCATTCATTTTAAGAAAACACTCAGTAAAACCCCACCTCCTAAACTTGATTTGGAAACAACTTTTCCTTTAAACATCGTGTCATCCAGTAGCTTTTTCCTTTTTCTCCCCCAAATTCTCTGGTGGGGAGAAGGAGACTAGGGAGGGCTCAGGACTGCACACTGCACAAGCTGGTTAGAAATCCACAGCCAATGTTAGTTGTATAGGCTTTTGTCCATTTTGCTATCTCGCAAGTCACTTCCATTTCAAATGATGTGGTTTGTAGGAGACTGCTGGCTGTTTAGAAGCAGTTATCAAGCTAACGTTAGTCGGCATGTTAATGATACCTATCGTGGCTAGCCAACAAGAATAAAGATCCTCCACACAACAACCATCTCTCCTTTCCTTCTATTTTTAATCCTATGGTTTGTAGCTAAAAGTTGGATGTCAACAGGACACCTAGTTAGCTGTTGTTGACTGATCAAGGAAGCACCAGTTCGTTAGCTAGCTTAGCTGTTAGGGGCACTCATTATTTGCAAACACAGTATTTGTTGTGTTTAGTGAGTCTGCCAGATCAGAGGCATTTAGGGATGACTACGCGTGAAATTGATAGGTGCGTGAATTGGACCATATTGCTGTCCTGCCTGAGCATTTGAAATGTAACAAGCGCTTTTGGGCGTATGTTGAAAATGTATGGGAGTGAAAATTACATGTTGTGGAGTAAAGTTGTCAAATATAAATAGTAAAGTATAGATACTACTTTAAATATTTTTACTTAGTTACTTTACACCACTAGTTTTGATGTATCTTTTGTTGCAATTACTGTTTTTGTGGGGGCAGGTCTCCAGATATTTTTTTCACAAATGCATTTAAAAAAAAAAACGTTCTTCACAGTAGACCAACAGACTTACAAAAAAAAAAATAAGACAGCCAAACCCATTCCTAAAAGTTCCACCGACATGGTCTGCCACGTGGCATAAGTAATAACTGTGTGCACTGCATACAATTTCATGCTTATAATAGGCCCTGAAGCCTTCTGAAGTCTTCTGAAATATACGGCTCTGTGTAATAGAGCTTAAATAATTCCAAATCGAAAGGAGGAGTGAATCATTTTATGGGGCATTCAAAGGAGCTAAACTCTGTACCTGTGCAGTTTTGGAGGGAATGGCATAGGGGTGAACACCCCAGTAACCCAATAGGAGCTCATCATTAGCAACTCGGAAGAGTCTCACCGCAAGTTGCTTGTCCAATATCAAAAGTAGAACCCTGCTGCAAATAAAGCTCAACTTCCGCACAGAAAAACTCACCTGGTGACGTCCGACTCAGCGTCTTCTTAAGTTTACGTTCCCTCTAGCAACCACCAGCCTTCCTCCTTTTTGTTTTGACAGCTTTTAGAGACGAGAATACATCAGTTAGATTATGCTCCGCTGCCTCAGCTAAACTGACATTTTAATGGCTTAGTGGGTTTTTCTCACTTTTTTTTCTTCCTATTTTTCTCCAGTGTGCTAAGCTGACAACAGTAATGCCGTAGTCATTGTTCCTTTAGGCCTACATCTTATTCTTCTATTTCTATCCAGGTAGTGTGGAAGGTTCACACTGAGTTGAATGTTGGACATTGGTTTGGGATGCGTGCAGAGCATATGGGATTATTCAGCAAGTTATTTTTTATTTTTTTGTGTATATTTGCATGATTAGCTGTCTCTTCTTTGGCGGCGGTAGAGCTCAGGTAATGAGTACCGCTGCTCTTGTCACTGGAGGATGATTGACATTTTTAGGTCTCACGATGATTAAATGAAATTGCGCCTATTTTGTCAATCGGGGACATTTTTGTTCCGACAGATCGTGTCCGGATATCTTCTATTGTTTGTGGGGATGAAAAATGGGGCCCATTTGGAAGCCCACTAAGTGGTCATGGGCAATTTCACAACATTTTCAGGGCCATTCATATAGCTAGAAGTTGTAAAAGCTCCATTTGTAGCAAGGGATTTTTTTTTTTAAATGTGAGAGGTTGTTGTCAGATAAGGGAAATATTTATTTCAGAGACATGCTTTGCTGGTTTTCCTGTGTTTTTGTTTGCAATTTTTCTTTCACCTCACACAGTTTAATATACTAATATATGCTATTTAGCAGACACTTTTATCCAAAACTACTTATGGTAATGCTTAAATTTTTTCATTGGTGACCCCATAACCTCGTTTGAAGCCCCAACCTCTATTAACTGAGCCACAGGACCACCAGTTTGATGTGTTTGCCTGTTTAGCAAATAACAAGTTCAATATGTGAATTGTGTGTCTGTCAGGTGCGATAAACACGCAGGTGCTGAATAAGGAGCATTGATGATATTGATTCACCCCCCCTCCTCCCTGGGCCTGGTTAAATGTCCTCTCGAATTAACGATGGTGATGTTCAACTACATAAAGCCTGAAAAGCAGCACCTCTCTGATCGCCTCCTCTCTCAGGATGCTTCCCACATGACGTCCTATTCTCGATATAGTGCACTTCTTTTGACCAGAGCCCAATGAGCCATGGTCAAAATGGTGCACGATAAAGGGAAAAGGGTGTCATTTGGGACAGATGGACGCACCCTGGGTCAATTGCTTGTGTGGCGGCGTTGGAGGCGTTCGCTGAGCTGCATATGCTCCCGTGCTATGATGATGAGATTAAAAACTAATCTCCACCACCTTCGGCCATAATTAATCACCAGAACGGTTTCGTAATAATTAATAAGTGTCCACATTACTGAAATATGAGCCCTCAATGCCAGAAGCAGTTAGAGCTGGGAAATTATTGCCACATGTTGGCGATACTATTTAATTGGAATTTCAAGGATGCTCACGCATATTTCTTCAGGAAGGAGATTTACTGATTGATTGCCAAGGTGCAGTTTGATCTTATCTTCCCCAGGCCCCTCACGGATTATGCAATGAATTCCTGACTCTTATCTCAGTCATTACGTATCCCGCATGCTGCCTAGCAGGGCACATTTTAGCTGCTGTATTGGAAATGTGTCTCTGGACTCAAGCTGGTCCTGCACGATTGGTCAGCAGGAGTGACGGACCGCTGAGGGGGGTCTGAGTAGTTTGGGACATAGTGGTCTTGGTGGATGGGGTTCTCCTGGCTGTCAGCGATGGTTTGATCCTTGTCCTGATCCAAGGGTTGGAGAAGAGGGAGAGTGACACTAATCAATGTGGTCCCTGGGTCTCCATTATCTCAGCCCAACAGTGGACAAGAGCTTAACTCCTCTTTTCTCCTTCCTCGCACCCCCTTCTCTACCCTAGCCACAGTCATTTTCTCAAAATGAGCAATCAATGGGACTGATGGTGTTTAGTAAAAAAGAAAGAACTGATGGTGTAAGGCGTTGGATTAGATTGTATCTCTAGGCTTGCTATTGAAGGAGACTTCAACACTGGTTGTTTATCTAATATTGGCAGTTATTATGCTATGCCTCTCACTAACTTTTTATTGTGTTGATCTGACAGATTTTCAATATTCAGATGTAGGATCTTAATTTGAAATATGAAGCTAGAATCCTTAATAGAAACAATAACAAAGCGGTCACCCCCACCTCCCAGTTTTGGTAAAAAGCCTGTCCCCCCCCAAAAAAAATGTTGGTTCGACCAAGAGTCATCTTTTAAATGTGTATTTTTCCATATATAGACACATCCCATGTGTTTTAATCAAATCAACTATATTCACTGAGCTTGTCTGATGCTTTTAAGAGAACCGTTTGATTTAAATAATTAAGACACGCACACACAAGCAACTAGAGAGAGTCCGACCGCAATTGATTTGATTGTGCCGGGGCTGGCTCAGACTAGCTGCGCTGTGTTAAAAAAAAATGTTTTATTTTTATTTATTTATATTTTATTTTTTACAGCGAGTGACTGTGTGACCAGCACCAGTTCACTCCCTCTTCCTTGCTGCACAGAACATCAACAGTGTTTATTGCGCTGTCTGTGTTGCTGAAGCTGCAACATACTTAGACATTTCGGACTAAAAAATTGTTACCGAAATCCTTCATTTGTTTAGGAAAAACATTCCCTCAACCCTCACCCTCTTTATGTGACACATGAATGCATCGCATGCACGTGACCAATAGGGCCTGACCTATGGCACATCACAATCGCATCAATAAATTGGTTATAACAAACTCTGAACACCGTGACACTTGTGGCAGCAAAATGGATGCAGTGAACTTGGTTGCACAGGAAGTGAAGGGGAAGTCAGATGTGTGGGATACATTTGACTAGCTGTGGGAAATACCGGAGATCAAGAAAAGGAAGGTAAGGAGCACTGTTCCAAACAGGTGCTGTTAGATTACAATATCATTTTCCTGACCCTTTGGAACAATTTGAACAACACTAAATAAATGATAAAGCGTATCAGAGAGTGTTGTAAAGCTTTTTTTTGTAAAGCCTTTATTACAGCAAAGAACCAAAACGGTCACTTTCATTCGTGAATGCAATTTCTGAAATGGAACCGTTTAGGCCTATTGTTTACGTAAATCTTTTTATGGTCGCTTTGTCATTTTATTGACTTGAATGACTCATATGCTGTGATGACATGAACAAATAAATTGTTGATTGATACAGTAGCATCATATATATATATATATATATATAGTGTATTGTACATTCGGAAAGTATGCAGACCCATTGACGTGTTCCGCATTTACATCCGTATTCGAAAATCTACGTTTTTCCCCCCTCATCAATCTACACACAAAGTAAAAACAGGTCATTGGAATTTTTTGCAAATGTATTAAAAATTCAAAACTTTGACATTTACATAAGTATTCAGACCCTTTGGCAGCGATTACAGCCTCAAGTCTTCTTGGGTATGACGCTACAAGCTTGGCACAGCTGTATTTGGGGAGTTTCTCCCATTCTTCTCTGCAGATCCCCTCAAGCTATGTCAGGTTGGATGGGGAGCATCGCTGCACAGGTATTTTCATGTCTCTTCAGAGATGTTTGATCTTGTTCAAGTCCGGGCCCTGGCTGGGCCACTCAGGGACATTGAGAGACTTGTCCCGAAGCCACTCCTGCGTTGTCTTGACTGTGGGCTTTGGGTTGATGTCATGTTGGAAGGTGAACCTTTGCTCCAGTCCCGGCTGTTGAAAAACGACCCCACAGCATGATGCTGCCACCACCATGCTTCACCGTAGATGGTACCAGGTTTCTGGGGCTGCTGTCGCTCAGGCCTCAGCCGAAACAATGGCCGTTTGTGCATCATTAGGATCAAAGCGCTGGAGAAATAGACAAGGGAGAAAAACTGCCTTTTATAACTTCACTGGAGGACTGGGGCTGCAGGTGGAGAGGGATTTCTGCCAGTATGGATAATAGTTAATTTTGAATTGTAGTAGGGCCTACATTTTGGGGATCCATGATAGTTTGGCACCGGGTATACAGTGTCATTATGATGGCCTGAAAGAGGGAGTGAGAGAGAGAGAGTGGTGGTGGGGGGTGGCTTATCCTTGACTGATGAGGAAGGGCCCTTCAGAGAGTGACAGCAGAGACATGGCTAACTGGCCAATTAGATGGCAGGTGGACCACTTTGGCCCTGCAATAAATGTTTTTTTCCCTCTGTGGGTGTCATCTGCCCACTTCCAAAATATAGCTACACTCAATCTTTTGTTGTTTTTCCAAGAAAATTGGCCCAGTTCAGAGAAAATATAGGGGTGGTGTCTTTTTGAAATTGTACTTGTGTAGGAGAGATTGTCTCGACTCCTCAAACTTCATGTTTTCTGAAGCCATTGTATGCAAGGCCATGCAGAGCTGCATTAAAATCAGTCATTTTCAGTTCACCATAGGGTTCTTTGTCACCTCCCTGACCAAGGCCCTACTTCCCCAATTGCTCAGTTTGGCCGGGCGGCCAGCTCTAGGAAGAGTCTTGGTGGTTCCAAACTTTTCCATTCAAGAATAATCTAAGCCACTGTTCTTGGGGACCCTCAATGCTGCAGAAATGTTATGGTACCCTTCCCCAGATCTGATCCTTGACACAATCCTGTCTCTGAGCTCTACGGACAATTCCTTTGACCTCATGGCTTTGTTTTTGCTCTGATACGCACTGTCAACTGTGGGACCTTTTATATAGACAGGTGTGTGCCTTTCCAAATCATGTCCAATCAATTGAATTTACCACAACTGGACTCCAAGTTGTAGATACATCTCAGGGATGATCAATGGGAACAGGATGCACCTGAGCTCAATTTCGAGTCTCATAGCAAAGGGTCTGAATACTTATGTAAATAAGGTATTTAGAATACATTTGCAAAAAGGTGTAACCTGTTTTCGCTTTGTTATTATGGAGTATTGTTTGTAGATTGAGGATGCACCTGTACACACTGCCCTATCCCATCTGGACAACAGTAATACAGTTGAAGACGGAAGTTTACATACACCTTAGCCAAATACATTTAAAGTCAGTTTTTCACAATTCCTGACATTTAATCCTAAAAATTACCTGTCTTAGGTCAGTTAGGATCACCACTTTATTTTGAGAATGTGAAATGGCAGAATAATAATAGCGCTTTTATTTCTTTCGTCACGTTCCCAGTGGGTCAGAAGTTTAAATACACTCAATTAGTATTTGGTAGCATTGCCTTTAAATTGTATAACTTGGGTAAAATCTTTCGGGTAGCCTTCCACAAGCTTCCCACAATAAGTTGGGTGAATTTTGGCCCATTCCTCCTGACAGAGCTGGTGTAACTGAGTCAGGTTTGTAGGCCTCTTTGCTCGCACATGCTTTTTCAGTTCCACCCACATTTTCTATAGGATTGAGGTCAGGGCTTTGCGATGGCCACTCAAATACCTTGACTTTATTGTCCTTCAGCCATTTTGCAATGACTTTGGAAGTATGCTTGGCATCATTGTCCATTTGGAAGACCTATTTGTGACCAAGCTTTAACTTCCTGACTGATGTCTTGATGTTTCTTCAAAATATCCACTTAATTTTCCTCCCTCATGATGCCATCTATTTTGTGAAGTGCACCAGTACCTCCTGCAGCAAAGCACCCCCACATCATGATGCTGCCACCCCCATGCCTCACGGTTGGGATGGTGTTCTTCGGCTTGCAAGCCTCCCCCTTTTTCCTCCAAACATAACGATGGTCATTATGGCCAAACAGTTCTATTTGTTTGTTTCATCAGACCAGAGGACATTGTCCCCATGTGCAGTTGCAAACCGTAGACTGGCTTTTTTTATGGCGGTTTTTGAGCAGTGACTTCTTCCTTGCTGACCGACCTTTCAGGTTATGTCGATATAGGACTCATTTTACTGTGGATATAACCACGACTGTGGATATACCCACGGCTCCAACTCAGTCAAGTTTGCAGACGACACAACAGTCGTATTCCTGATTACCAACAATGATGAGCACCTACAGGGAGGAGGTGAAGGCCCTGGTGGAGTGGTACCAGGAAAATAACCTCTCCCTCAACGTCAACAAAACGATGGAGATACTTGTTAGATACTACTGCACGGTTGGAGCTTGGAACACAAGCATTTCGCTACACCCGCAATAACATCAGCTAAATATGTCTGTGACAAATAAAATTTGATTTGAAATGGCATAATTTTCCCCAAAAGTAGTGCACTATTTAGGAAGTAAGGACATTTAGGATACAGCCCTAGAGACCTGGGTCGTTCTCACTGCCCAGTATTGATCCCCTCCAGTGGAGTAGAGATGTGGAGGACTATTACAGCTCCACTTTCCAGGGCACACCTGGAACCATTTCAATGTAATGATTAGAATGAGATTATACGTCTGGCCCCGACAGTGTTCTAAAAGCAGTCCGTTTACCTAGATGGGTTGTTCGCATTTTGTAAATGATGTGTGAAAGAGAAGGTCTATAGCCTACATCCCAACCAAGGCTGAAGGCCTTGGGGTAATCATGTGCGCCCGGGCCTAAAATTAACTTTTTGGTCCACCAACCACTGTGGCAGGTTTAGTAGATTTATTTTAAAAAATAAAAATAATAAATAGACCAGACACTCAGATTATATCAGTCAAAATCCACCCCAAACAAATGGATGACCGTGCTTTATTTTTATTTGCAGATAAATTCATTAAAAATCCTACAATGTGATTTTCTGAATTTTTTTTCTTCTTATTTTGTCTATCATAGTTGAAGTGTACCTATGATGAAAATTACAGGCCTCATCTTTTTAAGTGGAAGAACTTGCACAATTGGTGGCTGACTAAATACTTTTTTGCCCCACTGTGTGTATGTGTGTGTGTGTGTGTGTGTGTGTGTGTGTGTGTGTGTATATATACACATTAAATAATCGGCCGATTTAATCGGTAGTGGCTTTTTTGGTCCTCCAATAATCGGTATCGGCGTTGAAAAATCATAATCGGTCGACCTCTAGTTTCCTCCAGCATCTTCACAAGGTCCTTTGCTGTTTTTCTGGGATTGATTTTGCACTTTTCGCACCAAAGTACGCTCATCTCTAGGAGACAGAACACATCTCCTTCCTGAGCGGTGTGACAGCTGCGTGGTCCCATGGTGTATATACTTGTGGTACCTTCAGGCTTTTGGAATTTGCTCCCAAGGATGAACCTTGGGAGCAAATGTCTACAATTTTTCTTCTGAGGTCTCGGTTGATTTCTTTTGATTTTCCCATGATATCAAGCAAAGAGGCACTGAGTTTGAAGGTAGGCCTTGAAATACATCCACAGGTACACTTCCAACTGACTCAAATTATGTCAATTAGCCTATCAGAAGCTTCTAAAGCCATGAGATCATTTTCTGGAATTTTCCAAGCTGTTTAAAGGCACTGTCAACTTAGTGTATGTAAACTTCTGACTCACTGGAATTGTGATACAGATTATTTCACTGTCTGTAAACAATTGTTGGAAAAGTTACTTGTGTCATGCACAAAGTAGATGTCCAAACTGACTTGCCAAAACTCTAGTTTGTTAAAAGAAACTTGTGGAGTGGTTGAAAAACAAGTTTTAATGACCTAAGTGTATGTAAACTTCTGACTTCAGCTGTATCTCTGTCACCACCACCAGTCTCCTCTCCCCCGGAGAGCTGTTCATCTGTCACTGCATTTTAAAATGGGTTCACATCGCCACCCAATAGGCCAGGCCCACCTTTTGTGTTAATTTAGTAGTTTGCATAATAAGCCGGGTGCCATTAGCATTACATGATTGCACTATTGTCATAAAGTGGTGTAATGGGGAGGCAAGCTAATTTGCTCACTGGTTTAGGATGCGTTGATTAGGATACTTAACCTTTTTAGGAATAAAACAGGAAATGATAGAGTTGCTCATTTAAAACATCTTGCTTCACTCAATGCTTGGCATTTGCCGATGGAGAGAGAGAGAGAGAGCGGCGGCCAGTCGGCCTCCTGGAAGCATGTAACTGGATTCGTCGACTCTGTCACGTAATCATTGCAGAGCAGATTCTTTTGTGTGTTGATTGTAAGAGGAAATGTGTGTGCGTGTTTGATCACATCCCCTCAGCTCCCCTTGGGAACCTCCATACCCCTGGAATCAGATCAGGCATTTTCATGTTCTGCTGTTGACTTTAATTTCGTTTCATTTTACGCATAAGTTTTCCTGTTGACTGTAGATTTTTTTCAATTCAATTACCCAAACAGGAGCAATTGGCTTGACAGCTTTTGTTTGCTCTTTGTTCTTTGCCATGCCCCCAATAAAATGGAATCCAATCTGTGATTGCTGAGGTTGTTGGTGCATGTAGCCATTTTTCTATTTCAAACCTCTAACTGAAGGAGATTTTGATGAGCTTTGTGTTCGCACCAGCGTTTTGCCCCATATCTTGACAACACCTCTAGATCAGGACTCGCCAAACTCCGTTCCTGGAGAGCCACCATCCTGTAGGTTTTCGCTTCAACCCTAGTCTAGCACACCTGAATCTAATAATCAGCTGGTTGATAAGCTGAACGAGGTTAGTTCCAACTGGGGTTGGAGCGAAAACCCACAGGAGGTTAGCTCTCCAGGAACAGGGTTGGAGGGCCATGCTCGAGACTCAACAAGAGCAGGTCTTTCCACCTCCAGTCTTCCAGTACCCCCAACGGTACATCTTTTTGTTGTGGTCCCGGGCAAGAACACCTGATTCTACTTGTCAATTAATCACTAAGCCCATGACAATTAAATCAGATGTTTTTGTCTGGGCCTGCAACAAAAATGTGTGCTGTTGGGGGGTACTTGAGGACTGGAGCTAGGAAACACTGAACTAGAGCACTCAGACTTTATCCCCTTCCACTGCCTCTGTATCTTTTACCCAGATACCCCCACCTTAGTGTCTGTGGACTCTTCCATTCTCTGTGTGTCTATGCTATGGGTGATACCATGGGTATCATAGGGGTTGTCCCATCCTTAACATACTGTACGTCCATCCCAAGTCCCCTTTGTCATCACAAACTTCTAATTGGTCTCCACCACCACCACTGTTACCAAACAGACATCCTGTCGGAGGCGGTGAGTAAGTGACTCACTGTCCTCCCTTTTTTAAAGTAAGAGTTTGTCTGAGTGTGAAAGCTGATGTTTGCAGGTATGTAATTCAAGTAAAGCTTTGTGTCCTCCACTTCATCCCTCCATCTGGGTGGTGTGATGGAGGGATCAGACAGTAATCAGGCAGAGGTGTGACAGACTGCTAGCAACATAAGTTGGTCTTCCTCTTCACCACCACATTCCACATCTCTCTCGTGAATCAGCCATTTTAAATATGTAGACTGGAGCAAGAGAGCCTGGGTCCTATCATATTTGCTTAGCAGCTTCTTAAAAAACCCAGAGATGCACTGCAATGTCCTGTCTTTCACTCCTCTCTTTCTTGAGGATATTCTAATTAAACAAAGTTCAAAGCAGTAGGATTATCTGGTGTGGCACTGTGGTGATTTGAATGAGGACCGGTGTGTGTGTGTCCTATTGTGGCATTGAAAAAGTACTGTTCAAGAATCTGCAAGGCCAAAGAGAAGGAGCGAGATAAGGACACCACTCCTCCTGAATGGCTGGATCAGTGGTGTATGTCTTGTAGTGTAGATGTAGTCAAAGAGCTTTCTCAAATTTTCTCAGAATAAAAACATTAATATGCATCCACAGTATCTTGATAAAATGGTGAAGGACTGTGTTTGTACTGCAAGCTTATGTGGTCTTCCTGAGGCCAATGATAGTGCAGTGTATTTCTTAATGCAAACTAAGTCTTGTATCTCACCTGCAAATGCCCAAGGAACTAATTCGGGATTAGTGCCAAAACTTCCTCTATCAGTGAAACAACTCGCCTCGCCACTGCCTGTGAATGTAGCAGCACATTGTGCTATTTGAAGATAGAGCCATGTCTAACTGGAGGCTGGCACATTTGCATTGAAGCAGAGGTGCTTTAGGACATAACATCACAATATATCAGAGCCTGTGATATTTTTTTTGTCATTCAGTTTTGTCAATAGAGGAGAGAATTGGTTTGGAAGTGTCTACGTGCACTGGAATATAATGAGGCTGTTTTTGTAAGTGGAGTTTGAGGTAAGTTTGGAGTTTGATTCTGTGTTGTTCCCCAGATACTCCATTAAAGGTGTAACCATTTCCTGGTTGCAAAAATTATAATAGTTCACTTAATTTCAGTTTGTGACAAAACAAGCAGTTGTTGTGTAGAGAAGTATTGTACCATCTAAACTGCTGTGAAATATATTTTCCATAATTTAAAAATATAGTATTTTCAGCTGTTTGAAGCTGGTGTACAAAACCGAAAGTAAAAGACCCCAAAAACTAAACATAACTGGAAGCATAGAAATATGCACATAGAACTGATCTATCGCTTCTTAGACTTGCTTTCAAGGAGAATGGCAGATCTATAACACCTTTCTATGTGAATTTGCTGGGGTCACCCAAAAAGTTGAATATTTCCGCTTTAAATATTTAACCAATAGCTACCAGGACTATCTGCTTTGACCCTTTTTGCACAAACTTTTTGACTCATCACATACTCTTTGTGAATTTGGTCGGGTTGCCAAAAAGTTATATATTGCAGCATTAACCCAACAAAGTTTTGTTTTTAACTGTAAGAAATGCAGTTGAATCTGCAGCTCGGAGTAATCCAGATGCAGCTGTTTGTCTGCTATAAAATGGCTGTCTGACTTGGTTTTTAATCCATGTAAAAAGCCAATTCCAGTTGGAGTGAAACTTTGCCATCAATTTACAGCATTCAATATGTATACTGCTTCTGCTTTGTTTGTTGAATGTTTGCTACTTACTAGTAAATAGTTGTTAACTTAAAAATGTTAAGTTAACTTATTAAAGAGGGTTTCTTTGCTCTATTTTCCACAGGTATATGATGCTGATAAATGGGAAGAATGAGGTGCACATGATCGACAGAGACAACTCGGTGTTCCACATAGCCAACCTAGAATTCCCTTTTCGGAAAGACCTCCGCGTTCACTTAGCCAACACACTACTTGACGGGGTAAGTCCTTCACTCTGTGTGTGTGTCCTTTATCTTCTCCCCCCCCCCCCCCACAGGTGATGGGGTGGCAGGTAGCCTAGTGGTTAGCCTAGTGGTTAGAGCATAACCAAAAGGTTGCTAGATCGAATCCCAGAGCTGACAAGGTAAAAATCTGTCGTTCTGCCCCTGAACAAGGCAGTTTAACCCACTGTTCCTAGGCCATCATTGTAAATAAGAATTTGTTCTTAACTGACTTGCCAAGTTAAATAAAATAAAAAAGTCTCAGAATGGTGATTCATACTGTCTTTATTCTTCCCGCCCGTTGTCCCCTGCCTGGCCCCATACCCCTATTCATATCGCCCTGCTGCTCCACCTACACATGACTGACAGCAAAAAGTACCTGTTGTCAGCCTCCTTCCACACCAGGAGAACCCTGTGGCTCCTATCAACACCAAGGCCTAGAGGAGAACAGTGAGAGCAGTGAGCCTTTCACCCAGTCCGCCATCACATCCACTTTTACAAGACAGGAGGGGAAACACTGTTTGTAAATCATACCAGAAATACCATAGATTCATCCTCCTTTATCCTGCTCTGTATTGTACTGTACTGCGTAGATGCCTTCCTCCCAGGAGGCTAATTGTTAGTGGCTGTCATGTCTTCACCGTGTAATAACAGGCCATTCCGGGCTACTGGAGTTTTTGTACTAGAGAAGGTGTTCATTCCAAATATAGTGATATTCCCTGTTGGCCCTGGTCAAAGGTAGTGCACTACACAGGGAATAGGGTGCCATTTGGGACTTAGCCAGGTCCCACCACTCCCCAAGCAGCAGGTGCACAAGACACCAGTCATTATCACCCTCCCTAATCGGAACCGGGAGAGAAGAGGCTGAATGCCATTATGCGTCATGTCGGTGTACAATGCCTGGTCTTCTGTGCAGCAGCCCAATTATGTGGGGGGCTTGTTAGAGAGGTGAGTTTGCTTAGCCATCTTCACTTTTCTCTAAGACGGACGTGTCTTTCATGCTCTGAGCAATATTATTCTCAAGCATCTTCGGTAATACAGTGACTGATTGAGATGGTGGGTTGTCTCTTTGCTTGTGCCTTTTGTGCAGGGAACACATTAGCAGGCTTTTGAAGCAGCTCCACTCTGCAGATGTGACAGTCTGTCTAGCCTGTCAAGGCTTCTTGGTGTCCTTTTTGTTATTGTGCCTTTTTTGATGACAGGTGCTAACAGAGTCCATGTCCAGAAAGAACCAGTGGCTGAACCATGACTCAGCTATGCTCAGTTTCCTCCATAGATTATTCATAGAATCTTACTACTTACACAAAATCTGCCTCTGCCACAAGGCTTCTCTTGTGTGTTTGGAATTCATGTCATTGTTTTCAGTGAACTCTACCCAGAGACCTAAAATGTATTTTCATGTTTGCAGATTGATCACAAGCTCTTCTGTGGTAGTGGCTCTGCTGCTAGTCACTTTATCTTATTCATACACCCCCACACACAATACATAACAGTTACTGCCTCAGTGTGCTGCACTGCTGCATGTACAGAGGTCAACTCACAGAGATACAACTATATTCATCCCCCAGAGCAATTCACTCAGTGTTGTCTTTTATTTGTCTGTTTGTACACTCACAATGGAGTAAATATTTTGAGTATGATCTCTTCAAAGGACAAAAACTGGAGTGATATTGTACCATATTAGCTGTAAAGCAGTAGTTCCCTTGATGTTCCTACAGGTAATGTGTCAGAATGGTGATGCGTACTGTATGATGCTTAGCCTACGATATGATACTCATTGGGATATTATTAATATATTTTGTTCTCTCTCGCTCGTTCTCGCACTCTCTCGTTCATTCTCGCTCCTTGCACTATCACTCATTCGCCTGTTCTTGAGATCGCTCGTTCTCGCACTCTCTCTCGTTCATTCTCGCTCCTTCTTGCACTATCACTCATTCGCCTGTTCTTGAGATCGCCCGTTCTCTCACTCGTTCTCGCGCACTCTCGCCGGTTCTCCCGCGCTCTCGCCGGTTCTCTCGCCCGTTCTCGCTCGTTTTCGCGCTCTCTCGTTCGCGCTCGCTCGTCGCTCGTTTTCGCGCTCTCTCGTTCGCGCTCGTTCGTCTCTCGCTCGTTCGTCTCTCGCTCGTTCTCGCTCTCTCGCTCGTTCTCGCTCTCTCGCTCGTTCTCGCTCTCTCGCTCGTTTTCGCGCTCTCGCTCGTTTCGCGCTCTCGCTCGTTTTCGCGCTCTCGCTCGTTCTCGCGCTCTCGCTCGTTCTCGCGCTCTCGCTGGTTCTCGCTGGTTCTCGCGCTCTCGCTGGTTCTCGCGCTCTCGCTGGTTCTCGCGCTCTCGCTGGTTCTCGCGCTCTCGCTGGTTCTCGCGCCCGCTCTCGCCCGCGCCCGTTCTCGCCCGCGCCCGTTCTCGCCCGCTCTCGCCCGCTCGCCCGCCCGCTCTCTCGCCCGCTCGCTCTCGCCCTCGTTCTCGCGCTCGCTCTCGCGCTCGTTCTCGCGTTCGTTCTCGCGCTCTCGCTCGTTCTCTAGCTCGCTCGCTCGCTATAGTTCTCTCTTGCTTCTCACCAGCTCTGAAGTCCCTGATTCTCAACTCCACAATGTTGAATGATGAATGTGTAAATATATTGCTCTCTCTGGTTCTCTCTCTTGTATACACACTACCGTTCAAAAGTTTGGGGTCACTTAGAAATGTCCTCGTTTTTAAAAGAAAAGCATATTTCTTCCATTAAAATAACATCAAACTGAACAGAAATACAATAGACATTGTTAATGTCATACATGACTAATTAAGCTTTAAAACGGCTGATTTAATTTTTTAAATGGAATATCTACATAGGTGTACAGAGGCCCATTATCAGCAACCATCACTCCTGTGTTCCAATGGCATGTTGTGTTAGCTAATCCAAGTTTATCATTTTAAAAGGCTCACAAAGTCCTCAACTGGCAGACACCTAGTTGCATAACGTGGCTGTGAAACCCAGTCATGTGTCAGTTGGGCTTTTCACCAGCTCTGAAGTACTTGATTCTCAACTCCACAATGTTGAATGTGTAAATCTATTTCTGCTGCCGTTTCCCATTCCTCTCCCTGGTACTCATCTCTGATGTGTGCCGCAGTCTGCCGTATGTATCCCACAGGAGACACAGCCAGCCACTTTTTTAAGAGCGCTCAGTTTAAACACCCCCCCCCATCGTTTGATGGGCACTTTCCAGCATGCTCAGCTCCTCTCGCTCCCTGTCTGATTGGACCACAAATTTTGAATTATTTCTCTTAGAATGTGTCTCCCGTACACGGTTTTAGCATTATGCCCCCCCATCTCTCTTTCTCGGCCTCTGTCTCTCGGTGTCTTTCTCCCTCTCGGTTTCTGTCTGTCCTCATCACCCCCTCTGTCTCTTGTTTCCACAGGAGATGATTATCGACAAGGTAAACGGCCAGCCCGTCCCGCGCTACCTGATCTATGACATCATCAAATTCAACGTGAGTAGTGCCATGCCCGTTCAGCAGAGATCTTGTTGCCCATGAAATCACCCTACATCCCTGAAGAGGTGCCAGACCTATCAGGTTGCAGTCAGTACGCTCAGGGTCAGTCAGTCCCCCATAACCACCAGGCCCATTAGCAGCCACTCTGCCCCCTGTTTTGACCTCGCTCTGGTCCCCTGTCTAGTCCACAGTGTCAGTCCCTGGTGATCCTGGTTAAGGACAGAATATAAATAGATCATCAGACCAGGGCTGGGCGTGAGAGAGAAGCCCTGAGATAAACTGTCTGTTGAGTATTTCGCTATCACCATTGTCAGTCCTGCCACTGTTCATGGTGGCAGACAGCAGCCTGTCTGTATGTCAGACTGATTAGTTCTGCCCGAGAGGGGAGAGCAGGAGAGGGGAGCAGCTCAGACTGCCCCCCCCAGACCTCTCGGCTCGCTGGTCAGCCAGATCCATGACACTGTCTGAGACTATCACAGGTGCTACGGTCTGAGGACTGAGCAGCCATTCTGAAATTGCTAAACAAGTTTGCAAAACCATTTTGTATATATCTCCCTCAGACAGCAGTTTGAGTGGCCTCTGACCGCAAGCCTGTTTTATGTTTTGGCGGGCCTGTGACTTTTTGAATGCTTAACTGCATCCGTAAACTACATATTTGTTTTTCTATCTCGCAAGTTCCGTTGTATGGACCAACTTCTGAATACACCCAGCTAAGGATCATTGAGCTTGATTTTCTTCTAAACTGAAACTAATTATTATCAATTTACCGCTAATTAGTTGCGGGGGGGGGATAATTGCCACAGATCAATTTTCTGAGAATATTTGGTATAGAAGTGTAAGACTTCATCCTAAATGGCATCCTGTACCCTACAAAGTGCACTACTTTTTACCAGTGCCCTATGGGCAGTGCAATATATAGGGTAATATTCAGAACGCACCTTGATTATGTATTCTCTGGCTTCATCCTCAGAACTCATTTTCACTGAGCTGTGAGATTGCTGCTGTTTTTTCTCATGAGAAATGTTCTGTATGCTATTTTAAGAGCCCGAGTAAAACAAGGTGGTGGCAGATAGTGTTCCTACAACAGAAGGTTGGTGGATCATTAATTGGGCAGGACGGGCTTGTGGTAATGGATGGAGCGAAATAGTTGGAATGGTATCAAATTCATCAATCGCATGGTTTCCATGTGTTTGATGCCATTACATTTGCTCCGTTCCAGCCATTATTGTGAGCAGTCCTTCACTCAGCAGCCTCCACTGGTTCCTACTGATGTCTAATGAACTTATAGCTAGTGCTGATGCCTAGGGCTGGGCAACATTGCATATATTACACACACACACACACACACACACACACACACACACACACTACCATTGAAACGTTTGGGGTCACTTAGAAATGTCCTTGTTTTTGCAAGAAAAGCAACAACAACAAAAATCCCCCATTTAAAAAAATTCATAAAATAATGATCAGAATTAGTGTAGACATTGTTAATGTTGGGGCGGCAGGGTAGACTAGTGGTTAGAGCGTTGGACTAGTAACCGGAAGGTTGCAAGTTCGAATCCCCGAGCTGACAAGGTACAAATCTGTCGTTCTGCCCCTGAACAGGCAGTTAACCCACTGTTCCTAGGCAGTCATTGAAAATAAGAATTTGTTCTTAACTGACTTGCCTAGTAAAATAAAGGTAAAATAAAAAAAATATTTAAAATATTGTAAATGACTATTATAGCTGGAAACGGAAGATTGTTCATGGAATATCTACATTTATCATCACTCCTGTGTTCCAATGGCACGTTGTGTTAACTAATCCAAGTTTATCATGTTAAAAGGCTCACAAGTCCTCAACTGGCAGCTTCATTAAATAGTACCTGCAAAACACCAGTCTCAATGTCAACAGTGAAGAGACAACTCCGGGATGCTGGCCTTCGAGGCAAAGTTCCTCTGTCCAGGGTCTGTTCTTTTGCCCATCTTTTTCTTTTTATTGGCCAGTCTGAGGTGACTTTTTCTTTGCAACTCTACCTTGAAGGCCAGCATCCCAGGGTCACGTCTTCACTGTTGACTTTGAGGCTTGTGTTTTGCGAGTACTATTTAATGAAGCTGCCAGTTGAGGACTTGTGAGGCGTCTGTTTCTCCTCCTTCTATTCTGGTTAGAGCCAGTCTGCGCTGTTCTGTGAAGGGAATAGAGTACTGTGTTGTACAAGATCTTCAGTTTCTTGGCAATATCTCGCATGGAATAGCCTTTCTCAGAACAAGAATAGACTGATGAGTTTCAAAAGAAAAATGTTTCTGGACATTTTGAGCCTGTAATCGAACTCACAAATGCTGATGCTCCAGATACTCAACTAGTCTAAAGAAGGCCAGTTTTATTGCTGCTTTCATCAGGACAAGAGTTTTCAGATGTAATTGCAAAATGATTTTCTAATGATCAATTAGCTTTTTTTAAATGATAAACTTGGATTAGCTAACACAACGTGCCATTGGAACACAGGAAATCAGCCTGTTCTAGCTACAATACTCCCTGTTCTAGCTACAATACTCATTAACATTGTCTACACTATTTCTGATCAATATGACCCCAAACTTTCGAACGGTTGTTTGTGTGTCACAATATTTTTGTTCACATTTTTGACAGGATGAGAGTATTTTATGTTTTTGAGTAATACAAGTTCTAAATTTGCTTTGAGTTGTGTATGACCCTCGGGTGGCAACACATACATTCTAAGTGTGTTCAGTGGGGCTTTCTCTGTTTTTCCGTCTGTTTTATACTGTTCAGTCACAATTCATCCAAAAGTTGATCTCATTTGATATAATTTCCATGTAGGACTGCACGATATGGGCAAAAAGTATAGGCCTTATTTTTAACCAAATATTGCTATTTGACTTTCGATGTAGCTCAAAACACTAGGGTTAACTGTTGTAATCGTTGAAATATAAATATTATTTTAATTTTACAGTTAGAATGTAAAAGTGGGACCCTTTGAATAGTGTTTGACATGAAAACGAATAAAAATGCCATGGAGGTGTTCATAGAATTAATAATTAGAATACAAGTAGGATCTCTATGGAGGTGTTATTGTGACAGGGTAGGAACCAACGTGTTGGTCAGTGTTTCCCAGGGGAATGGGACCCTATAATCTTTGTCTAACATATTCATGCTTTGCCTATTCATCTGTGATTTAGAACATACTGTTACACAAACGGCATGCTAATTTAGGCCTACGCCAGCGCTGGTATAAGGCTGTGTTTGCTAGCTACGTTTGCTCTGACTCAGTACATTTTATTATAGCCAGCCTACTTGCGATTAGCATTAGCAGCTAACATGATTTATTTTAGCCACAATTTGCTAAGAAAAGACACTAGCTCTTTGCAGACAGTTCTGTACACAAACTAATTGTGTAATTATAGAACACTTGTGGATTTATATTAAGAAGCAAAGTGGAAAGTAACATTGTTGTCGTCAACATGTTGTTGCATCTGCTGCATTGACCATGCAGACTGAAGCGGGAACCATCGGCAAATGATCTTGTGGTCGAGCAACACCAACTGCACTCCTTGAATGACAGGGTGGGTTTGGTGAGGGAGGGAGACCACTGAACTATCGGCGTAAACTATAAAAACAATGTGGTGTATCACATTTAACAAACCAAACATTGAAATGCTGTTTTATAGAAGGTAAAGTAAAAACCCAAACTGGTCCGCGCATCAATACCGGTGCAGTTGAAGTCGGAAGTTTACATACACCTTAGCCAAATACATTTAAACTCAGATTTTCACAGTTCCTGACATTTAATCCTAGGAAAAATTCCCTGTCTTAGGTCAGTTAGGGTCACGACTTTATTTTAAGAATGTGAAATGGCAGAATAATAGTGATTTATTTCAGCTTTAATTTCTTTCATCACATTCCCAGTGGGTCAGAAGTTTACATACACTCAATTAGGATTTGGTAGCATTGCCTTTAAATTGTTTAACTTGGGTCAAACGTTTCAGGTAGCCTTCCACAAGCTTCCCACAATAAGTTGTGTGAATTTTGGCCCATTTCCTCCTGACAGAGCTGGTGTAACTGAGTCAGGTTTGTAGGCTTTCTCAGTTCTGCCCACAAATTTTCAATAGGAATGAGGTCAGGGCTTTGTGACGGCCACTCCAATACCTTGACTTTGTTGTTCTTCGGCCATTTTGCCACAACTTTGGAAGCATGCTTGGGGTCGTTGTCCATTTGGAAGACCCATTTGCGACCAAGCTTTAACTTCCTGAATGATGTCTTGAGATGTTGATTCAATATATTCACATAATTTCCCCCCTCATGATGCCATCTATTTTGTGAAGTGCATCAGTCCCTCCTGCAGCAAAGCACCCCCACAACATGATGCTGCCACCCCCATGCTTCATGGTTAGGATGGTGTTCTTCAGCTTACAAGCCTCCCCCTTTTTCCTCCAAACATAACGATGGTCATTATGGCCATACAGTTAGAAATATTCTCCAAAAGGTACGATCTTTGTCCCCATGTGCAGTTGCAAACCTTAGTCTGGCTTTATTATGGAGGTTTTGGAGTAGTGGCTTCTTCCTTGCCGAGCGGCCTTTCAGGTTATGTCGATATAGGACTTGTTTTACTGTTGATATAGATACTTTTGTACCGGTTTCCTCTAGCATCTTCACAAGGTCCTTTTGCTGCTGTTCTGGGATTGATTTGCACCTTTCACACCAAAGTACGTTCATCTCTAGGAGACAGAACGCATCTCCTTCCTGTGCAGAATGATGGCTGCGTAGTCCCATGGTGTTTGTACTTGCGTACTATTGTTTGTAGAGCTGAACGTGGTACCTTCAGGCATTTGGAATTTGTTCTCAAGGATGATCCAGACTTGTGGAGGCCTACAATTTTTTTTCTGAGGTCTTGGCTGATTTCTTTTGATTTTCCCATGATATCAAGCAAAGAAGCACTGAGTTTGAAGGTAGGTCTTGAAATACAGGTACACCTCCAATTGACTCAAATTATGTCAAGTAGCCTATCAAAGCTTCTAAAGCCATGACATCATTTTCTGGAATTTTCCAAGCTGTTTAAAGGCACAGTCAACTGGGCATGTAAACCTCTGACCCACTAGAATTGTGATACAGTGAATTATATGTGAAATAATCTGTCCGTAAACAATTGTTGGACAAATTACTTGTCATGCACAAAGTAGATGTCCTAACCGACTTGCCAAAACTATAGTTTGTTAACCAGAAATTTGTGGAGTGGTTGAAAAACAAGTTTTAGTGACTCCAACCTAAGTGTATGTAAACTTCCGACTTCTACTGTATAAATTAAAATACAGTATAACCACAAGCCTTAATGATACCTATTGCCTATCTTCATCTTCATATACAAGACGAGCTTAGAGATGAATGATCCGGCAAGAATCAGGCACAGAGGTTAGCAGCACTGCGTGTGTCCCGGAGCCGTCACTAAGTGCTGCAGTATTGATCCCCAGTACCTAGCCCATTATTGGCCTCCTCCATTATCCTAGTCAAGCCGCCCAGACCTGGCTCCACACTGAGAGGACCACCTAGTGTCCTGCCTGCCTGCTGCCCTGTGAGGGTGTTACAATCAATCACCAGTCGCTACTTACTTGTCTGCTTTGCTGCCGGAGTCATTGCTCCTTGTTGGAAGCTCTTTGTTGTAAAAGAGAATGTGTTCTCAATGTCTTATCTAACCTGATTTAAATAAAGGGGAAAATATAAGTAAAAAGACAAGCGATTTTATTTCTATGGATGTTTCCCTTTGACCTTATGTGGTGGCTATAGATCGAGGTTACACAGATTTTGTTGAAGGGTTTGTGCAGTAGGGTTGAGTCGATTTGGTTACATTTACAATTTTTTATTTCTATGGATTGATTTATAGCTCGTGCTTCATTACTTCATTACGGTTCATAACATCAATAGTCATTCTACACAATGCCACAATGCTGATCCATTGTGTATGATTGGTTGCCTCTTGAAAAATGTAATTTCTTGACCCTAACCACCACCTGGAGTCAAGGAAAGAATGTTTCTATTTTATGTTGTTGCCAGGGGTTTTTAAATACGATTTTCTTTTTTTTCCTGGAAAGGTCCTGTCTGTCAACCCCAGAGTTAAACCCTGCCACTCACTGTCAGCCACCAACTGGGGAGGAATCCAAGAGCTGTGTCATGATAAAGACGAAATGTCACAGTAGACTCATCTCCATATTTAATATTTTTCATTTCCTGACAGCGCATCACTGTTTATGCTTAATTGATTTTCTAATGGAAGACATTAAATTGAAGTTAAAAAGCCAATGGCCAAGTGACTTATGTAGTTAACATTATGCTCAGATGAGGTCAGGTGTGCCATTAGGTGTGATAGAAGAAAAAAAATGATGTTCTCATTATACACTGCGTGTGAACGCTGAGTGATACCGTTGATATTAGCCCGGTAGTCCTTATTGCTGTGTCGTGCCTGCTGAGATAACTGTTCTGCATGCGTGTTAAGCCTTGCCATACCTCCTGTCACCCAGAGGCTTCTGTGTGTGTGTCTGGGTCTGTCTGTTCGTGCGTTTGTGTGCTCCCCTGCAGTCACCTTGGAGCGTTAGAGCCAGACTGGCTCTGCTCTGCTGCACACCAGCCTAGGGCCACACTGCTATGGTCTAAGTTTTGACCATGGGGATTTCCAATGCAGAGAGTCTGGTCTTTGTTGTGATGTCACTGATCACTGCCGTCTCCCCATAGTTTGTCAATACTACAAGACATTGGTCTGAGTGGACTGTGCAATTGCGGAGGCAGTGGGGATGGCACAGTCCAACAGTCTGACATTTGCTACTGAAATTGTATATGGTTATATTATAAGAACAATGGTGCAACAAAAATAAAAATATTATTTTATAAGAAAGGTGCTTTCTCCCACGTTGGATAGTGTTCACTGTCCGCAGTTCTGAAACATATCAGTGCACTGTTGTATTGGCACCTTTTCTTAGATGCGTTGCTTTATGTTGCTTTATACATAATAGCAAAGTTAACCAGCATATTGGTGTTGAGAACAATGCGGCGGAGGCAGCAGTGGAGTTAGGAGACGAGAAAACAGCCGTTGCCTTAATTGTCTAAGAATAGTGAGGAGAGAGGAAACCCCAACTTAATTAGGTCTAATCTAGTGATGCACCGATATTTAATATTTTCCTTGCCAAAAGAAAAACCCTATAACCGATATTTATAATTTTAGCGTTCTCCTAAGCATTCTAGTACAATTAAATAGTTAACACACACACATGGACGCAGTGGTCTAAGGCACTGCATCTGAGTGTAAGAGGCATCACTAGAGTCCCTGGTTCGAATCCAGGCTGTATCACATCCGGCCGTGATTGGGAGTCCCATAGTGCCGTGCACAATTGGCCCAGCATCGTCCGGGCCATCATTGTAAATAAGAATTTGTTCTTAACTGACTTGCCTAGTTAAATAAAGGTGACCCACGCACCACACTGACCAAAAAGTTATTTTGTTGGCATTTACGTATGTCCCCATTACCAGTAAAACATTATCAAAACCTATTTGTTTCACTTACTTGCTTTGCTGTTTTGTTGTTAATTTGTTCAGTCGTTTCATTCTCAACCAGGATTTCTATGGAACGCTGTTTGGGTGTTTGCGTGTCCATAAAGATAGATACACGTCAAATCACACTTTGACGTGTCAAATAACACAACATAATCTGTTTCAGTAGCTATAGTTAGCTAGCTAACTGTATAGTTAGGTGTCGTCTAAAATAACCTTCAATTATAAGACCGTTCTTATTTGATTAATGGTGGGCGGACCCATCTATGTGAAGCTAGCCACAATAAGGATTAGCCACAATAGTGGACTTTGAGGTTAGCTGTCAAAACAAAAGTATGGCATAATTATACTATTTGTATTCATTTGCATTACTGTCAATGACACTTTTTTACTTTGAAGGATAACCGCACATACCACTATTGTGCCTAATCCTTATTGTGGCTAGCTTCACAACACATAATCCGGTGCGGTCGATGAAGTTAGCTTTGGGAAACAGGGTTAAGTTGCTGACTAGCTATTTATTTTCATGAACTGAAGTTCAATTTCAATAGGCGAACAACAAGTGGCAACCTAGCTAATACTAACTCACAAGGATTCCGAAATAATTGCTAAGAATAATGAAAATGACTGCAGGTTCTACTGATCATTGTTTTCAGGCTGTTTGTATTGGTGCGAGCGAGGGACCAAGCTAAAGTTAGCTACCCCAGAAGTTGCGGTCGAACAAATTATGCTTTATTACCAACGTGGTATTGTAAATATAATTTGTGTCCGGTGTTTGCTTGTTTGCAGACTTTTTTGTACAGCTTTGACGGTGCTACTGTATCTTTTCTGACTGTGAACGGATCTTTCCCTCTTGTCATTTGTGGGTTAATTATTACATCAAACAGTTTGCTTAAAGCATCAGACAAGCTCAGTGCATATAGTTGAGATTTGATTAAAACGCATAGGATGTGTTTATATATTGGAAAAATATGTTTTAAAATTTTGATTGGTCAAAAGAACAGATGACTCTGTCAACCAAGATTTATTTTTGTCGGGACAGCCCTAGTGAATACACAGCTATAACTGTCCCTACTCCCCAGCGTTCATTGGAAATCTAAAATGCTTTTACGACGTAGATGCCTTTCTCCGACTGTTTTATAATTCTTCCTGCTTTTTTAAAAAGCTTCAGAGCCCACAACAACTGTAAAACACTGGTGAGGTCCCATGGGGAACCTAATCATTACGCTGCTAGTGACAACAGGTCACGACTCAGACCATTTTAATGTGTTTCATCCCAGATTAGCCAAGAGAGTAGCAAAGTTTGAGTCTGTTTTTGTTGTTGCTGCTTCTCTGAATTTCCACTAATTACTGTATTCCCGCTCCTCACTTTTTTTTGTTTGGAAGACATCTTAATTTGTGGTGGTGCACTTCCCTGGTGCATGTTATAGATTTTATGTCCGTGTATGTATAGATTCCTTACAAGTCCCTCTGTTGAATTGCTCGCTAAGAGCTCGTCTATAATGCACTTGATTGTGGCTTGTCTTGTTCTCAACAGGCTTTTCCTTTTCCACACATCATATTTCCTTCATTGTATCAAATCCAATCAAATGTATTTTATATAGCCCTTCGTACATCAGCTGATATCTCAAAGTGCTGTACAGAAACCCAGCCTAAAACCCCAAACAGCAAGCAATGCAGGTGTAGAAGCACGGTGGCTAGGAAAAACTCCCTAGAACGCCAAAACCTAGGAAGAAACCTAGAGAGGAACCAGGCTATGTGGGGTGGCCAGTCCTCTTCTGGCTTTGCCGGGTGGAGATTATAACAGAACATGGCCAAGATGTTCAAATGTTCATAAATGACCAGCATGGTCGAATAATAATAAGGCAGAACAGTTGAAACTGGAGCAGCAGCACGGCCAGGTGGTCTGGAGACAGCAATGAGTCATCATGTCAGGTAGTCCTGGGGCATGGTCCTAGGGCTCAGGTCCTCCAAGAGAGAGAAAGAAAGAGAGAATTAGAGAAAGCACACTTAAATTCACACAGGACACTAAATAGGACAGGAGAAGTACTCCAGATATAACAAACTGACCCTAGCCCCCGACACAAACTACTGCAGCATAAATACTGGAGGCTGAGACAGGAGGGGTCAGGAGACACTGTGGCCCCATCCGAGAACACCCCCGGACAGGGCCAAACAGGAAGTATATAACCCCACCCACTTTGCCAAGGCACAGCCCCCACACCACTCGAGGGATATCTTCAACCACCAACTTACCATCCTGAGACAAGGCTGAGTATAGCCCACAAAGATCTCCGCCATGGCACAACCCAAGGGGGGGCGCCAACCCAGACAGGATGACCACATCAGTGACCACATCACTCAGGTGACGCACCCCTTCCAGGGACGGCATGAGAGAGCCCCAGTAAGCCAGTGACTCAGGGTTAGGGTTAGAGGCAGAGAATCCCAGTGGAAAGAGGGGAACCGGCCAGGCAGAGACGGCAAGGGCGGTTCGTTGCTCCAGAGCCTTTCCGTTCACCTTCCCACTCCTGGGCCAGACTACACTCAATCATATGACCCACTGAAGAGTTGAGTCTTCAGTAAAGACTTAAAGGTTGAGACCGGGTTTGCGTCTCTGACATGGGTAGGCAGACCGTTCCATAAAAATGGAGCTCTATAGGAGAAACCCCTGCCTCCAGCTGTTTGCTTAAAAATTCTAGGGACAATTAGGAGGCCTGCGTCTTGTGACCGTAGCGTACGTGTAGGTATGTACGGCAAGACCAAATCAGAGAGATGGGTAGGAGCAAGCCCATGTAATGCTTTGTAGGTTAGCAGTAAAACCTTGAAATCAGCCCTTGCTTTGACAGGAAGCAAGTGTAGGGAGGCTAGCACTGGAGTAATATGATACAAACATTTGGTTCTAGTCAGGATTCTAGCAGCCGTATTTAGCACTAACTGAAGTTTATTTAGTGCTTTATCCAGTTAGCCGGAAAGTAGAGCATTGCAGTAGTCTAACCTAGAAGTGACAAATGCATGGATGAATTTTTCTGCATAATTTTTGGACAAAGTTTCTGATTTTTGCAATGTTACGTAGATGGAAAAAAGCTCCTAATGAAGCCACTCCTCAGTGTACTGAGGCTATATGATACATTCTTTTGTGGGATGAATTCATTCATTTGTTTTGATTTATTAATTCATTCATTTGTTTTTTATGGGACAGGTCCCAAGACTCTTGTTATAATTTTTTTTTTTTAAATCTATTATTTTCCAATACAAAAAGACAGAGATATGAACATTTACTGTAGTGTTGATTAGAATCACACATTTGGAGGCCCAAACAGAACTTAACTCATATACAGTACCAGTCAAAAGTTTAGATATTTCTACTATTTTCTACATTGTATAATAATAGTGAAGACCTCAAAACTATGAAATAATACATGGAATCATGTACTATCCAAAAAAGTATTTAAAAAAATAAATAAATGATAATAATCTAAATATATTTCATATTTGAGATTCTTCAAAGTAGCCACCCGTTGCCTTGATGACAGCTCTGCACACTCTTGGACTTTACCTGGCATGCTTTTCCAACAGTCTTGAAGGAGTTCCCACATGCTGAGCACTTGTTTGGCTGCTTTTCCCTCAGTCTGCGGTCCAACTCATCCCAAACCATTTCAATTGGGATGAGGTCGGGTGATTGTGGAGGCCAGGTCATCTAATGCAGCACTCCATCACTCTCCTTCTTGGTCAAATAGCCCTTACACAGCCTGGAGGTGTGTTTTGGGTCATTTTTCCTTTTGAAAAACAAATGGTAGTCCCACTAAGCGCAAACTAGATGGGATGGCGTATCGCTGCAGAATACTGTGGTAGCCGTGCTGGTTAAGTGTGCCTTGAATTCTAAATAAATCAAGACCATGTCACCAGCATAGTACCATCACACCTACTCTTCCATGCTTCAAGGTGGGAACCACACATGCGGAGGTCATCCGTTCACTACTCTGCGTCTCACAAAGACACGGCAGTTGGAACCAAAACTCAAAAATTTGGACTCATCAAACCAAAGGACAGATTTCCACTGGTCTAATGTCCATTGCTTGTGTTTCTTGGCCCAAGCAAGACTCTTCTTCTTATTGGTGTCCATTTAGTAGTGTTTTCTTTGCAGCAATTCAAACATGAAGGCCTGATTCACGAAGTCTCCTCTGAACTGTTGATGTGTCTGTTAATTGAACTCTGATGCATTTATTTGGGCTGCAATCTGAGGTGCAGTTAATTGCTGATTTCTGAGGCTGGTAACTCAAATGAACTTATCCTCTGCAGAAGAGGTTACTTTTGCTCTTCCTTTCCTGTGGCGGACCTCATGAGAGCCAGTTTCATCATAGCGCTTGATGGTTTTTGTGACTGCACTTGAAAGTTCTTGAAATTTTCCGTATTGACTGACCTTCATGTCTTTAAAGTAATGATGGACTGTCGTTTCTCTTTACTTTGTCACAACACAACTGATTGACTCAAACACATTAAGAAGGAAAGAAATTCCGCAAATTAACTCTTAAGAAGGCACACCTGTTTAATTGAAGAGTGTGCAAAGCTGTCAAGGCAAATGGTGGCTACTTTGAATAATCTCAAATATAAAATCTTTTTGGATTTAACACTTCTTTTGTTTTGGTTACTACGTGATTCCATAATGGTTGTTTGATAGTTTTATTGTAAAATAAAGAAAAATCCTTGAATGAGTAGTTGTCAACTCTTTACTGGTACCAGTCAAAAGTTTGGACACACCTACTCATTCAAGGGTTTAATCAGCACAGTTCCTAAGTAATTTCAATGCAGTGTTATGACTGAAAGAAGAGTCTTCAACTATAACGTGCTTTTTTGAGATCTCCTGGCAGTGCTGTTGAGGAACTAGAGCAAGCATGCTTGTTTGGGTTTTTTTTTGGACCACAACCCTGCAACATAATTACTGTTGTTCCAACAACAGTCTATTATAAATTGCAATCTGGGTCAGGTGGGCGTAATTTGAAAGCTTGTTGTATGGCCGACATGACTAGCTAAGTTATAACATACAACATTAAAGTCTTAAGCTTTCACAATGCATTTCAGGGACATTTTGGTGTGCATTGAAAGGGGTCATGAGGGCATTCAGGTGCTTGTGCCACTGTTCAGAACAAGTCAGGGTATTTTTATTTATTTTTTAACCTTTATTTAACCAGGCATGTCAGTTATGAACAAATTCTGAAAAACATCCCCACAGACTGATGCTGCCACCCCCATGCTTCACCATAGGGCCAGGTTTTCTCCAGATGTGACGCTTGGCATTTTAGGCCAAAGAGTTCAATCATGGTTTCATCAGACCAGAGTCTTATTTCTCATGGCCTGTGAGTGCTTTAGGTGCCTTTTGGCCAACTCCAAGCAGGCTGTCATGCCTTTTATTGAGGAGTGGCTTCCTTCTGGCCACTGTACCATAAAGGCCTGATTGGTGGAGTGCTGGTTGTCCTTCTGGAATGTTCTTCCATCTCCATTTTCCATCTCTTCCAGCATGGTTTGCCACATCTGTGGATTCATCCAGTTGCAGGGCATAGTAGTCATTTGCTATGCACTCTGTGGTCTGGCACGTTCTGTCCTCAAGAACGCTCTCATTTTATTGGATTAGTGCGTATGGCGTAAAAGCTCAGAGTCAGAATGTAGCTATCACGGACACACAGTGTATGTGTAATGCCAGCAACAATAAGCAATGCACTGCACGCCAATGTGTAGCAGTAGTGTTTCAGAACAAAAGTTTAAAAAATATATATAATACTAATCTTCACAAATGTTCTTTGAAAACCTCATCCATAGAATAATTCACGACATATCCGAGGACCCAAATTTGGGTCGCAACTCACCATTTGAGAATCGCTGGTCTAAGATCCCTCCCGATGTGTTCTCCAATCACAAAAAGTATTTTGTCGTTATCCTTGCAGCGGGATTGAAAAGAGTGGATCCAATATTTTGTATTTAGGAGGATCCAAAATACAGTTGAAGTCGCCGCTCACAATAACATTTGTATCCAATATATTTGTTTTGGACTTTAATACCCTTTGGAAAAATAATGGATCATCGAAGTTGTGACCATATAAATTAACCAAGGTTATTGGTATCCAATTCAGTGTACCAACCGCAATAATATACTGACATTAGGATCTGAAATCAAGGATGAGTAAATAAAAGGAATAGCTACCCTCCTCGCTTTTGCATCAAAATTTGACTGGTATATCTGACCAATCCAGCCGACTTGTAGTTTGGTCCGAGCCATGCCTTTTTAATGAGTGTCCTGAAGAAACACCATGACACCGGACAGTGATTGAAGATGGGGGAGAAAACCTTAACTCTTTTAACGAACTGACCTAAGCCATTACAGTTTCAACGTACTATCTTTATTCCATATGGGGACAGTAGATGGTTATCTTTATGGGGACAGTAGATGGTGATCTATATGGACCTACTCTGTGCCCGGTCACGATGTGCCGTTACTTGTTTTAGAACAAATAGTTTTTGTCATAAAACCAAAAATGTCCCACCATCCTGGAACTTATCATACCACCTGTACTGAAACTAAATATAAAACACAGACACCCCCCCCCCCCATCCCAACCTTAGTTCAATTTGATCTGACTACTGAGTGACTTCCTCCAGCAAAGCACCGCTTGACTATCACACAAACCTTGTGGTGCCTAGACATATAACCTAACTTAACTCCGCATCTATAGATGCTCTGCAAAGCAAAACAAAAAATACATCTTAACTCTCACAGAGATGATGAGTGGGGCTAAACAATGTTATAAACAATAACATCTCACCAATCATAAGTTCCAATGTTCATCGTAATGAGCATCGGCAAGAAATTCAAACACAGTACTGGCCTATATTTGGCCATTTAGCCGTCTGACACGACAGGTTTGGTTCCTCAGCCAGAGAGCTTGCTTGCCAATAACAATTTGGCTTCTTTTGGAGTATCAAACAAGCGCGATGATCCCTCGACTGTCACCTTGAACCTGGCTGGGAAAAGGAATCCATATCGGATGTTGGCTGCCCTGCCTTTTTTGCGCAGCTCATCATAATATTTCAGTTCGTTCCTCACCTCCAAAGTAAGATCTGGGAAGAAGGACACCCTAGCTCCATTATAGTTGAGTGGATCTGCAGGTGTGCGATGAATGGCATTGGTGGTGCGCCCTTGACTGGCTTTGGTGCGGATGATCTGTGTGTGCGATCGGTCAGGATGTGTGTTTTGAAGTTTTCACTCCCCAGCAGTGCCGGTATCATTTACAAATTCAGTGGGCCTCCCTTTCTCTTCCTGTATCCCAAAGGTTTGGATGTTCTGCTATCGTGAATGCGATTTAAGCATTTCCAGGCAGGTTTTCAGCAGAATTTTTTTTTTTTTCTCTCTCTTCAGTTTAACGTTTTGCACTGTTTCTCAATGTCCTGTAGCCTGGCCTCGTGATCGTCTGCTCGACCTCATGCACCTTTCATTCACAGTTCCGGTCATAGTTCCAATATTCTTTGAGATAGCAGCCAACTTTGTGTCTACCTCCTCACTTAATTTGTTTATAGCAACCAGTAGGTTGCTCTGAGTGAGTTCTGAGGGGGAGCTCTTGGGAGCAAGCATCTTCAGCTAACTCCTTGTGGGTCGGCGATATTAGCATTGATTCCTAGTCCGTCTTGTCCAAAGTACCTTGTTTAGTTTTTTTTGTGCCTTTTCATCTTGTCAGATAATGTTTGAATTTATAGGTCGTGAGAGATTAAGATAAATATGCATTTATTTATTTTTTCAAAATTAAGCAGAGCTCTAAAAATCCACATTTATCCCATAGCATGCTTTCTAGTGTTTATTTTTTTTAAACCTTTATTTAACTAGGCAAGTCAGTTAAGAACAAATTCTTATTTTCAATGACGGCCTAGGAACAGTGGGTTAACTGTTCAGGGGCAGAATGACAGATTTGTACCTTGTCAGCTTGGGGATTTGAACTTGCAACCTTCCGGTTACTAGCCTAACGCTCTAACCACTAGGCTACCATGCCGCCCTGGCAGGGTAGCCTAGTGTCCCTTGGGATTAATTAAATTGGGTTATTTAACTTTGTGCATATATTTGTCATGCTTTGTTTAATCTGTCCCTTGTATCATTTTTGGCTTTTCTGGCTGTATGAACAAAATGCCATGGCATTAATTATGTTAATTGACTCCTATTGATCTTTGTACTTTGCCTGGTCAAGTGAATTTGAATGCGCTTTTCAAACTTTCAAAAGGGCTCCCTTTGAATTTCGATTTTAAGAGCACAAATCAAAACGTAAAAGGTAAGGTTGGAGAAACTTGGTATTTCTTAGTCTAGACTATCTCTGGCAGCAGGCATACTGTACCCAGTGAACTGTACCTGAACAGTCTCGAGGACTGCACATGCCCAGAATAACTGTTTTGAATCACTTGTAGCTGTCTCACACACTTCCACCGTGTTCTTCCCCCTATGACACACAGATAGTGTAAAATTGTTTGGCTTTAATACCAGTTGTTGTTCCAGGAACATTACGCTCTGCTTTGAGTTGCTGTGAATTGGTTAGAATTCAATCATCCAGTGACGCTGTGTTGTGAAATGCGCAGGAACTGCTTCAACGAGCCAAAGTCTAGCCCAGGGATGGGCAACTTTGATGAGGGTGGGGCCCAGAAAAATCTAAACTCCCCATGACGGTCCGCGGTGGCTCGCGGGTCTGCGTAACCACATCCATACCCACACATGCAGTCAGAGCCCCCCCCCCCCAAACAAAAGTGATGGCTAGACTGAGTTGTCAATCTAAAAACAATTATCTGACATGGGCTAATTGACTGTCAGTGACTGACATAACAAGATAAAAATCTGTTGATGCACAACCAAATGTTGAAATTGCACCATAAGTTAAGACATCGAGTGAATCCCCCCAAAAATTAAAAATTCTGAAAGCTGCTGTAGTGTAAACACATTCTTAATTGTAATGGAATCGGAAACTTTGAGTCTGAGCATAATTGCACCTTGAGTCTGAGCATAATACATTTGAATTCAAAAAGCAATAAATCTTCTTAAAAGAAAATTACTAAACTCTCGCTTTTCGCTCACGGGGTGTTTACATAATCCCCTCTGCCCACCATCCATTCATAATAGTAGTAATTATATTTGTCTTCACAAAGCCCAACCAAAGTTACTGAAGCCTAGCAGGCAGGCGCGGGAGTCGTGCATCCCAAATGGCACCATATTTCCTATGTTGTGCACTACTTTCGACCAGAACCATATGAGCTCTGGACCAAATTAGTGCACTACATAGGGAATAGGGAGCCATTTGGGACACATTGGTTGTCTTTCGAGGTTGTGTGTGAAGATTTCCAGAGTTGGAGGTGAGCCATGTCACCAAGGCGGCTGCGTTATACGGCTGCTGAAGTGTCTCATTCTCTACAGTTTTATCAAACAGCACTGTAATAAGCCCTCAGAGCAGAACATTTTGAGAAGTGAGGTATTAATCCCTGAGCTGTTTTATAGAAGTTTCAGTTGATGGTCCTCTGTCCCTACACAGTGATGTTCTACTCAGCTATGATTCCTACTAGCACCCAAGAGGCATAGCCTTTACATAACGGTGCAGCATATAAATATACACCAAGTGTACAAAACATTAGGAACACCATCCTAATGTTGAGTTGCACCCCTGTTGTCCTCAGAACAGCCTCAATTCATTGGGGCATGGACTCTACGAAGTGTCGAAAGCGGTCCACGGGGATGCTGGCCCGTGTTGACTCCAATACTTCCCACAGTTGTGTGTAGGTAGCTGGTGGACCATTCTTGATACACACTGGAAACTGTTGAGCGTGAAAAACTCCTGCAACATTTTCAGTTCTTGACACACTTCAAACCGGTGCACCTGGCACCTACTACCATACCCCATTCAAAGGCACTAAAATCTTTAGTCTTGCCCATTCACCCTCTGAATGGCACACATACACAATCCATGTCTCAATTTTCTCAAGGCTTAAAAATCCTTCTTTACTGGTTTGAAGTGGATATAACAGGTGACAAGGGATCGTACAGTAGCATTCACCTGGTCAGACTATACATGTATACTGAGGTAACAGCCTTTATTTTACTACTTGATGGTTCCCCGTAGATTAGCAATGTATTGATTCAGAGTCCCCCGGTGTTGTGTGGCCACTTTATAGATGATGCCGTCACATGCACGAGCGTCCCATGCAGCCGATTGGCTTGCAGAGAGCGTGTTTTCTTCTTGACGGGGTGTAAAGAAGCTTTAAATGTCAACCAGTTGTTACCCGCATGCGTTTTGTTCTTGTGAAATTTCCCGAACATGAAGTGCTAAAGGAAAAATCCATTCCTTCAAAACCCACTCATTCCTATAATTTACATTTGTGAACAAATGTTTAATTTCGTTGTTATAAGGTTGGTAGCAACTTGTGGAAGTCTGTTGCAGCTCAAGTCGACTACAAAACCTACATTGCAAAGCACTCTATGGGCTGGCTAGCTAGCTAGCGAGCAAACGTAGCTGCACACAATAATACCAAAGTCAATATCAGTAGTTAGCTATAACATCGCCTCAACAAACTGCACTGTCAATTTAGGAGTCTACAATCTCACCATGTTCAGTCTGACATTCGCAACATGCAATGCACCCTGGACTGAAGAGGCAGACAAATAGGAGAAATGTGTTAGACCCTCTGTTAAATGACATGTATCATAGTAGGAATATCGTTATGACGTCGGCCAGTATTGAAATCTGACATGTATCATAGATGTTTTCGCAATCTAAAAGTCGTATTCCTATTGACTTGTGTAGTAAGAGCAGCTTTATCAGTCAGTTTTCTGCCTGCGTGAACGGCAATAGCTCAGATAAACATAAAATGATCCAGTGAATCGATAGAACATCGCTCAGAAATGCAAAAAAAACAATATAACCGTCATAATGGGTGACTTTTTACTTTAAGCATTGAGCTGCTCCCCTGGGGCACAAACATATGTATGGCCCTGCAAATGACTCCCTATTTAGTGCACTACTTTCGGCCAGGGCATAGGGCTCTGGTCAAAAGTAGTGCACTATGTTGGGTATAGGTTAAAGTGCTGCAGCTTTATCTCCAACCTTACAGGCTAGCTTCAGGCTTGCATTTCATTATTTCTCAGTTCTGCTGAAAACATTATGTCACAACAATCTTTCTCTGCAAGCTTCTGTCTCTCTCTCTTTCTCTCTGTGGGTCTCTTTTCTTTCTCTCTTTTTCTCTCTTTCATTTGGCTTCTTGGAGTGTAATTTCAGCAAGATCTGAAAAGCCACAATCTGTGTCAATGCTGTTTGCATGTAGGCTAGGCTACATCAAAGCCTTATGAGAAGTCCAAAGAAAGTAGAATACTGTATATGGCTTAGTCTATGATCATGAGGATGATCATAGTGAATGTTGAAAATGATGTATAGGCTGTGCTGCAATTAACGCTCATCAGCCGCCTGTCAGCCCCTCCAGCAGTCCGTTCCTGCTAATGAATGACTGTAGTTGGTGTTTTTTAATGAAGCACATCCAAGCAGATAAGACTGCCACTGGATTGCAAATGAAGGCTGCTATTGTCATTCTGCAGCGCTCTAATCTGATTACTACGTCATTGTTTATTTTCCTTCTATTTCGTTCACTTTAGGGAAAATTATTCTCTGTGCGCTTTTCTTGCTGCAGAATTTTGGTGGCGTTTTGTGTTCTCTTTGCTGTATGAATAACTATGGGCTTTGAAATTTGAATTTGGACTTGACTTGGATTTGACTTCCCGGAACAAGAACTGAGATCAGTGCCTTTCTTGCTGTATGAAGCGATGGTTGAAGACCACTAAAGTGCTGTGCTTATTTTACTAACTGTCAGTCTCGGCTACCTCCACCCTGCCAGACTGGGAAGTGGCTGGGCTGGCTAGGCTGTGGTGAATCGTTGACATAACGATTTGAGCGTGTAGAATAGATTTGTAGTTGTAATAGCGTTGGCTAAGTTGTAACTTAATATTTGTGAGCAATAATTGCATCTGCATTGCTTTAGCTCCCTACCGTGACAAAAGCTTTGTAGATGTGCAAACAGTGATTTGCAAGGAGAGAGGGAGAGAATGAGCTCTTGGAGGTGGATCCTGTTTCTTCTAACCAATCAGATGAAGTTTTCATAGACCACCAAGGCTCGATATTAAGGTTTTTCCGCTTGTCCGTGGCAAGTAAAAAAAATATATATATATATTTTTTAAAGTCAGACGACCAGAATATAGATTTCAGTTGTCCGAATGGATGGTAACAAATCATAATATCAAACGATTACTCCGATCAGAATTGTATCAGGCAGCACACAGCAGGGCAATGCACGGTTGACATTGAGTAAATTGCCTATATTCCTATTGGCTATAGCCTATTTTAATAAATATGTTATTTATACCAAGCAACAGAACAATGTAGACGGAGCTAAGAGTCTCACTAAAGCAGCCAAAATATCCGGTCAGAAAATGTTTTTTTATCTCTCACACACACACACACATATGGCGGATGATCTGTGCCAATAGCCCAAGTTTAATTTTTTTTTTTTTTTATAGTGGACACTCCAGTGTCTTATTGTTATAGACGCCTAAATGTTCTATTGTCTCTCCATTTCATATGAATATGACTTGGCCTACTAAACCACTGGTTCAGTTTAATGCATGCTGGATTACTCCTTTTCATTAAACTGTCCCCCTTTTTTGTGTCAGATGGTCCAACACCATCCTCATACAATTTCTTTAATTTTTATAATCTTAGGTTGTAAACTAATTCTCATTTCTGGAAAAGGCATCAAATAAAGGTTCAAATCCAGGTTGTGTGACATCATTAACCAAAACACAGGTTCCTTATACAGAGAATGGGACGACAGACTTACTTTCGTAAGTATTAATTGATGACCCAGATGGAGGCACGCACTCGTGATATCTGGGCACCAGTCTACATTTTTCTGTTTTTCAAACACTATATACCTCTTGATTATGATTTATACCTGAATTGGGGTAGAGTAACACTGTTGATATCAAACTAGAAGAAGAAACTACTACTGAATAGTAGCACAGGAGACTTCTGAAACCAACTCTTGCCAGCCACCACTAATGTATACAACTCGGAAAGCATTAAGATACTTTCACTAAGCGATTGCCCGAAAACACTTGTTTGAAGTTGAAATCACAGCAGGAGACTTGTACTTTTGAGTTACAGCAGCGCACTGACGATATTCAGAGGAAAAGCAAGGGGTCGAATGGGCCTAAATGAAGGGTCAAATAATACATTTTTTAGAAGGGGTAGGGGCTGTCTGTGACCAACTTTGTGGTCTTGTGGTTAGTGTCTGCCTTGAGATTGGAAGTTTGATCCCCGTCTGAGTTAACCAAAGACTGTAGACCCAATGTGTCTCAGCATGGCACTCAGCATTAAGGAGATGCTGTTCCGGCTCGCACAAGCCAAGGCTCGTGAGACGCTACTTAATTAATTTACTGAAGGGCTGTCTGGCTCTCCTAGGCCTCCAGGTTATGCCGTTATTGGGTCAGTTTGTACTGAGCTGTTTGGTCCCCCAAGACAGGATGGTGCTCGTGGTCAACTGGTAGGTCCACAGGAGATGTTGCAATCCCAGTCCAATATAGTGCGTATCACACAGCTTTTTTGGATCTGCTTGCATAAAGACCAATTTATTGATACTGTTTTAACCCCTATTTAGGATGCTTTTTGTTTGACTGTCCTTGGTACAGCTGTCTTACCCCATTATGTAACTCCAAATAAAACGCTTTGACCCATTGTTTTTGTTGTCATAAGTCGTTGTATTGCTTGTACCGACTGAGCCATATATTTTAAAACATTGTCCTTGCATCCATAGTTTAGATAGCATAGTAGCCCACACATGTATAGTCATTTTTCTCCTAATTGTATTGTCACGGTCTTAGTGTCACTACTTAAAAGGCTTTTGAAAACAATGAACACTATTGGGATGCAAACCAGGTGCTTGAAGGATCTTCTGGGCCTTTCCCAGTCATGGTGGACAAAACGTGCATCTCACCGAATACCACTTCTGAATTGGGTTAGGATATGGTGGTAGTACTTCATGGGAGTTGGTGGTGCAGAGGGCCTAGTAGAAGAGAATGCGGCCATTCTCACTCAGTAGTCTTTTGGAAGCAGGAACAAAGCTTGGTCCCTTTTGGTTCTCACTGGCAAATACTGTGTCCTGCACCCTGATGGTAGGAAGGTGCACAGGTCAAATATTACGATACTAAAACCCATAGACAAATGTCTTGAAACAGAGCAATTACACATAACTTGGGTTAGTGTTGATATTTCATGTTCGACTCACCAATACCAATCTTCCCCAAAGATAGTAAATTAACACATTTTAAGCTTATACCCACAGTGCCTTCGGAAAGTATTCAGACCCCTTGACTTTTTCCACATTTTGTTATGTTACAGCTTTATTCAAAAATTGATTAAATTGTTTCCCCCCCCCCCCCCCGCAAATCTACACACACAATACCCCATAATGACAAAGCAAAAACAGTACTTTGTTGATGCACCTTTAGCAGTGATTACAGCATTGAGTCTTCTTGGGTATGACGCTACAAGCTTGGCTCACCTGTATTTGGGGAGTTTCTCCTATTCTCTGCAAACTCTCTTCAACACTGTCAGATTGGATGGTGAGCGTTGCTGCACAGCCACATACTTCTGTGTATTGATTTTAAGAAAGGCATTGATGTTTATGGTTAGGTACACGTTGGAGCAACGACAGTCCTTTTTCCGCGAATGCGCACTGCACCGATTATATGCAACGCAGGACACGCTAGATAAACTAGTAATATCATCAACCATGTGTTGTTAACTAGTGATTGTTTTTTTTTATAAGAAGTTTAATGCTAGCTAGCAACTTACCTTGGCTTCTTACTGCATTCGCGTAACAGGCAGGCTCCTCGTGGAGTGCAATGAGAGGCAGGTGGTTAGAGCGTTGGACTAGATAACTGTAAGGTTGCAAGATTGAATCCCCGAGTTGACAAGCTAAAAATCTGTCGTTCTGCCCCTGAACAAGGCAGTTAACCCACTGTTCCCAGGCCGTCATTGATAATAAGAACGTGTTCTTAACTGACTTGCCTAGTTAAATAAAAGTATTTTTAAAAATCGTCCAAATCGGTGTGTCCAAAAATACCGATTTCTAATTGTTATGAAAACTTGAAATCGGCCCTAATTAACTGGCCATTCCGATTTAATCGGTCAACCTCTAGTAGGGATGGTGCCAGGTTTCCTCAACGTGATGCTTGGCATTCAGGCCAAATTTCAATCTTGGTTTCATCAGACCAGAGAATCTTGTTTCTCATGGTCTGAGAGTCCTTTAGGTGCCTTTTGGCAAACTCCAAGCAGGCTGTTATGTGCCTTTTTTACTGAGGAGTGGTTTCCGTCTGGCCACTCTACCATAAAGGCCTGATTGGTGGAGTGCTGGTAGTCCTTCTGAAAGGTTCTCCCAACTACACAGAGGAAATCTGGAGCTCTGTCAGAGTGACCATCGAGTTCTTGGTCACCTCCCTGACCAAGGCCCTTCTCCACCGAATGCTCAGTTTGGCAGGCGGCCAGCTGTAGGAAGAGTCTTGGTGGTTCCAAACTTCTTCTCTTTAAGATTGATGGAGGCCACTGTGTTCTTGGCGAATAGAGCCCTTGCTGTGGTACGTATTCAGACAAGAATAAATTCTCAGGTCTGGACAAATACACACGGAAGTAACTAGGGATGGATGTGAAGCTAGCCCGCTAGCCAGAGGTACTTTGTGCCTAAAGGTACTTTCGGCCAGTGCCGAAATTCCTGATGTTCCATCACTGAAAGTAACCTTACTGTACCATCTATAGACCACTTATTTTCCCCCATTTGTTTAAGAAATTCATGCTGATGCGACAAAAGGGGGTATGGTTTACCTATATGATAACTGGAAGACTATGAATGGCTCCGTATCTACCTGGAAGATAATCAGCCTCTGGCTCCGCCTCTCCCGAGTCCGTTCGCTAGTTGCAGGGATGAGACAAGACTGTAACTACAACCAATTGAATACCATGAAATTGGTAGAAAGTTGTGATTTGGACTGGTGCCCTGATATCACTGATGCTCCATGAGTCCCAGTACTGACTTGCCTTTGTAGGTATTAATTGAGGACCCAATTAATGTGAGACATTTTGTTGGCCGTCAGGTCCTCTGCAGCCAGTTCCTGTACCCTCATGGACAGTGTTGTAGCAGAGCTTGAAGAACCTGCCACGGTGTTTGTGGAGAAGCACTGCACCAGTGTCACTGCTCACTCTTGCCTACAGCCTTGCCCATGGCGCGCTGAAGCACTATCCACAAATTCTTGGCCAGGTTGTCCGACAGGCCCTGCACCTTGCCAAAGTAGTTTCGCATGAGGTTAATGTTGTGCATGATCTTGCTGCCCAAGCGACACCGACTGTACATGAGGTCATTCCATGAGCACTCCAGGGTCCTCCGCTTGTGATGGCCCCCCAGCACCTCTGCTTGCTCTATCATTAACGGAGTGTCTGCCACCCTCTCAGGCACATCCCAGGAAGGGAGGAGAAATATTAATAAATATATTAACTGTACATTGTCATATCAAATACAATGCAAGCCATCAATAATAGTTCCCATTCAAGTGTCATTCAATGGTGCAGCGGAACATACCTGAAAATATATATTTATTAATATATACGTTTTCCACAGCTGAGGCTAGCTGACTGTGTTGCATCCCTGCTTATTTGACATCCTTCAGGTTCCTAATGATGTTGATGCTTTGCCTCCAGGCATTGCTGACTTTTGTCAGGGAGTTCTGGATGTCCATCCCGTCTCCCAGGGCATTGTGGAGCTGACGGAGGCCTGAACGGACCCTGTTTAACCCTGTTTAACTGGGAGTGGATTGCATTAATCAAAGGGCAGTAGCTACAGAATGCAGTCAATGTCTAAAGCTAAACAAATGAGTTTCTACCTTCAGTCGTGCTTCTACTAAAACTTCAGATCTAACTGGGTGATCAATATTCATGGGATTTATGTCCGTTTTTTGGTCTTAGCAGATTCATGATTACTTTTCTAATGGTTGTGCTAGCTAGCTATGGCTCCATACAAAATCAAGCTAGCTAGTTAGCTTCAAAATTGTTTGCAAAATAACTTTACCTAATCAATTTTGGAGAACTCTTAATAACAATGACTTTAACAATAGCTTCCAAAAACAATATTACAGAAGAAAAAAGCTTGCTAACTAGCCATAAAAGAATGGCATTTAAACTTACCTGCCATGACAACTAACAGCTTGGCTTCTTTGATGAACAGTCTTTTGGTGGATACAAGTGGTAACCTGGTAATGTATGTCTTGATTGACAGGTGTTTGTGCCAGACAACACGGCCCCTTGTGAGCTGTCACCAACCAACCACTGTAGAGTATACTGGTCTGTGTTAACCTCATCTGATTGGTTAGAAGAAAGAGGTCCCACCTCCAAGAGCTCCTGCTCTCTCTCACTCTCTCTCCTTGCTTGTAAATCTCTGTTTGCACATTTACAAATCTTTTTGTCACATAGGGAGCTAAAGCACTGCCAAAAGTCTAAGGCCGTGAAATTGACATGTACATATGCAATTATTGCTCGCAAATATTAAGTTACCTGTAGGAGAATGTGTTTACAACTACAGATTATTCTTTCATCTTCATAAGTCATCAGTTGCACACTAGCAAATTGTGTGTACAACTACAAATATATTCTACACGTTCAAATCGCTATGTCAATGATTTACCCCCATAAATCATATTCATTAGGGCGCAAAGAAAAACGATTTGGCAAGTTCGGTAGTGTAGTCCATCCCCGTTTCTGTCCGTGTTCAGGGTCATATTCATTAGGCACCAAACGGATGAGAACGGACTGACCGTTTAGTGCCTGACGGAAGATTTGTGATCCCTGAGGTTTGGGAGACATACTGCTGTCAGTCTGAAGTGAACCTATCCTTTTCTCAGAAGCTCTGTGTGAAAAACAGGAGTGGAGGACATTAGACGAGACCCGTTGGCATGGCGACCTCACTAAAACGTTGATTGAATACACAGACACTCATTACCTGTGACTTCTGGCTGCCTTAGCGATGCTCTTTATTTGATGGCCCTGGCTGTAGCTATCCCAAGAGAACTCAACAATCTCAATCTCTCTCTGTCTCCGTCTCATCTTCTCTCTGTCTTTTTGTCTCTCCTTTCTCTCTCTTCAGTTCAGCTCATGATTATTCAGACCTGTACACTGTTGCCATGGCACTGGATTGGCAGCTCGTAACCTTGTCATATCTAGACCAATCTATTGAGAGGAAGATATGAAAGATTGGATTTCGTTTGAAAATATCAACCAAGTAAAAACATCCAAATGCGTTCATATTCACTGTACCATTGAGCTGTGGGGAAGATATTGGCAATCAAAATTGCCTTTGTATTAGCAAGTCAGGTTTTGCATTAGTTCCTTCTCAAATGAATTATAGAAATGCAAAGCCTCACGCTGTGTTCAAAGATGATTAATTTGTTTGTCTGTTTTGTCTTTCAGGGTCAGCCGGTCGGTCAGTGTGATTTCAATATTCGGCTGTTGTGCATAGAGAAAGAGATCATCTCCCCTCGGATGGAGAAGATGAAGACGGGACAGATCGACAAGACAAAGGAGCCCTTCAGTGTCAGGAACAAGCCATTCTTTGACATCCACGCAGCACGAAAGGTAATACACGCATGCATGTGCACAAACTGTGCCAGGGCCAGATCATCACAAGTCTGTGGTGGTCTGACATTCTAGCCGTACATGTTACTAATGCATTATTTAACGTTTCCATCAGTTCAGGGACTCGTCTAAGGCCTAATCAAAACAACAGGATAGATCAACTTTAAATGGCTTCACAGTCGCCCATTTTGTTTTCTCACTTTGAAACAAATATGTATTATTAATCTTGAAGTATGAATGTGCTCTCATAAAAGGTACATTGCGTTTTCTTCCCACGCTGTGCTTTTACTGTAGATTGACTGCTTTTGACTGCCTTCGTACAAAGGGCATTGTAGATTCCTCTGTCACCATTAAAGGAAAAATACATGTGATCAAAGCTTTTTTAATCAGTGAGAATATTCATAAAAACAATAAATCAACAGAAAAAAATGATTAGCCCTGAAAATGGCCTATGTGGCTCCACTATTTACAATCTATAATTGATTATTCACAGATCATGGAGGTATTCTAAGGAGCCTTTATATTAGGAATCCCGGCCTACCTCTATACAGAGTTATTTGTGTTTGCAGATCATGTGCTTCTACTGACAAGGACAGGAGTGTTTTTATTCTCCAAAAGCTATTAAAACTCGACAGCAAGGCCCTGCACCCTCAGTCTCATAATGGGTCCACCGAAGGACATTGCACAAAAAAACTAGATCTACACTGCGCCAGATCAGTGGGAAACTGTAGCTCTGTACGTTCCATTAAATGCCTGATAACAGAGTAGCGGGAGCAAGGGTTTATGGCAGTCTTCACATTTTTCCCACCACTGTTCATATGGCAGGTCTGGTCATGGCGGAAGCATGGAACAGCTCCAGTCCCAGCTCCTATCACTGATCTCTTTGTGCTGGAGCATGTTTTGTCCTGCATGAAATGTTAGCGATGAATGACTGGGTTACCCCCCTGGTAAACCCTGTTCCAACTTCCAACCCCTCCTGTCTGAGGCTTTTATGACAGATTGCCCACTGTCTTGTTAGCAGGATGTAGATTAAGATATTCCAGAAATGAAGTCATTGGAATTACGCCTGCCTCATTCGCTATGTCTTTGTTCCGATGCTGAGGCCATCTGCTCTGCGTACAGCCATATCTCTGTTAGAGACATCATGAAATGGGGGAATAGGAATCTGGTTTATTCATTCGCGGTGGCGCAGCTTTCCACTTTATGGCATGTTTGCCGGAAATTCCTTTTATGCTATTTCAATGAGGCCGAGGCTGTGTGATGGGTTTTCTTCAAGTTTCCATCTCCCCTGAATTAACACTAGAACTGCCATAGACCAACGGCCATTGACATTTGATTGTGTAATAAAAGTAATCCGCAATTAAAGTCTACGTCCTGCTCTTTCCCTGACCTTTCCTAAATGTTTGTATTTTACATTGCTCAATTTGTCTGAATTTAGAAATCACAGAGAAGTATTTAGAGCCCTTTGACCTGCCCTTTGACCTGTTTTCTTTACACCTATTCCCAACGTAACCCTCCAAAACAATGCGCTGTAAGACGTTGGTACCCAGCCAGGCGCTAATGCGTCTATATCTCTCTCCTTACTGAATGAATGAAAGGATGAATAGGTGATAATTGTGCACGTTGGTTAACAATTGAAAATTTAAATTAGGCCCAACCAAATGATGAGGGTGAGCAGGTCGATTTAATTTAGAAAGATAAGTTTCTTATGCCTATTTATCAGCGTTGGCGCTCTTGTTTATAGCACATCATTTGACCGCGATCCTTGCGGATTGATTTCATTCTCTTTTACGTTTTACTTTGTAAAAATAAGATGCTACCTGGACTGTTTTATTTACAATAAATTAGATTAGTAATAGATTTATTGTAAGGGAAAATGAAAACATGCTAAGTGTTGCAGTAGGCCTTTAGAGTAATGCCAAACATATCATTGACTCTATCCGAGTTGATACGCAATGGGAATCAAACGATGCCATCCCACTGAATGAATGATAAATGGATGAATGGGCGATAATTGTGCACAGTACTTCACATTCAAATTTAAATTATGCCTAGCAATGATGAGGGTGAAAAGTGTGATTTAAATTTAGTGCAACAATAGTGTAAGGGAAACTAAAACATGCTACGGGTTGCAGTAGGTCTTTTAGAATAGTGCAACACATATCCTTGACTTTGTCCAAGTTGATAAGCGAGGGGAAACCATGCCTGTCAGCCTGCACAGCCGGCCAATCAGAACTATACCGAAACCTATTTCACACATAAGACGTAGCCTATAGACAGGATGAAATGTACAATAGTCTGATGAGGGACAATATTATCAGTTGTTAAATTGTAAATGAAGAGATGGGCAAATCTTATATTTGACAGGTGCAGGGAAAGAAGCATCAGTTTATCAAATCCTCCTTCAGAGTCACATTTCTATATAGTATCAGAAAGATAATATTTTGCAGTTTCTATGACACTTACCTTTGTCACATATCTCTACAAAATTCAAGAGGTGGAGCTCGATTTCCAAATTTCACTTTTTGCAAGAATATCTGGGCTATCCATGCATTCAGCACATGACCACACTCGCGGCTACATTGCTCTGGCTACTAAGCAAAGACTAGTAACGTAATAAACTTACTTCTGTCCCCTTTTAAATACATTTTATTTCAACAATATTTCTTTAGACTTGCTCAAACTAAATTATGGACTTCTTTGTGATGGACTTGAACTAGTGCTTTTTCGTTTGTACTTGTAGCCTAGACGAACATAAACTAATGAAAATGCTGTTATGTTCCTTGAAATAATAGTTTTTCAGTATTCTGTTACCTAAGACCTTTATAAACACAACCAAATTATTATTCATCAGATAGCATAAATTAAATGTATTTATTTGACTGTTAGACTGTTGATGGGTCATTGGCTTAACTTCTTGACGCTACACATCCCGTTAGCGGGATAATTGTCATCAGCAACCGCTGAATAGCATAGCGCCACAGTCAAATAATATTACAAAAAGTATTAATATTCATGAAATCACAAGTGCAATATTGCAAAACACAGCTTAGCCTTTTGTTAATCCACCTGTCGTCTCAGATTTTGAAATTATGCTTTACAGCGAAAACTTACAAACGCTTGGATTGCTTATCGATAGCATAACATAACATTATGTACACTAAGCATTAAGTAGCTAGGTCACGAAAATCAGAAAAGCAATCAAATTAATTGTTTACCTTTGATCTTCAGATGTTTTCACTCACGAGACTCCCAGTTACACAACAAATGTTCCTTTTTGTTCCATAAAGATTATTTTTATACCCAAAATACCTCCGTTTGTTTGTCGCGTTATGTTCATAAATCCACAGGAAAGAGAGGTCATGACAACGCAGACGTGTATTCCAAATAATTCCATTCCATAATGTCCACAGAAACATGTCAAACGTTTTTTTATAATCAATCCTCGGGTTGTTTTTAAAATATATATTCGATAATATATCAAACGGGTGTGTAGGTTTTTCAAAAACACCGGGAGAAACAATGGCCGCTTTACTCTGTAGCGCAAAACTCTCTCTGAGAGCCCCCACCTATCCACTTACGCAATGTGATCTTTCACGCTCATTTTTCAAAATAAAAGCTTGAAACTATGTCTAAAGACTGTTGACACCTTAGGGAAGCCATAGAAACAATGAATCTGGTTGATATCCCTTTAAATATAGGATAGTCATGCATAGGAACAGAGGTTTCAAATTAAGAGGCACTTCCGGATTGGATTTTCCTCAGGTTTTAGCCTGCAATATCAGTTGTTATATTCACAGACAATATTTTTACAGTTTTGGACACTTTATAGTGTTTTCTATTCTAATATGACAATTATATGCATATTCTAGTTTCTGGGGCTGAGAAATAGGCTGTTTCAAATGGGTACGTTTTTTTTTTAGCCAAAAAATGAAAATACTGCCCCCTACACGCAAAAGGTTAAAGTGTTGAAAATTGGCTTTAGGCCTACATTTTTCACTAGGACTTTTGTAGAGTAAAGGATATGTTTTGTATTATTCTATCTAAACAAATAACTATTGTTATATTTTTACATGGATATATTTCACTAATTTCTTTATGCACTATTTATCAATCGTTGGTTCTTATGTTTGCTCATCACGCGGGTTGATATTAATCTGATGCATATGCTAAATGAGACGCCCGGCAGCGTTCTCTAGCGGTTCTCTTTTCAAATTGGACTATATAGGATTATCTATTTTATTTTGTTTGTGAAATTGTTTTGAATCGGCTGCAATAGCTGGTCTGCTGTTGGAATACAAAGGACTTATAGTTCCTCTGTTTTATTTTATCGTTTTGCCTTTTATTCAGTAAATTGGACGTTGATGGGACTGGTAAATTGACCCCTTGGAGGCAAAAAGTATGTGCTGAGTGGAAGATGAGGCTTTAGATTAGATTTACCTTAGCTCTGGTCTAAGTTAAGGGCCCATTAGCAGACTGGAGTATGGGAGAGGGTTCAGATGGAGAGCCCTCTTGTCATTTGAAATGACTGGCAGTAGATGAGAAAAAGATCTGGGCTTAATGAATAGTGTCACTGAATGCTCTTTACATCAGCTAAATGTGCTCACTCAGTGGGGTTTAATTAAGCTTTGTGCAAGAGCCCACAGTCAGCCCACAGTCAATCACATTTACATTTGAGTCATTTATCAAACACTCTTATCCAGCTCAGTAATAGCTTTTATTAATAGCTTTCCTTATATTTCTCATGCAACAAATACTAACTTACAGTGCATTCAGAAGTATTCATACCCCTTTACTTTATTCACATTTTGTTACAAAGTTGGATTAAAATGGATTTAATTGTCATTTTTTGTACACAATATACACACTGTCAAAGTGGAAGAAAAATTCTAACATTCATCTCCCAGTGTCTGGTGGAAAGCATACTGAACCAGGTTTTCCTCTAGCATTTTGCCTGTGCTTAGCTCTATTCCATTTCTTATTTTTTTTATCCTGAAAAATTCCCTTACCTTAATGATTACAAGCATACCCATAACATAATGCAGCCACCACTATGCTTGAGAATATAAAGTACTCAGTTATGTGTTCAGGGCAAAAAGTGAATTGCTTTGCATTCTAACAGTGTAATTAATCCATTCATATATGCTATCACAAAGATAATCATTTTGTTGTGTTTATGAAGGCTTTGGATAGCATTAGAATACCTATTTTATTTCAAATAACACAAAGCATTTTCACTAGTTTATGTTACTATGGTAGGCTATACATATAAAAAAACACTAAGTCAAGTGTTCAATCAATTTTATTAGTGGAGTGTCTTTTGTTACAACTATGAAACAGAAAGCATATGTGTTGGAACACGGTAACAGCTTTTTAGAACTACAAAATAAAAAAAATACCCCAACCACCAAGACACACAGTCAGCAAGGCGTGTGATCCAATGATGAAACATCAGTAGCCTAAACATCATTATAAATGTCCAGTGGCCTTGATGAATAAAGCAATGATGGCATTATAATATGTGTCGATGTGACAGCAGTCAAAAATAGGCAATTATTGTCAGCTCGTGCTTACATTGTGCATCTTCAGGCAATGGCGTCAGTTGAATTTCATTTATCTGCAGTCCATTGTGCTAACAGTTTACACAAATCTTCGTAACTTTCACTTCCTTGACATACTTTGACATACATTACCTTTTGTTTGGTTGTAGTGCGTAATAGTCTCCAGGCTTTCTCTTTGTGTCCTGTTGTCTTGCCATTCTTCAGCACCGTTGTGGACCACAACGGCTGTGCAGGTGCCTTATTTTGCGCAGAGGGAGGAAGCTCCCATCTCACTTTGTTCATGGTGCCAGCCAGGCTTGTTTTCTTTGCAAGCAACATGTTCGCCAATGACAGTGAAGTGAAGAAATTGGCCATGGTGACATTTGTCCCCTTGTCAATGTCAGATTCCGCAAGCCTCATTACAAGCCTCATCTCCGACACTCGCTAACCTGCTGCCCAATGTGGATCTTTTCCCAGATATTGAAAGCCTTTCAGCATGAACAATTACACGCTCTTACTGTGTAGCCTACTTCAAGTAGGTCAGAGTAGACTGATAAGACTGCTTGGATTTGGTGGACTGATATAGGGTACATACCTTTTTGAGATTATAATTCCAATAGATCAAAACAGTACAATAGCCTGCCCTGTTCTTCTTTCACAATGGGTGATTACCAAATGATGCATTATTTGCTTCCTCACTCAACTCACCCCCCCCCCCCAACCTCATACTTTAGTTAATGTATTTAATTAGTTTAAACATTTACTACTTTAGCGCTTCTAGTGTTAGCCGTACCATTGGTCTCTTGGTGAATATGTGCCGATAGGTGCCCTTCTTTGTGAAGTGTTGAAAACCTCCCTGGTCTTTCTGGTTTAATCTGTTTGAAATTCACTGCTTGACTGAGGTACCTTTTTAAATTATCTGTATGTGTGGGGTACAGAGATGAAGAAGTCATTCAAAAATCTGTTTAAACACTATTATTGCACTTAGTTTAAAGTGACTTGTTAAGCACATTTTTACTCCTTATTTAGGCTTGCGATAACAAAGGTGTTGAATACTTTTTGACTCAAGACATTTAAGCTTTTCATTTTTCATTCATTTGTAAAAAAATATATATATATATATATATATCTGAAAACATCATTCCACTTTGATATTATGGGGTGTTGTGTTTAGGCCAGTGGCCTCTGACTGTATTGCCTGGCTGTATTGGCCCATTGTTGTTTTTGTTGTACCTCAGGACTCATCCAGCCAGTCACAAGTTAATGGATGGTGACGACCACATGACTGCCTTTCTGTATCCCATCATGGTTGCATCACAAATGGCACCCTATTCCCAATTGTGTGCACTACTTATGACCAGGTCCCAGCTCTGGTCAAAAGTAGTGCACTATATAGGGAATAGAGTGCTATTTCAGACCAGGGTTTCCATTAGGAAAATGTGGCGTCGTACATTTGACCGGCAGCATTTTAATATTACCTGCATTGGTTGCGTAACCTGATTAAAACCTCTTAAGGATCCGCCCCTTTTTTTTTAAATGTTTTTGCTTAAAATGACATATCCAATCCTGTAGCTCAGGATATGCATATTCTTGATACCACTTGAGGAAACACTTTGAAGTTTGTAGAAATGTGAAATGAATGTAGGAGAATATAACACATTAGATCTGGTTAAAGATAATACAAAGAAAAAAAATGTTTTTTTAGGACGTTTTTGTACCGTCTTTGAAATGCAAGAGAAAAGCCATGACCTTAGCTCTGGTCTAAACATTTTAAAGGCAATGCTACCAAATACTAATTAGGTGTATGTAATCTTCTGACCCACTGGGAATGTGATGAAAGAAATAAAAGCTGAAATAAATCATTCTCTACTATTATTCTGATATTTCACATTCTTAAAATAAAGTGGTGATCCTAACTGACCTAGGACAGATCATTTTTGCTCTGATTGAATGTCAGGAATTGTGACAAACGGAGTTTAAATGTATTTGGCTAAGGTGTATGTAAACGTCCGACTTCAACTGTATATGGATCAGACAATGTTGGTCAGTGTTGGCAGAGTAGGTTGCCCTGCCATTTTTGTTGTATTAAAAAAGATTCTGCTAATGTCTCCGGTCATATAAGGTTTGGTAGAATTGCATGAAGTGTATTTATCAAAGGCTGACGTTATCCGTTGCAAATTAAGGAGAAGAAATGTAGGCCGTCTGATATAGCCTATAGCCTAGGCCTACTCTATGCCACTACTCGCTGCATTGAACAGTCTTTTTTGCGAGCAGTGATTAAGTTATATTATTAGCCTTTAGGAATCGAAGGCTAGAAGTCTGAAAATGCGAGAATGCTTTGTTATAAAGGTTAATTTTTATGATGATAAATTAGCTTCCCCAAACATGAAACCCACACGCCATGTATGTTAGAGCAACTGTCCACATTTACTTAGGCAGTAAGACAAGTAACAAACAGCACAATCACGAGCCTATGTCAATCTACTGTACTCCATAGTAGGAAAGTTTACCTAAGCTTGTCGGTCTGTGCGAGAAAGAAATAGCCTAATCCAAACAGACTCTGGGACAGTTGTGGGACGATAGATCCTAAATGCATACAACCAGTAGGCCTAGGCTTCATCCCCCAAAATATAAAAAAGCAATGAGGCTCATGCTGCAGATCAGAATTTTAGCATACAATTTAGATAAACTGTTATTGCTTCACATTTTAAGGCAGTAGGCTACATGCGAATGTTCATTCCATAATGCAATTAGCAGGAAAACACCATTTGTGAGGGGTTTCATGTGACAGATGAAAATATCCATTAGACATTTTGAAAGAGGGGACATTGAAGTATGCAACAACTAGCATGGCTTGCTAAAATGACTAGGATTGTGCTTTTGGCTACTGGACAATAAAATACATTTGATTTGAAAACCAACAGAACATGAGAGGAAAAAGGCCACTGGTTTCAGTGGCATATGGAAGTGTTTCTAAAATAATTGCCTGCACGTTTGGTTGTATTTTGCCTAGGCTACTTGGAAGCAAGGTAAGACATGCCTCATATGTAGTAAAACCTTCAGGTTTCAAACAATTAAGGATATGTTTTCAAAATGCATACTGCCTCCAGCTCATTGCAAAGTGGTGTGTGACGCACTGAAGCCTGCCTAGTTGCCTATACACTTGATTGGCGAATGGGAACTGTACTTTAATTACCTGAGAAATAAAACATTAAGCTCTTTTTAATCATGGCCCGCCTAGCACCGCTTGCCTGCCCTCCAGCAGCTCAAGGTGAACATGGTGGGGCCTGGGAGGGAGTCGCAGTCCGGGGATGGAGAAGGAGCGAGTCATGAGGATGGTGGGGGGGGTGTGTGTGCTCAGGAAAGGTGTTCCGTCCTTCCCTTATCTAGGTGGGCTTATGTTAAGCAATTCTAAGGTCTTGTCCAGATTTGCCATTTTTTTATCAGACGTTTTAGACAATGTTCATTGTTTTTGTTTGTTTTCGTGTTCATGAATGTCATTGGAAGGTGTTCTGTCCTTCCCTTATCTAAGTGTATTTAACAAATTCCAAGGTCTGTCCAGATTGCCTTATTTGAATCAGAAGTTTTGGTCTGTGTTTTTTGTGTTTTTGCGTGCAATAATCAAGGCCTTGTCCGGATTGCCATCTTTGAAGTTTTCGAGAATGTTCAGTGTGCCATTTTGTGAACTCAATCATTACAGAAGTGATATGACCTTTTATTTAATGTAATTAAAAATGTTGATGCTGATTAAATCCCTGCTTCCCCTTATCAGTATTCAATTAATAGCAAACTGTAGAAGAGCGTAATCATTCATTCGCTTGTAGCAAACCTAAAGCAAGTAACCTTTCAGAAATGTTTTTCTCCAGCAAATTTGTGTTCTCAGAAAATGATTGTACAAACTTCTCCTGTATTAAAACTTTGAGACTTTGTCTGAAAAATAGGCCAAACACAACCAAAAGAAAATGCGAAGAATGTATTGTTGACACTGCCTTAGAACATTCCATCAATACCACCCCCTCCACACCATACTGCAAGTGCACTCAAACACACCATCCACAATGCTCTGCAACACTGTCCTTGGTAACATCGCAGCAATTACCATGGTTGGATTCAAGGACTACATGCATTCTCTCTTCCCTTCAATGGTGCCTTACAAAGAGAAACATGTTGCTTACCTTCTTTTATAAGGGCGAAGAATTGCCAGATCGATGATTAAAAAGGTGTGTTTACCTCCATTCTTTTGGGAATTAGAAGCTTTCTTCAAGGCCTCGTCTGAAAAAGAATTAAGCAATATGTAATGACGCAGATAAATGAATGTAGTCAATGGTGTATTCTGTGGAGTGCTGAGTGTGTGATTGCCATAACAATATATTTTTTGTCTTTAGTTTGGCACTCCATTACATGCCCTCCAGGCTTAGAGAGAGCTTGTACACTACAGTTAGAGAGAGCCTTGAGCTCACTGAGTGAAGTCAGCAGGTGTCAGTCAATCTTCAGATGTGCTCAGAAAGCCTGGCTCTCGGTGGTGTTCTGAGCTCTTTTCAATGTTTCAGTCAGACACCACCTCGTCAGACAGGCCTCTGCTCAGCCGCCCTCAGCGGATGACTCATAACGCCCTCCTGGTTGCATCCCAAATGGCACCCTATACCCTTTATACCACTTTTGACCAGGGCCCCTAGGGCTCTTATATTGGCGTTAAACCTCTGAAAAAGACAGGCTCTCTCTCTCTGGCCAAAATCTGTCTTGCCTACTACTTACTAAAACTACGTACTAATTGTACTACCTACTATTTAGAACATACATTTTTGTAACAACTAATGCAGTAAGCAACACATACTAGGCTTACCCATCCAGAGAATGCGTAATCTAATGCACAATTGCGTTGATGCCCGACATTATCAGCTATTGTCGAACACGCGTGAGTCTAGAAGGATGATTCTCTTCCCCTAAAGTGTGCAGCAAATTCTACTCTATGAAAATACTAAATTAATATAACATCCTGACATTTAAAATTTTATATGAAGTGAAATTTCAAAAATATCTTATTTTCGCATACCTAACATGCATAGTATTTTGAAGGCAAGTATGGGTATTCGAACATGGCCACGTTCTTTTGACTGTTGCTGTGAGCTCTGTCAGACAGTCGTGTGTGAGGACCTTCGTGTCGGGTGCTTTCTGGGAAATGATGCAACAAGCGTCATTATCCCTATCATTACCTTTTTCATATGTTAGTTGAACGCACGTGACACACCAGACTCGCCACAAGCTCAGCATTACAGAACTTGAGTGTGCATTGGACCCGAAGTGCTAATTTACTGCTGAATTACACCAGACAGAATTAAGTCCTTATTGGTACCTCCGGCTCCCGTTGCATCCCAGATCGCTTTGCAGTTGTGTGAAATTCAGTGTAGTGTTTTCATTCATCATTAAGCTTATAAGCCAGCAACCATCCTGCCTATATGTAGGCTACATATCTACCTCAAATACCTTGTGCCACTGCACATTGATCTGGCACTGGTTCTCCCTGTATATACTGTAGCTTCTTTCTTGTGTATTTTTATTCCTCATAATGTTGTTATATTTTTTACTCTGCATCGTTGGGAAAGCGCTCGTAAGTAAGCATTTCATGGTCAAATCTACACCTGTTGTATTTGGCACGTGACCCAAATATGTTTTATTTAATTTTGATTTTAGGTATCACTTTAGGGCTGGAAGAGTGGAGGGTTCAGGCACTGCTGGGGGATATGTTCAGAGGCATAATGGAAATGAACTCTTTGCTCTTATGTTGGAGGGAGGGATCGGCTCCCTGCCTACACTCATGTCTGCAGTAAGTGGAAGTGCCACTGCCACCACCTTCAATTGAATTTGCAATACAAAATAATCACTCATCTTGAATACTGAACTGTTTGGTATAAAACTCATCCTGAGTCAGCAAGTCTTGGAGAGTCACTGGCCCAAGATCAGTTTTGGATACACACGGTGGCATATCATCACTTTCAGTGATGCTACACTGAACTGACCAAATCAAATATGGCAGTGTGTATACAGCATCTTGCTCATGAATTTCTTTAATTTGATGATGGTTTTATTGAATCCATCCATCAAAGCCAAAAGTCCTCCGCCACAGCTTCATACAATCTAACCTTGTTTGACTCGAGTCCAGCAGGCAGTAAGTAGCCGTTGTTAGCCTTTCCCCATGCTCTCTCATGTCAGCTTGTGTATTTAACAGGGAGGCTTAACCAACTGAGTCTATATTCTTATATAGCAAATGGACTGCCATACCAATTGAGCCACAGGGACCCCATCTTAGGCTGCGTCCCAAATGGCAGTCCAATCCATTTATAGCATTTATAGGGAGTGGAGTGAAAGTTGCAGTTATGGAAAATTGCAGGTATGGAAGAAATGATGAGGCAAAACAGTATCGCAGTGTTATGAATTCTCCCTCTGTATGCTCATGATGTACGTGTCGGGATTCTGTGAAAACCTTGGTGGTTTACTCACAGCCGTCAGATGGCTTTTAATGCTGAACGTGATTTACTGTGCTTTTACTGATACAGTAATAAATAAATAAATCCCCCTCATTGTACGTCTGGATACGTAGTATGTCTCCATATACACTTACAACACTAGAGAAAAAGTTACTTTCGGTTTTGTACACCAGGTTCAAACAGCTGAAAATACAATATTTTTGGTTATTGAAAATGTATTTCACAGTGGTTTAGACGGTACAATGGTTCTCTGAAATTAGGCGATCTATTCAAATTTTTGCAACACGGACACATTTTTGCACCTTTAACTAAACATTTGGCAGTCTTACGGCTTGGGGGTAGAAGCTGTTCAGGATCCTGTTGGTTCCAGACTTGGTGCATCAGTACCGCTTGTCATGCGGTAGCAGAGAGAGCAGTCTATGACATGGGTAGCTGGTGTCTTTGAAAATGTTTCCGCCCTTCCTCTGACTCCACCTGGTATAGAGGTCCTGAATGGCAGGGCTGTACGCCCTACCCTCTGTAGATTAGAGTGAATCTCAGTTTTGCAGTGGGCCTGTGCCACTGAACTACGACCACTATTCTATGGAGAGTTTATCTTGTGTGTCTCTCTATAAGACTGTCCCCTAATCTGACATAGCCAGTGCAGTGCTCTGGAAGCAGCCATTTGGAGCTGCTTTTATGCGCTTCAGAGGAGATTGAGTAATTTGAAAGAGAATAAGGTGTCACTATTCTGTGGTAGATGTGAGCAGCTTGTTTCCATTCCTAAGCTACTGATTTGTGCTCAGTGCAGATATCTCATAAACACCCCCGTTTAACACTTTTTATTTTTTTTTAATACTTAGGTGTGATTTTGTCACTTCAAATGTGAGATTCTCTGAGAAATTCAGTTTTTTATCAGATAGTTAATTCATTAATGTTTTAGGCTGATTCTGCAGTTTCATCTGAGAATGATCCATGATCAATCAGGTCAGGATTAAGAAGGTATTTATTAAGAAGGTGGTGCTGCTGAGTACGGCCGGGGGGAGTTCCCAGAGGTGGGCAGTGCTCCCCTTTTGGAATCAGAGATTTCTGAGTTTTTGAACACATGTAAATACCATTAAAAAAAATGTTTTATAAAAATGTACATAGTGGCACAGTCAGTCCACATGGTGGCACAGCTCCTCTCTTACCTGCGTTGGGGAGAACCCTGCATAATGATATTAATATTTTGAGTGAAAGATTCTCAGGCGATAACAGACCATTTACATGCAACAGCATTTTTATCATATAGACAGTCACACCAGCTGTGGCTCTGAAATGAAATCATAGCCTTTTTGTTAATTGTACATTATTTATTGAATGTGTTATATCAAAATCCTCCAACACTTTCACTACTTAGTTCAGAGGCTGGCTGCCAGAGCAGCTTCCTCTGAGAGAAGGCGGGGCGGGGCAACTAGGAGCAGGGATGTGATCTTGAGTGCGTCCCAAATGGCACCCTACCCCCTACGTAGTGCACTACTTTTGGAATAAGGTTTGTAGGGTGCCCTTGTTTTATCTCTAGAATGTTTGCCAAGCACCATTCCCGGCTCGTTCCCTGTGATTGTTACCTTCACAGCCTTTGTAAAACATGCTTTTATTATATCTGGTACAGCGTAGGAGTTCAGGGTTGATGAGAACCAAGCACTCAGGGACAGATCGTTCAATAAAGCATGGAGGTTGCAGTGGTAGCAAAAAAAATGTTTTTATGGGAAATGGGTGTGAAGAAGAATAGTAAGCTAGGCATTGTAAATACTACAGATTATCAAGCGCCTTACATGACATTATCACCCACCATTGTATAATATCAATATTAAATGGACCAGCAGGATTGTTGATGGTAAGTTCTTCATATGCGATTTGTTGCGAAGGTGTACGCTGATATCAGACCTGTGGTCTGCAGGGAGGGATAGAGAGAGGGAGGTGAAAGAATGCAGGGAGGCCATGCAATTCAGTACTCATCTCTAAAACAAAAGCAATTTCGGTCAAAGGAGTCCATACTAACAAAGGGAAACAGAACCGATAGATCCCAATAAGAACCGTACCATAGAGGCTCAAAATAAGGAAAAACAAAAAAATGTGACTTATTCAACAAAGATCAAGTGTAATATATTAGAATAATAAAGCAAACTGGATGGAATATGGGGGGAAATGCACCAAATTATTTTTTTAATCTTCTGCATAGAAATGCAACCAAAAATAATTTACTGAAACTTGTTACAAGTGACGGAGTCACCTATGATTCACCAAATTATATTTTGAAAGAGGAAGCTAAGTACTTTAAGCATATGTTTTAATTTCTCCTCTAACTGAAGCTAATTGTATGGATTTTTTCCTATTAATAATGCCAAATTAACAGCCGTACAGAAAGACTCATGTGAAAGTACAGAGGAGGAACTTCTTGATGCAATTACAGCCTTTAAGTCTAGGAAAACTCCAGGGCTGGATGGCATACCAGTGGAGGTATACCAAACCTTTTTTGATGTACTCAAAGGACCATTATTAGCATATTTTAACCACTCCTTTGTAAATGGTAGATAATCAGACACTCAACAAGGTCTGATTTCATTATTACTGGAACAGGATACAAGCGGGAAATATAAAGGTTGGAGGCTCTTTACACTTCAGTGTTGTGATGCAAAGAATTCTAGCAAAATATATAGCGCATAGAATTAAAGGTATTGTCGGACATTATTCATTCTAATCAGACAGGTTTTGTACATGGATACATTGGAGATAATATAAAGCAAGTACTGGAAACAATAGAACACTATGATAAATCTGGGAAACTAGGCCTGTTATTAATAGCAGACTTTGAAAGGCTTTTGATAAAGTACGATTGGAGTTTATATATAAAATGCCTGGAACATTTCAATTTTGGAGAATATCTTATAAAATGGGTTAAAATCATGTATAATAACCCTAGGATTAAAATAGTAAATAATGGCTACTTCTCGAACTGTGAAGAGGAGTAAAACAAGGTTGTCTACTATCAGCATATCTATTTATTATGGCCATCAAAATGTTAGCTATTAAAATCAGATCCAACAATAATATCAAGGGATTATAAATACAGGGCTTAAAAACAGAGTTGTCATTGTACGCTGATGAATCATGTTTTCTTTTAAATCCACAACGTGGATCCCTCCACAGCATCATTGTGGATCTAGATAATTATTCTAACCTTTCTGGATTACAACCAATTTATGATAAGTGTACTATATTACCTATTGGATCACAAAAAAATGCTACTTTTACTTTACAATGTAGTTTACCATTAAAATGGTCTGATGGTGTTGTGGATATACAGTACTTGGTATACATATCCCAAAATAAATAAACGATCTCACTCCAATAAATCTTTATAGAAAGTTAACAATAATTCATAAGATCTTGCTACCATGGAAAGGTAAATACCTTTCTATTTGTGGAAAACACTTTAGTCATATCCCAGTTTACCTATTTGCTTATGGTCTTGCCTACACCTTGCGAACAGTTTTAATCATATGAGAAAAACATATTCAATTTTAACGTCAGACAAAATTAAATGGGCCTGTTTATATAATGAATATGAATTCAACGGGCAAATATTATTACATATTAAATCATTAGACCTCTCACTAAAGGCTTCAGTCATTCAAAATATATACATAAATCCAAACTAGTTCTCTAGCAAATTAGTAAGAATGTCTCACCCTGTGTTCAAGAAAGGCCTTTTCCCCTTTATTCAGATAACAACCTCTCACTTTCAGTTACTCATCTCCCAAATATCGCTGTTTTTAAAACAAGCCATAGAAAATGGGTTGCAATTTCAATTTCATCCACCAGAAAGACAGAACAAATAATACAACAAATATTGTGGTAAAACTCAAATATACTAATTGATCAAAATTATATCATAAATTATATCATAAATACGACTGTTGGAGTGCAGCTAACTAAAACATGTCTGCTCTGCCCAAAATTACAACCAACTAGTTGCAACATTACCGCAAAAATGGAAGAGGAAAGTGGAAGGGAGAAAGTAAGGAACTTGTCTGTCGGCCCTTCATTAAAGACCATAATTGGTTAAAGAAAATGTTGATGAATAAAAAGTATATCAGTTTCATTTAAGGACCAAAAATGACAGCTGTGCCATATAGATTGCAATATAGTATGGAAGAGATTTTTGACATACCGATTCCATGGCACATGGTTTATAAACTGATATGCAAAACGATGCCGTATTCAAAACTTTGAATTTTTCCATTTAAATTATAACACAGAATTCTTGCAACCAATCTAATGTTATTTATATGGGGGATGCAGCCTTCACAGCTCTACAGATTCTGTTGCGAGGAGGCAGAATCATTAGGTAATTTGTTTTGGTACTGTCCATATGTAGCTTGTTTTTGGTCACAGGTTCAGGAATTGCTGAAGAATTGCAATATTTACCTGGAGCTAACTGGGCTGATAGCACTACTGGGCATTCTGTAAAGTCATACTCAATCAATTAATAATGTATTACTTTAAGCAACAACAAAAAATATTTTCAATTTACAATCTGTAGAAACCATGAGAATAGAACGGTTCAGAACTTTTGTGAAACATCACAGCACAGTTGAAAGATATATGGCAAATAGAAATCCAATATGGATGGTGTTAAAAGATAGGTGGGAGGGGTTGAATGGAGCTGAAGTTTGGGACTAACAACAAGAACTAATGTAAAACATACATACTGTGCTCGTAAAACGTGCATAGGTTAAAACGGGACTTCTTTAGACTAGTTGAATATCTGGAGCATCAGCATTTGTGGGTTTGGTTACAGGCTCAAAATGTCCAGAAACAAAGAACTTTCTTCTCAAACTCGTCAGTCTATTCTTGTTCTGCGAAACGAAGGCTGTTCCATGCGAGAAATTGCCAAGAAACTGAAGATCTCGAACAACACTGTGTACTACTCCCTTCACAGAACAGCGCAAACTGGCTCTATCCAGAATAGAAAGAGTGGGAGGCCCCGGTGCACAACTAAGCTAGAGGACAAGTACATTATGTCTAGTTTGAAAAACAGACACCTCCCCATTCCTCATCTGGCAGCTTCATTAAATAGTACCCGCAAAACACCAGTCTCAACAGTGAAGAGGAGAGTCCGGGATTCTGGCCTTCTAGGCAGAGTTGCAAAGAAAAAGCCATATCTCAGACTGGCAAAAAGAAAAAAGATTAAGATGGACAAAGAACACAGACACTGGACAGAGGAAGATTGGGAAAAAAGTGTTATGGACGAACACATCTAAGTTTGAGGTGTTCGGATCGCAAAGAAGAACATTCGTGAGACGCAGAAATAATGAAAAGATGCTGGAGGAGTGCTTGACGCCATCTGTCAAGCATGTTGGAGGCAATGTGATGGTCTGGGGGTGCTTTGGTGGGGGTCGAGTGGAAGATTTGTACAGGGTATAAGGGATCTTGAAGAAGGAAGGCTATCACTCCATTTTGCAACACCATGCCATAGTGCCCATCAAGCCAATTCAACTTGTGGGAGGTTCTTCAGGAAGCATGGGGTGAAATCTCTTCAGATTGACAACTAGAAGGCCAAAGGTCTGTAAGGCTGCAAATGGAGGATTCTTTGACGAAAGCAAAGTTTGAAGGACACTATTATTTCAATTAAAAATCATTCTAACCTTGTCAACGTCTTAACTGTATTTCCTTTTCATTTCCTTTTCATTTCATGTATGTTTTCATGGAAACAAGGACATTTCTAAGTGACCCCAAACGTTTGCGAACTGAACAATAAATTAATCATATATTATAACTAGGAAAATATATTTCATTGTATAAAAAATATTAATGCATAAACCAATGGCGTATAAATTCACTTGTAGTTGCAGTGTGGAAGTTGGAGAGGGATAAAGTAACGATTCCTGTGGCCACTGACAACGCTAGAAATATCGTAAATGCAGTTGCACTAGCTGAATTGGGGCCACAGATGGGATGCTTTGCTCATGTTATTAATCTACATCTCAAAAAACTATGTCAGTGAATCCAATCTCTCGCCTCCTAGCCAAGACCAGGAAGGTGGTATCCTTCTTTCATGAAAGCACAACTGCTGCTCATGGTTTCAATACACAACAGGAGATGTTGGAGCTGCCAAACCACAAACTAATCCAGGATGTCCCTACTAGATGGAATTCAATTTAAGGGATGTCAAGACTGCTATCAGAGTTAACCTGGAGCCTAGATATGCTGACCCTGGTGTCCAAGACTTCTGACACAAGATCACCGCTTTGGACCCCCGGTTCAAGTCCCTGCTGCACCTGGATGCTGCTGCTCATCTGAGAGTCTACAATGAACTCACAGCAGAGATTGTGACCAATATACAACAGGTATTTGTATTTATTTTGTTAATATGACATGTATTATTTTATTAATTAGTGATTCAACAATTAATTATGAAGTAATAATTGTAATTGTCATAATAATGTCTGATTTTATATATTTCTAACAGCAAATTATATTTTTAAAGCCACTTCAGAGAGAGTCATTTTCATCTAATTTAATTCTACAGGGTCAAGCCCTCTCCAGAAATGGCAGATGACAGGGGTTGTCCTCCAGAAAAGAAGTCTGCCATGGCTGAGCTTTAAGAGGAGTTGTTCACGACCCAAGAGCAGGGAACCAAGTCAAAGATCAAGGTCGTAGAGGAGCTGGTGACCTCATACAGGGAAGTGGACTGTATTCCCCTGGATGCTGATCCACTAAATGTTGGAAAACCAAAGAGTTAATATACCCTCATGTTGCCATGTTAGCAAGGTGCTACCCGGCTGTGCCTTGGACCTCTGTTCCTAGCGAGAGGGTATTCTCCACAGAGGCTGACATTGTCACAGCAAGCCGATCTGTGCTCACTGCAGATAATGTATATAGACTGATCTTCTTAAAGAAAAACGTGAAAGTCTGAGTTTTAATTTTTAATTGTTTTCAAGTAACCAGTCTCAAGTGGTCCTATTTTGTTTAAGGCACTGACTGCTATGTGACTTAATGTTGATATATGCTGCTGGACTATGCACTCTTGTTGAAGTTCTGTTTTAAATGACTATTTTATTTCATGTTTTAAGGCAGGCACTGCTGTTTTTTGTTGTCCCTTTGTTTCCATATGCTCCTGGGAATTCAAGCTAACCATGTTTACTATTATAATAATGGAAAATCTAAATACAAATGACATATTTCTTACGCATTTATTTTGTCGATGTATCAAAACCATACCGAACCGTGACACCACTGTACCGTACCAAACTGTGAGTTTTGTGAACCGTTTCACAAAAAAATATATGGGTGATTGGAAGTGATGCAGACAATTACATTGATGGAAGCTACAATCTATCTGCAATATTAAAGCTGATCTACCCACACAACAACAAAAAAGATTGCAGGGTGGATGATATGCTCGTTGTTGTTTTAATGTTACTCAGCCCTTCTCCGACCCAACTATGATTCATTACTGTGCCACTATGTGAAATTTAACCTTGACGTTCAATTGTAGGGGAGAAAAATACACTGACTTCCATTCCATCACCATGGCATGAAGATGGGTACTCCATTTTACCTTTTGTCTCTCCGCCGAGTGCAACGCTAGTCATCAGCTACAGTAGTTAATCCCTCCTTCCGCTTGACGTCTCCTGTGGAAGCCTGATAGATCTCCTAATAGGACTGTGTGATTTCATCTTCTCCGCAGGCCTTCCAGGCGAAGGCTTTGTGAATCCTGCCTTAACAGGTTTAGCATGAAAGCCTGGGCTGCGGCCCCCTCTCTGTAGCTTCCAAGCAACCATAGCTCCAAGGGAACTTCCTCTATGGAGGTGGGTGCGTTGGTGGAGGTCTCCCTTGGCTCATCTTTCCTCCACCTCGTGTTCACCTCTCCCTGTCTCCCTCATTCAATCTCTCTCTCAGATGGCTTGGAGATGCATTGGAGGTGGTGGGTGTACTATGGTGTCAAAGAACTGAAAGGGAACTCCAGATAGACCAGTGTGCCGCCTACATAGAGTTGCATCATAAAGACAACAGCAGTTATTTTTTGTCTGGCTGGAAGCAGAATAATTGTGTTCTTTATATGGAAAGTAGAACTTCAGTATGGAACCGGAATGACTCACTATTATTCCATTCCAGGTTGCCCTGATGCTTCTCTTTAGTGGTAATAGTCACTGTCAAGTACTGTTTTGGGTTATCTACTGCCAGCTGAAGGAACCATTACCACTACTTTATCTAATTTTCCAACTGTGGCAATTGGCAGGTCTTCACCACTTAGCCACCGAGCAGCCATTCTGATAGAGGCTTATTTCATTATTTCCCCCTAACACATTCTTTGCATCTTAACGGTGTTTGACATTAGAGAATTTGACTCCCAAAATCAATTGCGCCTCACGATAAAAAAATCTGGCTGGTGCAGGTCTTTTGTGTGTTTAGCTCCATTGTGATGAAACATTGTTTCTAAGTAATAAGCGGATACCTCACATTTCCTACGTGTTGACTGTGCCTCGGCTTAGGCCACTTGTTGACAGCCTCCTAATCTCACCTTTCCGCTCATCTGTGTTGTTCCATGTCATTTCAGCAAGCCATGACACCCACCCTTTCAGATTGTTCTGAAATCGTTTCTGTAATTAGAAACGGTAAGATTAGCATACCTGCAACATTATTTTGTTGAAATATAATTTGATTTGGGAAATTAAGCTAATTGATTGCACCCAAATTGGCATTTTTTTAATTATAGGATTCATATAATATTCAACAAAGATGGTACATAACATCTGATTTGGACATGCATTTTTTTTTACAATGAGTAAGACATGAGGATTCCAAAGAAATGGTTCAAAGCCACCAACCGACTCCCCCTTGCCAATCCCAACCCAACAATGAATATACAATATCAGTTCACTATGTTTGACAAGTAATATGGAGCTACGGCTTGGAGTATTGTTTCTTCATCTTATGTAATGCATTCTCTGTGAACTTTTTTTTTTGTCAGAAATTAGTCATTGAAGTTCAGTTTATGTCCCATCCTGATCCTACATCCTTATATTACCACCTTCTGACCACTAGATGGTGCTGCTCCTGCTATTAGGTGATTTCTTATTTTTTAATCACCCACATTAGAACATTTAATTTTGGTTTCATTAGCCTGTAAGCAGTCTATTGAAAAGGTATGACAGCAACCCATGTTTTGGTTATGTTTACCTGGCCACTGTTTCAAATGCTAACTTTGTAGCATTTGTTGCACAAATCCAATGTAAGTCAATGGTACCTTCAAAACAGTGGCCAGGTAAACAAAATCAAAGCATGGGTTGCTGTCGTACCTTGTCCATAGACTGCTTACAGGCTAAGGAAACCAATATGTCATTTTGTAATTTGGGTGAACTATCCATTTAACATTGAGGGGGTGGGGGGGATTCTTAAAAAATAATAAACTAATAGCAGGAGCAGCACCCTGTAGTGGTCAGAACCTGGTAATGTCAGGATGTAGGATGGGACATAAACCTAACAACTTCAATGACTTTCTCTGAACAGGGAAAAAACCACCAAATTCATTGAGAATGCTTTACATAGGATGAAGAAACAATACTCTGATCCGCAGCTCCATACTACTCGTCAAACAGAACTGATACTGTATACTTGTTTGATGGGTTGGGATCGGCGTGGGGGACCCGTGTGTGTGTGGCTTTTGACCCTTTCTTTGGAATCCTCATGTCTTACTCATTGTTAGAATTTTTGTGTACTACGTTTATTTAATATTATATGAATCCTATAATTTAAAATGGCCAATTTGGGTGCAATCAATTGACTTAATTTAACAGAAATAAAATTATATTTCAACAAAATATTGTTAAAGAAATGCTAATGTTATCTGTTTCTAAGTACAGAAATGATCTCAGAACGATCTGAGATGGTGGGTGTCTCAATCATCTTGTGCTTTTTGAGGTGGAACGACCTCTCTCCTTTCTTCTCATTCCTCCTCCTGACTTCAGAGTGCAGAAGCGCCATCTGAAGTACCTCTGTCTCCTAGCTACAGGCTCTTGTACCATGCACACAGCCTAATCTAAATTAAATGTCAGATTCTGACAATACAGAGAGAAAGACTCTTCATTCTCCATGATTAGACATGATGACTAAGTGTCACTGACTCCAGTCACTCGGCAAGTTTGATACAGTGATGACTGTTCTGTATTAATATGATTGTTGTTATGTTCCTGCCTTGTATAATGCTGTTTGTATTTCAGCTCCGTCTCCTCTCTCTCCTAGTGGATATGATACCTTAACCTGCCTTCTGGCTAATGCAGGACTGTACTTATCGAGGAGCAATGGCATTTTTTGTCCATTATCCCGTTTACCACTCATGTTATAGCACTTATGGCACATGGAGAAAAATAACTCCTGGCTAATTGTTTGTAAACCATTGAGATTGTAAAACTATGGATACGAAAGAGTGGCAAGAAGGACTCTTATGATCTTCCTTTGTTGTTCATCTCTTGGTTGTTTTCATGACTTACGTTGGCATTAATTCACGCTCTGGTTGTTGTAAAGAGACTGCAATGTGACATTTGGAGATATTTTAGCAGCCACGTTGCATTGCTACCACCACCCGTGGTGACATTTTGAAATGTGTCACGCATTTTCGACTGTTTTCAGCATTTGTTCTGTGTTTGAGTAAAATGCTGTTTGCATAGATAATGAGTATATGATGAGCTGCCATGGCAATGAAATTGAACTCCACTTTAATTTATATTTCACTGTTATTTATGGACATGTAAATGTAGTTTGTTCACAACAATGGTAGTGTTTGCATGCAGGGTACTTTGTCTGTCTGACTTGTCTGAAAGAAAGAATCAGTGGTGGGAAATGTACCCTATTTTCATACTTGAGTAAAAGTAAAGATCCCTTAATAGAAAAGGAAAAATAAGTCACCCAGTAAAATACTACTTGAGTAAAAGTCTAAGCATATTTGGTTTTACTTATACTTAAGTAAATGTAATTGCTAAAATATACTTAGAATTTTGATACTTAAGTATTAAATACTTAAAAAAATTATTTGATACACTGCCGATTTTGCAGGTTTTCCTACTTACAAAGCATGTAGAGGTCTGTAATTTTTATCATAGGTACACTTCAATTGTGAGAGACGGGATCTAAAACAAAGATCCTAAAAATCAGATTGTATGATTTTTAAGTAATTCATTTGCATTTTATTGCATGACATAAGTATTTGATCACCTACCAACCAGTAAGAATTCCAGCTCTCACAGACCTATTAGTTTTTCTTTAAGAAGCCCTCCTGTTCTCCACTCATTACCTGTATTAACTGCACCTGTTTGAACCCGTTACCTGTATAAAAGACACCTGTCCACACACTCAATCAAACAGACTCCAACCTCTCCAAAATGGCCACGACCAGTGAGCTTTGTAAGGACATCAGGGATACAATTGTAGACCTGCACAAGGATGGGATGGGCGACAGGACAATAGGCAAGCAGCTTGGTGAGAAGACAACAACTGTTGGCGCAATTATTAGAAAATGGAAGGAGTTCAAGATGACGGGCAATCACCCTCGGTCTGGGGCTCCATGCAAGATCTCACCTCGTGGGGCATCAATGATCATGAGGAAGGTAAGGGATCAGCCCAGAACTACACGGCAGGACCTGGTCAATGACCTGAAGAGAGCTGGGACCACAGTCTCAAAGAAAACCATTAGTAACACACTACGCTCCCATGGATTAAAATCCTGCAGCGCACGCAAGGTCCCCCTGCTCAAGCCAGCGCATGTCCAGGCCCATCTGAAGTTTGCCAATGACCCACTGGATGATCCAGAGGAGGAATGGGAGAAGGTCATGTGGTCTGATGAGACAAAAATAGAGCTTTTTGGTCTAAACTCCACTTGCCGTGTTTGGAGGAAGAAGGATGAGTACAACCCCAAGAACACCATCCCAACCGTGAAGCATGGAGGTGGAAACATCATTCTTTGGGGATGCTTTTCTGCAGAGGGGACAGGACGACTGCACTGTATTAAGGGGAGGATGGATGGGGCCATGTATCGCAAGATCTTGGCCAACAACCTCCTTCCCTCAGTAAGAGCATTGAAGATGGGTCGTGGCTGGGTCTTCCAGCATGACAACGACCCGAAACACACAGCCAGTGCAACTAAGGAGTGGCTCCGTAAGAAGCATCTCAAGGTCCTGGAGTGGCCTAGCCAGTCTCCAGACCTGAACCCAATAGAAAATCTTTGGAGGGAGCTGAAAGTCCGTATTGCCCAGCGAAGCCCCGAAACCTGAAGGATCTGGAGAAGGTCTGTATGGAGGAGTGGCCCAAAATCCCTGCTGCAGTGTGTGCAAACCTGGTCAAGAACTACAGGAAACGTATGATCTCTGTAATTGCAAACAAAGGTTTCTGTACCAAATATTTAAGTTCTGCTTTTCTGATGTATCAAATACATATGTCATGCAATAAAATCCAAATGAATTACTTAAAAATCATACAATGTGATTTTCAGGATTTTTCTTTTAGTCTATCTTTCATAGTTGAAGTGTACATATGATAAAAATTACAGACCTCTACATGCTTTGTAAGTTGGAAAACCTGCAAAATTGGCAGTGTATCAAATACTTGTTCTCCCCACTGTATTAAGCAAACCAGACGGCACCATTTCATTTGGTTAGTTATTTCTTTTTTACGGATAGCCAGGGGCTGTCTCCAACACTCAAAACATAATTTACATATTAAGCATGTGTGTTTAGTAAGTCCGCCAGATCAGAGGCAGTATGGCTGACCAGGGTTGTTCTCTTGATAAGTGTGTGAATTTGAACATTTTTGTCCTTCTACATAAGTGCTTTACACCACTGGAAAGATGAATGAATGAACTGAACTGTGAGTTGAGTTTATTCGTACTTTGAGGCTGATGTACAGTGCCCATATTAATAGCAGATTGGTATTTATTGGGATGACTCATGTACTGCAGGCAGCTCTGTAGGGTAGTCACTAGCTGGCACATTCACAAAGTCATACAATCTTATTTTAAACCTAAACCTAACTTTACGCCGAACATTAACCGCACTGCTAACTTTATGCCTAACTTCAAATTAAGACCGAAAAGCATTTTTTTGTTTTCATGAATGTTTACAATATATTGCACATTTTTACTTTGCCACTGGCCCATCTAGTAGAAATCGCTCTGCCTCCAGGATACGATTCATCCCAATAAACTGCATATTCATATTAATACCCGCTCCCTGATGCCCCTATGCCTAGCTTTGGGCTGTATCTGTCTCTCCCATCTGGCAGCTGTCTGGCTGGCTGCTTGCGTCCCTCCCTTCCTCCTCTAGGCTTTTTACCACAGGGCCCCAGCTTGCTGCTACCTCCGCATCAGGGCCAACATCACTAATAATAATACAGCCAGCCTGCATGTCGCCACAGGCTGCTCCAACTCCGCTCTTTTATATTAGGCCACACAGTGAAACAGCTGATTGTGGATCTTCTACAGATGCACCTTTTGAGAGCCTTCTGTCGAGCAGCATCACCGCCTGGTAAGGCAACTGCACCACCCTCTACCTCATGGCTCTCTAGAGGTTGGTGTGGTCAGCCCAACGCATCACCGGTGGCACACTGCCTGACCTCACAGGACATTTACAGCACTCTGTCCAAGGAAGGCCAAGAAGATCATTAAGGACCTCAGCCACCCGAGCACAGGCTGTTCACTCTGCTACCATCTAGCAGACAGAGACCAAAAGACTGAGAAACAGCTAGAAACAATTAGATTATTATTTTTTTATCAATCTTCACACAATACCCGATAATGACAAAGTAAAAACAGGTTTTTATAATTTTGTTCTAATGTTTTATAAATAAAACTCTGAAATATCACATTTACATAAGTATTCAGACCCTTTAATCAGTACTTTGTTGAAGCACCGTTAGCAGTGATTACAGCATTGAGTCTTCTTGGGTATGACACTACAAGCTTGGCACACCTGTATTTGGGGAGTTTCTCCCATTCTTCTCTGCAAATCCTCTCAAGCTCTGTCAGGTTGGATGGAGAGCGTTGCTGCACAGCTATTTTCAGGCCTCTCCAGAGACGTTAGATTGAGTTCAAGTCCGGGCTCTGGCTGGGCCACTCAAGGACATTTAGAGACTTGTCCCGAAAACACTCCTGCGTTGTCTTGGCTGTGTGCTTACGGTCTGTGTCCTCTTGGAAGGTTAACCTTCACCCCAGTATGAGGTGCTGAGCGCTCTGGAGAATCTCTGCACTTTGCTCCGTTCATCTTTGCATCGACCCTGACTAGTTTCCCAGTCCCTGCCGCTGAAAAACGTCCCCACAGCATGATGCTGCCACCTCCATGCTTCACCGTAGGGATGGTGCCAGGTTTCCTCCAGATGTGGCTCTTGGCAGGCCAATTGTGCGTCGCCCCACGGACCTCCCGATAGCGGCCGGTTACGACAGATCCTGGGCGTGAACCCAGAGTCTCTGGTGGCACAGCTGGCGCTGCCGTACAGCGCCTTTAACCACTGCGCCACTCGGGAGTCCGAATCTTTGTTTCTCATGGGCTGAGAGTCATTTAGGTGCCTTTTGGCAAGTCCAAGAGTGCTGTCATGTGCCTTTTACTGAGGAGTGGCTTCCATCTGGTCACTCTACCATAAAGGCCTGATTTTGGTTGAGTGCTGCAGAAGAACCTTCCAGAAGGACAACCATATCTATCTCCAAAGATGAACTCTGGAGCTCTGTCAGAGTGACCATCGGGTTCTGGTTCACCTCCCTGACCAAGGCCCTTCTCCCCCGATTGCTCAAGTTTGGCCGGGCAGCCAGCTCTAAGAAGAATCTTGGTGGTTCCAAACGTCTTCCATTTAAAAATGGTGGAAGCCACTGTGTTGTTGGGCACCTTCAATGCTGCACAATTTTTTTGGTACCCTTCTCCAGATCTGTCTCATGAGCCCTACGAACAATTCCTTCGACCTCATAGCCTGGTTTTTGTTCTGACATGTGCTGTCAACTGTGGGGCCTTACATAGACAGGTGTGTGCCTTTCCAAATCATCTCCAATTAATTGAATTTACAACAGGTAGACTCCAATCAAGTTGTAGAAACATTCATGAAAACAGGATGTACCTCAGTTCAATTTTGAATCTCAAAGCAAAGGGTCTGAATACTTATGTAAATAAGGTATTTCTGTTCTTTATTTTTTGCAAAAATGTCTAAAACCTGTTTTTGCTTTGTAATTATGGGGAATTGTGTGTATAATAATGCTGTAACACAACAATATGTGGAACAAGTCAAAACGACTTGTAAGTCGCTTTGGACAAAAGCGTCTGCTAAATGGGATATATTATTATTATTATTATAAGAATAAGTCACTGTATCTACTTTAGATTGTGATTTTTTTTTCTTCTTCTTTTTCTTCTATTTGTTGCTAGCCATTCTACTGCACCGTTGGAGCTAGTAACAAAAGCATTTCTCTTCACCTGCTTTAACACATGCAAACCTGTGTCGAGACCAAAACTTTTATTTTAGTTCAAATGTTCTGCAATTGTTGTCACGGTTTTCAACGTGAGACTTAGCAGTATTGTGCAGACTTGGGCTTTGTTGTCAGCCAGTGTCACTTCTGTACTTAGATTCATCCCCACAGTGTTTGATTCAACATGAACTGGGTGCTTCTCATCCTCAGGATACAAAGCCTTAAACTATTAGGTCATATTCCCCACTGCACGATTAATTTTGAGTTTAGGCTATATGCTTACTCTATAATGTACGCCATGGTCAGATTAGTACTTCAAGGTACATTTTACATTCTTACTTAGTCCTCTTTGTTCCTGGAAGAACATAGGGTCTGTACGGAAGATTTCCAATGCAAATTCTGTTGTGACCATAAATCTTAAACTAAACTCTCTGGCCCTGAGCTTTAACGCCTAATTTATACCACTCTAAATGTTCTGCTCTTGGCTGTCTTTATTTGAAGACCATATTCAACTTGCTGATTATGTAGTACAGCTTAATCTCAGATGAATCTAGTTTTTACAGTAGCCTATCGAAGTCTCCTCTCCTGGGGATGCCTCAGCCCATATGGTACTGTAGATTGTCTTTCGCTGAACACCTGTCATCCTTAATCGAGGAGCTGAACAAGCCTCTCTTTTCCTGCCATCATGAGCTTTTATGTTTTTATGTGGTCTGTGATATTTCGGTCATTAACCTAAGCCTAAACTGTCAAATGGTGTGCAACTGTGCATTGATGTTTCCAGCTTGATTGATGTGATATCAATCACTGAGATGAGTGCTTGATACTGATACAGTAACACGATAGACAATACATTGTGCGTTACTGTATATTGATAGCCTCCAGCATAGTTCTACAAGGATTGCTTTTCTATCTTATAATAGAAACCAAATGGCACCCTATACCCTACATAGTGCACTACTTTTGACAAGATGGCCAATAGGGCCCTGGTCAAAAGTAGTGCACTATAAAGGTAATAGGGTGCCATTTGAGGTGCAATTCATGGTTATTTTGTGTGAGCTTATAGGAGGATATAGATGTCATTCTATTAACCAGACTCCAGCTTGTTATTTCCATTCCTTGCTGTACAGTAACTGTCTGTCTGTCCTGTTGCTGATGATATCTCCTGTTGTGTTTTTCCAGCTCCTGGAAGGCAGCTTCACGTCCCAGGTCAGCCATGAAGTCGACGGCCTTATCTTCCAGCCTTGCGGGGTGAGTCTGCCTTAAACACTGTTATTTGTGTCAAAGCACTGGGTTATGTCTACAGGCTAATTGCACAGCAGCACCAAGTTTTCATCGACCTCCCTCTAATAATAAGGCAGCGGGGTAGGACTCCACCTCAGGTTTCTGGAGCAGGTTATTTGTTAGGCTCACTCTTTGTCAGTCACCTCTACCTGCCCTCCTGTCACTGTGAAGGAAGGAATGCCCAAAACTGCACTCACACAGTCCACAGGTCAGACACGTGTGGAACAGCCACTGTCAGCACTGTAAAAGGGTCAAGGTAGGAAGGCCATCTCTGCTTTGTGTTGGTGGGAAATAGCCTTCTCTACCAACACTACTCTTACAATGTTGTGATGATATTATTACAACAGCGGTCCCGGGGAAGATTACCCTTATATGGGGAATGAATCGTGGACTTACATCATCTGCCTCCTTCAAGGAGGGACAGTGTCCCCTATTTGGATAGTTTGCAGAGACGTGTTTTTCTCTGGAGAGATACAACATGGCTCTGTACATAGTAAATTAATTAGCACAACATCACCTCAGATAACCGATAGTGTCTGCACAGCGTAACGGAAGGGGTGGCATTTAGAGAGAGATATGTGGTGGAGGTAAGTAGAATCAGAAGTGGTGTGCAGCTGTGCACACCTGCAGACGTTCAGGTTGATTGGGCGCAGGGAGGCAGAGTGTTTTACATACAAGTTGCTATTCCGATCTGACTCAACGTCTTCTCTCTGATGCTGCACATTGCGCGGCGTGCATCAACCCCGTCTCTTCCAAATACCGTCGGGGTACTACCTTCACAAATTCTCTAATAAAAAATATGCTTTACTCAGTCTGTGCTTTAGTTAGCTGCTACGGTAGGTGTCAAACAAACTATCAAGCAGTGTCTATGTATTTAACTACTTTTCCCTTTCTTGTGTCGAGGGCTGTTTTGCCCTGACCTCCTCTCGGAGTTCTCATTTATTTGCCATCAGGAGCCTTGTCGTCTTCCTTATGTCTGTGTGTTACAATATTGATTTCATATCCCTGGTCCAGCTGTAAATCATTGAGTAGCAACAAGAAAGTGATTGATCATCACTGAAATAGCCAAACCTGGAGATGGGACTATTTGACAAAGACAACACGGATCAATAGACAGGCATAGAAGGGAAGTAAAATACGTAGAACCTTTCCCCTAACTAGGAAATGAGGGTAGATTTGGACTCCAGCTAAAAATCCAACCTGTTTGCCTATATCCCTTGAGATGAATGTTCATTCGATCAGTTGTAAGTTCACAGGTGAAATATTTATATTCCTTCTTTGGGCTGGAGAGAGAGCTTGTCCAGCCATGCACCTGCTAGAAGAAAACAGCTTTTCAACCCCTGTTGTCATTTCCCTATGGGCAAAACAATGGCCATGGCTTTTTATTATGATCCAAGTTGTCAGATTGGATTCTCACTCAAGTGACTGTGCATCAAGGAATCAAGTTTTGCCTCAGTAATAGCACTAGCCATTTAAGTCAGTCTATTTTGTCTGAAAGCAAGCAGCAGCCTGAGATCACTCACCTGGGTTAATTCAGAACTTTCCCCCAGCGTCTACAACTCATTATTTTGGTTTGCACCCCCCCCCCCCCCCCTCGCCGTGAACAGTTTTGGTTTTGCGTCGCTCTGTAATTTTAGAAATAATGATTGAAGAATAAGAAAAGCTCAGTAGCTGTCAGGTAGCAGGAGCCAGTTTCCTGGGTGTGCTGGGCTGGGAATGAAATTAGGCTGCAGAGTGCAGGTTTGGCGCGGCTGCAGCAGCCCTGCACTCCACCGGAACTCAGAGTGGCTGGCTCTCCGACGGGAATAGGCGTCTCTTTCAGGGGAGCTAATTGATGTGTCGTTTTATGTTATTAATATCACAGTGGTAATTTCCTGTTCCCCCATTATAGCCAGGTACATTGGATACTCCCAAATGTCACCTTATTTCCATTATAGTGCACTACCTTTGACCAGGGCGCATAGGACTCAAAAGTAGTCCACTATATAGGGTGCCATTTGTTACGCAGACACCGTGTTTGCCTCTTTCCCACTTGGTTCTTACCCTTCTTGTTCTCCCTCATAACAATTCCATTGATCAATGATCCTCGCATATTTTTTGAACAGTTCTGGCTTGGAAATTCTTCCATTTTCTCAGAAGCCCTTTTTATGATTGGCTTTGGAGCATAAGCCCCACTTTAGGAGTAAGTAGGGGCTGTGTGGAAAATACTAATTACGGTCCATTTTCGGTGTATATCTTTTTGCTATTAAAGTCAGGAGTGTACATTGTTGTAATTTATGGCTGTATTTATTTAAAAAACATGTTAGCTACATTAGGTACTGTGCTGAGAAAGCCTTCGGGCACAATATGTTCCACATTTAAATAAACATAGAATAAAGAATATGTTTGGGAGCCATCATTGACTTTTCGTCTGTAGAAATAGCCCTGCCTGGCTCCCACAATAAGGTTGTGTCCCAAATCGCACCCTATTCCTCACATAGTGCAGTAGTTTTGACCTGAGCCGTATGGGCCCTCTTTAAAAGTAGCTCACTGTGTAGGGAATAGTGTGCCTTTTGGAACACAGCCTAAGCCTCTGTCTGCATACCCAATATTTGTGATGCTTGTTGATTGTTGTAGCCTAGCTGAGGGTCAGAGTGCCCTCTGTGACTGATGGGGTGCACCTGATAAGTTTTCAGCTCTGACTAAGAGGCGGATTGGATGCATACTGGCCTTTTTCGAGGTTTGGACGCTTATGTGGTGGTCTGATGTAGGACTCGAAATGGCCGAGCTGTCTATAGGCTTGCTGGAGGAGAGGCTGCCAGGCCGGATAATGTTGCTGAATGACCTTCCTCCCTCCTCAAACCAACAGCGAAGTTCACAGTGAAGGGGCCGACGTGAGTAAACACTCACTGCTGTCATCATGAAGTGCTTTGTGCGGCTAGTAAAGGACCATATCATCTCCACCTTACCCGATTCACTAGACCATAACAATTCGCATATCGCCCCAACAGATCCACATACCACGCAATCGCCATTGCACTGCTCACTGCCCTATCCTACCTGGACAAGAGAAATACTTACGTAAGAATGCTTTTCATTGACTACAGCTCAGCCTTCCAACGCCATAGTACCCTCCAAGCTCATCACTAATCTCAGGGCCTTGGGTCTGAATTCCTCCCTGTGCAACTAGGTCCTAGACTTCCTGACGGGCCGACCCCAAGTGGTGAAGGTAGGCAACAACACCTCCGCCACGATGATTTGAACACGCAGGCCCCACAGGGGGTGCGTGCTCAGCCCCCTCCTGTACTCCCTGTTCACCCATGACTGTGTAGTCACGCACGTCTCCAACTCAATCATCAAGTTTGCTGACGACACAGTAGTGGGAGGCCTTATTACCAACAACGATAAGACAGCCTACAAGAAGAAGGTGAGAGCCCTGGCGGAGTGGTGTCAGGGAAATACTTTCCCTCAACGTCAACAAAACAAAGGAGCTGATTGTGGACTACAGGAGACAGCAGAGAAAGCACGCCCCCATCCACATCGACAGAGCTATAGTGGAGAGGGTCAAAAGCTTCCAAGTTCCTCGTCGTGCACATCACTAACAATTTGAAATGGTCCCTTCATACAAAGAGCGCAACAACACCTCTTCAACTTCAGGAGGCTGAACAAATTTGGCTTCGCCCCTAAGAACTTCATTAATGTCTACAGATGCGCCATTGAGAGCATCCTTTCGGGCTATATCAATTGCACCGAAAGCGACCACATGGCTCTCCAGAGGGCACACTGCCTGCCCTCCAGGTGTCTACAGCACCCGGTGTCACAGGAAGGCCAAGAAGATCATCAAGGACTTAAGCCACCCGGGCCACGGCTTGTTCACCACGCTACCATTTAAAAGGAGAGTCCGTAGAGGCCAGAGTATGTGAGCTGGAAGTCTCGCTTTCCAACCTCTCCGCTAAAAACCACTCCGCGCTTCCGCTCCAAATTCGCTCCATTCATTAAATTCACAATTTAACCAACATCCATCTATTTTTGTGACTATCTGGACCTACCATTTGGTTTTGAATTATTGAAAGCAAACGATATGGATTTGAATGTAAAATATTTGAATAAACATGAAAAGGTGAATGTAAAAAGCAAACATAATTTCAAATAGGCTACATGTCATATTAAACAGCATATAAAAACTCTTAAATAGGTCAGGAGCCAGACAGGGAGCCTAAGAAAGAACGTAAATTAATTATTTAGGCTCTATTATTTCAAGGATAAAGCCAACAAATAAATGCATTGTGAAGCATTTGCGTGTGCGACACAATAGGCTGGTAGGGGCATAAAGCAATAAGCATTTAAATGACTTTTTCGTTGTATTAAATCATTATAGTCTTTAACTTGCGCATATAGCCTGACTCAGAATTAAATAAAACATTTAACAAAAAATGACTTGGTGCCTTTGGCCAAATTCGTGTTTCTAAAAATGAATTCAGTCTGTGGCTTCAGGCTCATGTGATGGTGCCTGGAGAGCAGGCCAGGAGTGGAGAATATCCTCTCCCATACTTGAGGAGCCACTGGGGATGCTAAACACTTCTTGGGCCACTCTTGCCAAGCTGAGCAGAGATGCAGAGTTGTTTTTATTTATTTAGGTAGGCCTAAAGGTTTTTGGGCAAAATAAGCCAATCAAAATGGAAAGTCCTTGAATATGCTACGCCTATTGGGCCATAATCAATTATGGCCAATTGTATAGAAAATAGAACAATAATGAACTAAACGTTTTAAGAGCTCATATTTTTTGTTTATTATTTTTGCTACAATGGCGAGCATGGTTATCTACCCACCTCATTCCTTGCTTTTAGCATGTTCACGTACTGTAGTAAGTACACCATCATGCTTTCGTGTTACGTGTCTTTTCAGATTCCACAATGATTCTTGAGCTGTTGACACGACAATCACCGCACGCCTTCTCTTGATTTTGGTCGTCATCTTTGTAAGTCACCTTGATTTAGCATCTGTGTGTTTTATCAGTTTCTTTATTAAAATATTTAACTCCATGACAGTAGCTAAAGCAAGGGGGCCATAGGAGCGCACAAGTAGACTACACATGCATGCTGGGCGGGCATGCCCTGAGCTCTTGAAGTGAGTGCTTACTGGAGTGAAATTAGAGCGGGAGCGAACGCCGAAGCACCAGGTTTTGGGAATCTCGCTCCGCGCTCTAGTCAAGTTGGGCACGATCCACCCCAGCTGCTCTCTGCTCACATACTCCGGTGCAAGTGCTTCAAAGCTGGGACGGAGAGACTGAGAAACAGCTTCTATTTCAAGGCCATCAGACTGTTAAACAGTTGCCCTGAACCTCAGTCTCTGTTCTAGCGGCTTACCCCCGATACTCTACCCTGCACCTTAGAGACTGCTGCCCTATAAACACTGGTCACTTTAAAAATGTTTTACGTACTGTTTCCCCCATTTAATATATATACATACTGTATTCTAGTCATGGCTCATCTTACAGTATCTCACTTTTTTTTCTGGGTTGTTTTTTTATTTTATTGTTAGGTATTACTGCACTGTTGGAGCTAGAAACACAAGCATATTGCTTCACCTGCGAAAACATCTGCAATTAATTTTAATATATTGAGAAACATTCAGTTCAGTAGAACTCTTGATAGTTTGTCTTGATGGGCTATTTTGGAGCATCTGTACTGCCTTTGGTGAACAGCCTGCCGTGATTGCTTTTCATCATGTGCGAATCAAACCTGTCAGTGTGTTTTGAAGCTGTGGGCTGTGTGAAAATGTTCAAGACAAGTACAGGAAACAGGGAGACAGCTGTCCATACCATCCATCTTGTCATCAGGTCTCTTTACCTCTCTGTATGTTACTTAATTATCAGTTAAATTTACAAGTTATCACAGCATGATATAAATTGCTTTTCTTATTCAGACTTACCTCACACGTTTAACCAGGGGGCTAATACATATTCCATGTGTTACTGCGTCAAAGCGCCTCTGTTCAAAGAGAGAGAAATGTTTAAGTAGTGCACTATAAAGGGAATAGGGTGCAATTTGAGGTGCAGGGTGTGTTCTCCAATAGTGCTCTGCCTACAGTGGTTCTTCAATTAAAAATTGCATTCATACTGTGGTATAGCATGCGGGACACCGTGGTACAGTATGGTGCATGACCGTGCATGCCGTTATTGCTCGTTCGTACCACCAGACGGGAACTTTGAGCATATCTACTCCATTTATTAATCACGGCATTTGAAGTTGAGCAGAGCTCATCGTACCATGCAATTGTGAATACACTTCATAATTACAATTTCATAAAACATCTGTTAATGCAAGTCTTTCAAAAATATAAATATTTGCACAATATTGTGTGAAATAGTCGGATGGTTAAAGGCCAACATTTGGTCATTTCAAATAAACCTGGTCGTTTCAATTCAAATTTGACTGGTTCCATTCTCTTTTATTTACGTTTATTTTTGTTTTTAAGAATTAATTTTCTTCCTGAAGAACACCAACCTCTCCTTTCATTCAATTTAGTTTTGATCACCAATTAGCTATTATGAGAGCTTTGGCTGACTATTGTCCAATTTAATGGCTCATCAAGGCGTGTACTGTGGCCAATCACTACCATCACTACTATAAGCCCAGTACTGTATTGTAAAAATAAAAACACAGCATCTACAGTAGTAGAAATATATTATTGAATTAGACGAAGTGCAGATGTTGATTAAGCTACTGTACAGTGTCCCTCGCTCTTTTCAATGTATCATTCTCTGCCAATGCGGCCTGGCACGCCGTCAGTGCCACCTGGCTCTGAACCAATGCATCAGCCATTGCCCGTATCTCTGCCCTCAGAGAATGTTTCTCTTTCTGCTTGTCTCTATTCAATGCCCCAAATAACTCTACATCACAGTTTCTGTTAGCCGGTATTAGCCGACTGTTGTCCAATTTTAAAAAATGTAGAAACCAATGAATAAAATTTGCGCCGACCAATTGTCCGTGAGAAGAAGAAACAATCCCATTGCGAAATAATGCTTTTTAGCCTATTCATTGGTGGAAATACCAGTCGCTAGAAATACATTTGACTGATCATGCTTATTGGTCTATAGGTTAATTTGCATAATTTTGTGGAATAAAATTGGCGCGTGTGTACAGTAGATTTGTTATGCATTTTATTTATCAAACGCATACAGATACAGAGCCTTGGAGTAGAAAATATGTCAGACAGCGCCAGAGTTGCTGCTGTAGCATCTTATGGTGCTTCCAAGATAACAGGGAACTGAGAAAAATACATGGTCAAATCATGACATCAGTGATCTTCAGGTTGGAATGTTGGAGCTCTAGAAAGAGGCCTGAGTTCCCAAGTTGGAATTCCAAGTTGGATGACTGGACAAAAAGATTTTTCCCAGTCGGAGCTCGTTTTGTTCCGAGTTCCCATTTCGGAAGTTAGATATTTCCGAGTTCTCAGTTGTTTTGAATGCTGCATCAAGCGGCAATTGAAGGTAGGATTCATCAGCACGTCACACACCACTTTGCAATGTGCTGGAGGCAGTATGCATTTTGAAAGCATCTACACCCCTTCAAATTAGTGGATCCGGCTATTTCAGACACACCCGTTACTTACAGGTCTATATGTATATAATCGAGCACACAGCCATGCAATCTCCATCGACATACACTGGAAGTAGAATGGCCTTGTTGAAAGTCTGAAACGTCTAGGGAGCAACAATGGCTCAGCCGCAAATTGGTAGACAACACAAGCTCACAGAATGGGACCGCTAAGTGCTGAAGCGTGTAAAAATCATCACCACTCACTACTGGGATCGACAGCCGCACAAGAACTATTCGTCGGGAGCTACATGAAACGGGTTTCCATGGCCGAGCTGGTCTGACTCATCCCAAACCATCTCAATTTGGTTGAGGTCGGTGGATTGTGGAGGCAAGCTCATCTGATGCACCACTCTGTCACTCTCCTTGGTAAAATAGCCATTACACAGCCTGGAGGTGTGTTGAGTCATTTCCCTGTTGAAAAACAAATGATTGTCCCACTAAGCCCGAAGCCGATGGGATCACATATCGCTGCAGAATGCTGTGGTAGCCATGCTGGTTAAGTGTGCCTTGAATTTTAAATCCCAGACTGTGTCACCAGCAAAGCACCCCCACACCATAACACCACCTCCTCCATGCTTCACGGTGGGAAATACTCATGCGGAGATCATCCGTTCACCCACACCACGTCTCACGAAGACACAGCGGTTGGAACCAAAAATCTTAAATTTGAACTCCAGACCAAAGGACAAATTACCACCGGTCTAATGTCCATTGCGAGTGTTTCTTGGCCCAAGCATGTCTTTTCTTCTTATTGGTGTCCTTTAGTAGTGGTTTCTTTGCAGCAATTCAACCACGAAGGCCTGATTCATGCAGTCTCTGAACAGTTGATGTTGAGATGTGTCTGTTACTTGAACTCTTTGAAGCATTTATTTGGAATGCAATTTCTGAGGCAGATAACTCTAATGAACCTATCCTCTGCAGCAGAGGTATCCTCTGAAGCAGAGGTCCTCATGAGAGCCAGTTCCATCATTAACGCTTGATGGTTTTTGCGACTGCAATTGAAGGAATGTTCAAAGTTCTTGAAATGTTCCTTATTAACTGACCTTCATGTCTTAAAGTAATGATGGACTGTCGTTTCTCTTTGCTTATTTGAGCTGTTCTTTCCATAATATGGACTTGGTCTTTTACCAAATAGGGCTATATTCTGTATCCCCCCCCCCCCCCTACCTTGTCACAACACAACTGATTGGCTCAAACACAGTAAGAAGGAAAGGAATTCCACAAATTTACTTTTAAGAATGCACACCTGTTAATTGAAATGCATTTCATGTGACTACCTCATGAAGCTGGAAGAGAGAATGCCAAGAGTGTGCAAAGCTGTCATCAAGGCAACAGGTGTCTATTTGTAGACTCTCAAATATAAAATCTATTTTGATTTAACAATAGTAAAAAAAAAAATAGTAAAAAATAAAGAAAAACCCTTGAATGAGTAGGTGTTCTAAAACTTTTGACCGGTAGTGTAGGTCTCCTGATTTTGAACCTGATCAAACTTGTTTGGCATCATCTGAAAACATATATTCCTAGCTCTGCCAAGCCTACAAAACAAAGATCAACTTTTGAATGCCATCAAGACGTTTTGGCTAGACTAACTAACAATACAGCAATGCAACAAATACATTGATGATATCATGGTCTTGGCGCTGGGGGGAAGTGCAACTAAAATCTAGTTGAAGTAAACATCTGCATTTTGTATCATTCTTTATTAAGAAAAACCAAAGAGCTTGATAAACAAATACAGTAGATACTCCTTTCTATTGAATATACTGTATATAAATCATGACCTATTATAAAGTTGATTTGCTTCATTGTTTAAATTAGAAACTGTTGGCCTTATGTTGTCTGTAGACACGGAGGCACAACTTGTGGCAATTGGGGGGAATTTTTCACACACAGGCCAGGCTAATGCGGCTAATTGATTACCGGTATTTTTACTTTGTCACACTATTGTAAAGTGTGAAAAACTATAATACTGTTTGTTTGCCTGGCTGAGTGAATGAGCTGAAATATTCTGAAACTAATGAAGCAAATGAGGCTTGGTCTATTTAGAAGGATATTTTGCAGCATAAAGCTTTATTTGTGATTTGAAAACCGAGAACAGAAGAGATACTAGTTTCAATGGCATATGAGGAAGTGTTTATAAATTAATTCCCTCAAGTTTGAATGGTCTGGTTTTGCTAAGCTATTGAAGCAAGGTAAGAAATTCCTCATAAGGTCTATATGGAGTAAAACGTCCACGTTTCAAACAATTAATGGTTTATATTCTGTTTCAGCTTCATGATTTGAAAGTGGCGCATTATTCCCAACAATTTATAGGCCTACAGCTGAGCTGCCCAACCCTCTTCCTGGAGATCTACTGTCCTGTAGGTTTTCAGTCCATCCCAAATTTAGCATATCTGATTCAGCTAGTTAAGGTCTTGTTGAGCAGCTAATTAGTAGAATCCGGTGTGTTAAATTAGGGTTGGACTGAAAACCCTCAGGACGGTGGATCTCCAGGAAGAGGGTTGGGCAGCCCTGGTTTGCAGTATGCATAGCCAAATCACTGATACCATCCTGTATTTAAGATTCCTGCCCCTCAGCCCTGCCTCTTTTCTTTGCTCGTTGTCTGGAACTTTGTTGAACTGGTATAAATTGCTAGTTGGGCCATGGTGTGGGGGCATTCCAATGAGTTGTGTCCGGGGCTGTTGGAACCCGGATCTGTTGTGTTTATACCCAGCTTAAACTACACATTCTTTCTGATCGTCTTTGACATACGCAGTTTGTCTCCTCTCGCTGCAGCTCGTCTCTATTGAGTTATGATGTGGATTATAATAAATTGACTTATTTTTAGGAGGTAGATGCATTTTTAGTTAGGGCAAATCAGGTCTGTGATTCTGACTTTACGCGAATGCAGCCTGGCACTCCGTCAATGCCGCCTGGCTCCGGATCAATCCATCAGCCGTCGCACGTCTCTGCCCTCAGAGTTTCTCTTTCTGCTGGTCTGCCTTCAATGACTCGATCTTTGAATCTGATCCATCTGCACCAGATGAGCTGAATGTTACTGCCCTGGGCCCCCGATCTTTGCTGTACTGAAGAATTGAAAAAAAAAATCTTTAGAACAGACTAGCTGGGATTGATTAGAATTTGTTTGTAAATTATTATTGTATTTGTGTTTACACTGTTCCAAACGGTCAGAAAAAAGATTGTAATCAAACAGCAACTGTTTGACACATACTGTAATAAGGACGCAGCGCTCGCTCCTCCTACCCTCCTTGATTTCCTTATTATTGTTTTTACTATTATCATTATAGTAATAAGTCATGTCATTATCATTCGTGGGCATGGTAGACTCTATTCTACCTTCGTTCAGAAGACTGACCGCAGCATCTATCTGTAGCCTAAACTGTGGCACAAGTTGGGGGATTTTTCACACCTAGCCAAGCTATTAGACTATCCTTTTGTAAATTAACGGAGGTGTGAATGTTTTGTGCAGAGTCTCTCTCTCTCCTCTCTCACTAGAGTCCTGCATTAAAACAAATGTTGGGTAGTCCCAGAGTTGAACTTGAATAATAATGGCACAATTACACTTGACATGTTGACTGAAGATTTCCACCCCAATTATTTTTAAGAAATTGGAAGAAGTCCGAGTGATGAATGGACTGTTTGAAGTTATTGTTTTAGTAGCTTTATTTGTTGGCTAATTCAGTCTTTCATCGAAGTAATGACTGGAATATTTGTGCAACTTAAATGGGCTAATTCTTTGCAAAATGTTCTTGTTTTAGTATGTTTATTTGTTTTCTAATTTAGGCTTTCATTTATAGACCATACGCAGGCCATATAGGAGTTTAGACCAGTTAGTCCGGATAAGAGTTGAGTAGGCCGATTCAAAATAAATGTAGGGTTTTTTTAAGCCTATATTCAATTCTGGGACTTGATTATTTAGGTTTAAATTAGAAGGCTCTTTCAAAGCAATTTGAGTTGTCAATGTGCCACGTTGCATTTTGAAAATAAAAATAAAAAATATAGAAAAATATATAATTTCCTCCATAGCATGGTTTCTTTTTATCAAAATGTTGAATATACATGCAGACAAATTAAGTCATGCAGGAAAGCGGAATAATAGCCTACTGTCTGGATTCATAAAAACAATTATTCTAAATAAATGTGTTATTTTTGTCATTTCAAGGATCGGCTCTCGGGAACTCATAAGAGGCACTTTTCTTTCTTCAACATAATTCCTTCATTCAGAAGGTTAAACCCATAGGTCTTAAGCCATCAGTAAATTTCAATTAGATTTACCAGGTTCAGTTTTCAGTTTTTTTCACTGCCTATAGCAGAGAGTGATGCCGAGGTAGAAATGTCATGTTTTATGGGATTTTGTTTATACTAATTTCAATCTGTCAGCTCCTCTGACTGGCTAGTATTCACCTAAAAATATGTGTTTATGCAAATCATTAGTTAGCTAGATAGCTATCAAATTAATTGTGCAAAAATATGATGGCTAACATCAGTGGCGCTGACAGATGTGTTTCACTCTATCCCATAAAACATTACATTGCTACCTAGGCTTCAATTAGTTAACACAATTTTAAAGTTTATTAGGAAGTTTAATTATTTTTATTTATTGTTTTACCCCTTTTTCTACCCAATTGTGGTATCCAATTGGCAGTTAATCTTGTTTCATCGCTGCAACCCCCGTACGAACTCAGGAGAGGCGACGGTCGAGGGCCGTGCGTCCTCCAAAATACAACTCAACCAAGCCGCACTGCTTCTTGGTACAATGCCCACTTAACCCAGAAGCCAGCCGCACCAATATGTCGGAGGAAACACCGCATACCTGGCGATCGTATCAGCGCGCACTGCACCCGGCCCGCCACAGTAGTGGTGGCAAGTGCGCGATGGGACAAGGACATCCCGGCCGGCCAAATCCTCCCCTAACCCGGACGACGCCAGGGTCTCCAGGTCGCGGCCGGCTACGACAGATCCTGGACAAACTCAGAATCTAGTGATCTAATCATTGCGATGCAGTGCCTTAGACCACTGCGCCACTCGGGAGGCCCAAAAGTTGAAATCTTAAGTTAGACACTCACAAACAACTTTGGTAGGTAGCTAGCTAGATAGCTTGGTTTCCATTTTCCATCAGATTTTTTTGTAATCCCCCTGATTGGTCATCAACGGTTACTTGTCTTAGAACTCATGTGTTCACCAGAAACGGCTTCTGGTGAACTGTTTGCCACTGGTGGCAATCAATATTGTTGCCACAGACTCAAATGGAACCTCGAGAGAATTGTTTGTCAGAAGAGAAAAAAACTCTGGCGAACTGTTGTGGCAATAAATATTATTGTTGAAAAAGGTCTGCCTCAGATTCACCATTACTGGCAACATTTTCTGACACACTATTTAAATTGCAGCAAATTTGGTTTGCAACAAAATACGTTTTTGTAAAAAAAGGTTTTCACAATGTGCATAAATGAGGCCCATTCTGATGACTTGCCTGTAGGTTTTTTGTCGCTGTAGTCCACTCTTTTTCATTCAGTTTCTTAATTACATCTGCAAAGGAACTCACTTTATATAAACTAGGGCTATCACTCTCTTCACACTTAATTTCAGAATTCATTCTTTGTTGTTTTTTTTAGGGAGGAAACCAAAAGCATAATCAGCGTTCTAACTCCCCCTTGCGATAGTCTGGCGCTATGACGGAAATACGCTGCATCATAAGTTCTACACTTTTAATTGAGGAACCACTTCTCAGTCTACGGTCACCTGCCTCCCCTGTTTATCCTATCACCACTGTTTGCCCTCAGTCTGAAACATCAGCTCCATCAGTGTGTGCATCAATCACCTCCTTTCTCTACAGGTGGCACGGAGAGCCAGGCCCCCTCTTATCCTCCCCCTCATATCTTTGTCACCAGGAAGGATGTCTGTCCGTTCGATGTTAACTGGCTCCCCTGCGGTAATGCTTCCCAGTGGGACTGTTATCTGCAGCCGCTCAGTCGGCTCATAGCACGGCCACTGCCTCAGACACCCCACTGGACCACATATCTATCTGTCACACTGGGGCTACTGACCAGAAGAAAATCAACAGGCCCTACACAGCACCACTAACTGACACCAAGTGTGTGTCCCAAATGGCACCATGTTCCTTCAAACGTGGTGCACTATAGGGAATAGGGTGCTACTTGGGACGTGTCCGATGCCTTGTGTTAATCAGGGATTATGATTTGTGTCTTTTCTATTCTTAGACCAGTCCCTGTCTGTCTCGGATGTAAATTAAATTGTGTTTTGTAATGATTGTGGGATGGGGCTTTCCAAGAAGCACAATCATGCCTGACCTCATTACTGATTATACAGTATGCCATATCAGAGATGGGTATTTTCTTATTTAGACTTTTCTCTCTCATAACTTAGCTTCTTGAGGTGTAGATTGACATAAGCAGATGGTCTGTTCACAATTTATCTGATGTACTGCCAACCATTTGGAGTAAGGTTACTGAGTAAGGTCGTAACGTTGATGTACTGTCGGAAAGATGTGTGTTTTGTTATGTGTGATGTCTTGATGCTAGCTGGTGTGATGTCTTGGTTAGAATCACCTTTATTATTTTACACATACAAAGAATGTGGTGGTCCATGTGAAAGCACATTCTCCTCTTGTGCATGACAAGCAGCCTGTCAAACCTGCTGTTCTCTGGAGGTGCTACTGCAACAACAGTCTGTGCTTCCACTGAAAAGGACACTGCAAAGTACTTGTTTTTGTTTAATTGCTTTAATTTGCTTCAAGCCAACAGTGTGTAGAACCTTAAATGGTTAGAGTGAGACTCTAACAATAAAGCCCTTTTTCTACTTACCCAGAGTTCGATGAACTCGTGGATACCATTTGTATGTCTATTCGTGCAGAAGTTGGAGATAGTTTTGTGAGCCAGACCAGCTTATTTGCCAGAATCTCACACACTATCCCTTTAAGAACAATAAATGTACTTTTAGAAGCTTAACCCCCAGGTGTGGGAGTTTTTTTCATTAGCTTGAACTAAAGCGAGCAGAAGGCAGGGAAGAGTAGTAATTATTACCATGGTGTTATTTACTCAGCGTAGAGGGATACAACCTCTAACTGTGTTAGCCAATTAGGAGACATCCATCAGAACGATAAGCTTAATAATATGCCATTAGCAGACATTTTTACAAAATCAACTTTGTCATATACGCATATGTTTTTGTCTATTTGGGTGGCCCCAGGAATCGAACCCACAATCCTGGCGTTGCAAGCGCCATGCTCAACCAACTGAGCAATACCCCTCCAAACAAACAAATGTCAGGTAGTGTTACCTATGCCCAGTAGAACAGAGCCCCTCACACACACATCCGTGTGTCCCAAATAGCATCCTATTCCATATTGCTCTGGTCAAAAGTAGTGCACTACATAGGGAATAGGGTGCCATTTGGGATGCACACATTTTGACGATGAACAGAGTATTAATGCCAGTCGGTGCTTGGATCTGACTGCTAGATGTCCAGGCAGTAATATAATCACAGCAGTGGTTCTTACTCACTGCTCTTCGGTTATCTTGCCCAACACAGTGTTCTTGGGAAATGTTTCTTTGTGTGGGGGGCATTAACAGAACAGGGTCATCGTCACAGATGGCTAAATAGCAAATGGGCCACCGCTCCAGATGATCTTTGTACAGAGTGTACGAAAACCCATAATACCCCCCCCCCCTTAATAATACTTCATTTCCAATGGAGAAGAAAATAAAATGACGCAAATATATCATGGTGCGGACTCTGGTCCCAATGTGGGAGGGCTGTGGTAGATTGGAGTGATTTATAATGAAATATTGTTACTTGGATATGATTATAGCTAATCTTTCACTCAGTGGATAACAGATGAATTTGGTTTTATAAATGAGCCCGTGCATCCCTTTAAACATCACTTCCTCCTAATACACTCATTCTGCTCATTTTGGGAAAATTGTCCCTGAGATAACTGATAACTGATACTGACACTCCTCCTTTGTCTCTTAAATGATATCATCAATTTAGATGGAATGTTTTCGACTCTGGGCTTATAAATGTATACGTCGGTATCTTTGGGCGGTGGCTGTGGACACTTCTCTGCAGGGTGTTTGTTGCATGATTTATGCTGCACTTAGGTTATGCGTGCGTGCTTGCGTGCATATCTGAGCACTGACAGAGGCGGCTCCTCTCCTGGGAGGGGATTTAGTGGAGGGCTCCCTCCTTTGTCTCTATTCCTCAGCAACACTAACAAAGAGCCTGCCGTGGAGCAAACAAAAAGCTGTTATTCAAAGAAGAGAACTCTCTGTGAATATTACTGTGATGGGAAGGGAGTGATCTCTAAGCAATAGATCGTCATTTGACTTATGCTATATTTGAAATGTACGCTATATAATATCATTCACAATTCAGCCTTGCCATTTCTGCACTTGTGTCAGATGATTGATTATATTGTAATAGCAGAATACAGCTCTGTATCTTTGCTTTGTAGTTGTCTCAAACGGCACTGGGCACCCTGTGTTCTCTATGGGCACCAGGAACACCTCATTCCAGAGTGACACGTCACCAGAGTCCTCTGATGATCCCCCTGACTGTTCCGTCATATTGGCAGTGTGGAGAGGTGATCTTTACATCCCAGCAGGCTAATCGCAGTATAGTGGGCATCACTGGTGCTACTCCTCCACAGTAGGTCCAGATGGCATGAAGAACCGGACAGAAACAGGCCGGAGTATACTCAGCCTTCAGTGCCTTTCCACTGGGCAGCACCACCCTCGTGTTGTCTGTCCTACTATGGCAAACCCACTGATTTCATCGGCAGTGACAGTTGGCTGTTTATATGCAATGTGCGATCGATCACATATATAAATGGAATTGCTAGATGGAGTGCTATGTGTTCACGTCGAGTGTCTGTTTTGCACTTTCATAATGTAGACACTCCTGCGAAACAACAGTAATAAAACATTTTAAAAGTACTTTTCCTTCAGAGAATCAACTCGAAGGTCTCCCAGGAGTCTAGAGTCTCGAGGGGTAAGTTAGTCGCCGTGGTTTTTATTGAGGACAGCATAATTCCTTACCTGTATTCATCTAAATCCTTCGCCCATCCAATGTGTGTGAGGGAAATGTAGGTTCTTCTTAGGTATATCTGTGTTCCTTCTGTTCCTGCTGTTATCATTTGTCTACAGGACACCACTCAAGTATGTCCAATATCTGTTGTCCTAAATCATGTTTGGCATGACAATTAGTGACAGAAGGAATTGGCGTGATTGCGCAAACTGACTGGCACTCAGACTAGTTATAATGGAGATGGCTGTCGTTTTACTGGCTCCTAACCAACTGTGCTGTTTTGTTCGTTTTTGTCACATTGTTTGTAACTCATTTTGTATATAATGTTGCTGTTACCGTCTCTTATGACAGAAAAGTGCTTCTGGACATCAGAACAGTGATTACTCACCTCGAACTGGACAAAGATTTGTTCTTTTAATTAGTCCGACGCGAAGGATATATACTGCTTTTTCTTCACCGTCATCAGTGTGAAGAAAAGATGGAGGAAAAGGGGGAGTTGGGCTGGGGGCCCAGTAATAATTCATCAACGAGTAGGTAAACTACCACTTCCCTCTATTATTGGCCAACGTGCAATCATTGGAAAACAAACTTGAAAACAAACTTAATCTACTAGTAAGACTATCCTACCAACAGGACATTAAAAACGTTAATATTTTACGTTTCACCGAGACGTGGCTGAACAACGACACAGATCATATAGAGCTGGCTGGCTTCTCCGTGTATCGGCAGGGCTGAGGAGCTACTTCTGGTAAGCCATGGGGTCGGAGGGGGAGTGTCTATTTGTCAATCACTGCTGGTGCGCGATGTCTAATATTAAAGAAGTCTCGAGGTATTGCTCGTCTGAGGTTACACTAGACCACACTATCTACCAAGAGAGGTCTCATCTATATTATTTGTTGCCATCTATTTACCACCACAAACTGATGCTGGCACTAAGACCGCTCTCAACTAGCTGTATAAGGCCATAAGCAAACAAGAAAATGCTTGTCCAGAAGCGGCGCTCCTAGTGGCCGGAGCCTTTAACGCAGGCAAACTTAAATCAATTTTTCCTCATTTCTACTAGCATGTCATGTGCAACCAGAGGAAAAAAACTCCTTTACCACCTTTACTCCACACACAGAGATGCACACAAAGCCTCTCCCTCGCCCTCCATTTGGCAAATCTGACCAGGATTTCTGCTTACAAGCGAAAACTAAAGCAGGAAGTACCAGTGACTCGCTCAATAAGGAAGTCGTCAGATGACGCGGATGCTACGCTATAGGACTGTTTTGCTAGCACAGACTGAAATATGTTCCCGGATTCTTCCAATGGCTTTGAGAAGTATACCACCTCAGTCACCGGCTTCATCAATAAGTGCATCGACAAAGTCGTCCCCACAATAATGTACATTTCCCAACCAGAAGCCATGGATTACAGGCAGCAACTGCACTGAGCTAAAGGCTAAAGCTGCATCTTACTAAGAGCGTGACACTAATCCGGGCTGCCCAGTGACGTGAGCCTACCAGACAAGATAAATGCCTTTTATGCTAGCTTCGAGGCAAGCAACACTGAGGCATGCATGAGAGCACCAGCTGTTCCGGACGACTGTGTAATCACGCTCTCCGTAGCCAATGTGAACAAGAACTTTAAACAGGTCAACATTCACAAAGCTGCGGGGCCAGACAGATTACGAGGAAGTGTACTCAATGTATGTGCGGACCAACTGGCAAGTGACTTCACTGACATTTTCAACCTCTCCCTGACAGTCTGTAGTACTTACATGTTTCAAACAGACCACCATAGTCCCTGTGCCCAAGAAACCTGCCTAAATGATTACCGCCCCGTAACACTCACGTTGGTAGCCTTGAAGTGCTTTGAAAGGCTGGTCATGGCTCACATCAACACCATCATGCCGGAAACCCTAAACCCACACCAATTCGCACACCGCCCCAACAGATCCACAGATGATGCAATCTCAAACTCCAGTGGCTTATTTTTCAAATTGTCATGTTTTGTTTCTAAGTGTTTGCACAAGACTGAAGGTTTCCCGCTAGTGAGTAATGGTTAATGTGATTGGATATTAGTTATTTGACTAGGCTACCTGTATTTTACAATTTGTTGTTATTTCGCTCAACACTAGATGGCTTAATTTTATTTTGGCAGTGGAACAAGGCTACTCGGGCGAGGAAGAGAAACTCACCCAAATGTATTTTTTTTTTAAAGGAAAGACAAGTGAATCATGGTTTAATTTGTCATACCCCCGACGGCATTGCGCGTATCCCCACCCCATTTTGGGAATACCTATAGTGCATGAAATGGAGTTTGCAAAAGAAATGGCCACAGGAGTGATGCATATAATCATCATGATATCATTCTGACAGGTAGGCATGGGCCATCTGGGCTACCATCTAGCAGAACACGGTTAAGCCTATCGCATCGCTGTATCTTTCCCGGTCCTTAATTGTTTCAATCCTGTGACGTTTTACTTCATATTATGAGGCATGTCTTACCTTGCTTCAAAGTAGCCTATAGCCAAAATCCCACAATAGAAACATGGAGGCAGTTATTTTTATAACGACTTCCTCATATTGGTTTTCTTTCCACGTTCTTTCATTGTCTAGCAGCCAAAGGCATTATCCTAATCATATTAACAACCCATGATAGTTGTTGCATCTTTAAATCCCCCCTCTTCCTCATGGATATTTCCATCTCTGTCCATGAAACCTCTTGCATGTGCATTTTAGAACAGTGTTTTCCCGCAGATTGCATTTTTGAACATTCACGCATAGGCCTACTGCCGTGTGTACATTGTTGCACCTAAAATGTGAATAAATAATAGTTTATCAACATTTTAAGCTAAACATTCCAATCTATCAGCCCTATTAATTGATACAGCATATACCTCCTCTACACTACTTTGATGCGTATCAGTCGGGATTAAGAAGTGAGTTCACGCAATTCCCACTGAAAAAGGTGTGATTCCTCCTACTATGTAAAGTGCTGTGACTACCTCACTTGGTAGAAAAGCACCATATAAATCCAATCAATTATTAGGTATTGTACACAAATAATAATGATCACGTCTTTCTATTATGCCTAGGAATATTTGGGAACAGATTTCGAAAAATGTAAATCACTTGGAGCTGAGATCCTGTTTTTTTTTACAGTCTTATGTCCAATAATGAACATTAGACAAAAAATATATATATGTATGTATGGGGAACTCTTCCCTAAGCTAAGAGATGGTTGTAATTCTGCATTGATGTAGCAAGGCTATATTGCAAATATCTCCAGAGCAATTTAGAGCTATATTTGTTACGTATGTATTTTACATGTGGTTGTGACTTGAGCTGCAGTCAGACAGAACCTTACAGCCTAGCTGTTGCCACTTCATTCGTATTGATGTAGGCAAATGTTTTTGTAGAGTTGCAGCTGCATAGTGTTAAAGTGCTAAAGTCTGGGGACAAATACACATTGTTAAAATTTGACTCAAGTTTTCTTGCTCGTCAAACATCTCATTCCAAAACCATAGGCATGAATATGGATTTGGTCCCCCTTTGCTGCTATTATAGCCTCCTCTTTTCTGGGAAGGCTTTTCACTAGATTTTGGAACATTTGCTGCAGGGACTTGCTTCCATTCAGCCACGAGCATTAGTGAAGTTGGGCAATTAAGCCTGACTAGCTGTCGGCAATCCAATTCATACCAAAGGTGTTCGATGGAGTTGAGGTCAAGGCTCAAACTGTTGCCACAAAGTTGGAAGTACAGAATGGTCTAGAATGTCCTTGCATGCTATAGCATTAAGATTTCCCTTCACTGGAACTAAGAGGCCTAACCCAAACCATGAAAAATAGACCCAGACCATTATTCCTCCTCCACCAACCTTTACAGTTGGCACTATGCATTGGGGGCAGGTAGCATTCTCCTGGCATCTGCCAAACCCAAATTTGTCAATTGGACTGCCAGATAGTGAAGCGTGATTCATCACTCCAAAGAACACGTTTCCACAACTTGTTTCCAAAGTCCAATAGCGGTGAGCTTTACACCTCTCCAGCCCACACTTGGCATTGCGCATGCTGATCTTAGGCGTGTGTGGCTGCTCGACCATGGAAACCCGTTCATGAAGCTCCAGACGAACAGTTATTGTGCTGGCGTTGCTACCAGAGGCAGTTTGGATCTCGGTAGTGAGTGTTTCACCGAGGACAGATGATTTTTACGAGCTTCAGCTCTCGTCAGTCCCGTTCTGTGAGCTTGTGTGGCCTACCATTTCGCAGCTGAGCCGTTGTTGCTCCTAGACATTTCCACTTCACAATAACAGCAGAGTTGACCGGGGCAGCTCTAGCAGGGCAGACATTTGATGAACTGACTTGTTGGAAAGGTGGCATCCTATGTCGGTGCCACACAAAAGTTATTGAGATCTTCGGTAAGGCCATTCTACTGCCAATATTTGTCTATGGAGATTGCATGGCTGTGTGCTCAATTGTGTACACCTGTCAACAACGGGTGTGGCTGAAAAGCCAAATCCACAAATTTGAAGTGATGTCCATATACTTTTGTGTGTGTGTGTGTGTGTGTGTGTGTGTGTGTGTGTGTGTGTGTGTGTATTTCCCTTTTTTTGTTCAGTTTGGTGAACTATGTGCCCTCCAACAGAATTGCAGAGCCTTTTATACTAGTGATCGGTTCTCATTTTTCTCCACTGACCACGGTACAGAGTTTTCAGAACGAATAATTCACTTTGCTGAGACTTGTATTGCGTTTGTACCTTAATCCTGTTTATCCACCGTACCACATAACTGCCTTTATTGAAGAATGTTCAGAAGAACATATGTTGGTGGGGTGGAAGTCCTTTAAGAGCGCGGTGCCCTGTTTTTCATGCTCTCTGGCAGCCTCTGCTGAATGGCCATTGTGAAGGAAAGCGCTGGTTTAGGGAAGGCCTCCGCCTACGTGCAGCGCTAGATCAGGGACACAGGAAAAACACTGTTCTCTGCTCTATTTTCATTCTCTTTGGACTGAATGAGACAGGCTTTCACTTAAGTGAACCGAAAATTGCAAAAAAAGTTTGCCTCACTGAGCTCCTCTATCAATAAGCTTATTTAATTAAGGTAATGCCTGAATAGCTCAGCACACATGTTGATGGGGGCTTGGCATTGGAGTGTGTGAGCTGGATAACATAGATCAATTGTCATTTTAGTTCCAACAAAGTTCAATCTTCTACAAGTTTTTTTTTTTGTTATTCCTATGTTGAAGATGTGAAGAATATTTGCTGATCTGTTTGTGTGTAATGATGAGCAACCAGTTGACACAATTCTGAATTTGCGCATTCAGTTACTGATTAGCATGCGCCCATTAAAACACTGACTTTTAAAACTACTAAACCCTGCATCTCGATGAGAAATTGAAAAACTGTATGGTTGAGAGGGACGAGGCAAATGGAATTGCAAATAAATCTGTCTGCACAGCCGATTGGCAAACCTACTGTAAATTGAGAAATCGTGACTAAACAAAAATAAAGAGAAACTGTACTATGAATTAATTAATTATATAATGGATGATAGTAAAATGCTTGTGAGTACCTTAAATGAAATTTTGGGCAAAAAGGCTATTCATATATATCCTTCATTGAATCAGATGGTTCATTTATCACAAAACCCTCTGATATTGACAACTACTTGACTGACTTTTTCTTTGGCAAGATTAGCAAACTTACGTATTTCATTCCGACAACAAGCTCTGAACATTCATATCCATGCGTCTGACCAAATAAATGTAGACCAGCATAGTAATTTTGAATTCTGTGAAGTGAGTGTGGAAGAGGTGACAAAAATTTGTGTCCACTAATAATGACAAAGCCCCTGGTACTGACAACTTGGATGGAAAATGACTAAGGATGGTAGAGGACTATATTGCCACTCCTATTTGCCATCTGTTCAATCTAAGCCGATGGGAAAGTGTGTGAGATCAGGCCTGGTGGGAAGGAAAAGTAATTCCGCTGCCCAAGAATAGCAAAGCACCCTTTACTGATTCAAACAGCCGACCGATCAGCCTGCTACCGACCCTACATTAACATTTTGGATTAAAATATAGTTTGAAGGGTCTCCCGGGTGGCGCACAATTGGCCTAGCGTCGTCCGGGTTAGGGAGGGCTTGGCCGGTAGTGATGTCCTTGTCTCATCGCGCACCTGTGGCGGGACGGGCGCAGTGCGCGCTAACCAAGGTTGCCAGGTACACAGTATTTCCTCCGGCACATTGGTGCGGCTGGCTTCCGGGTTGTGCGCTGTGTTAAGAAACAGTGCGGCTGGTTGGGTTGTGTATCGGAGGATGCATGACTTTCAACCTTAGTCTCTCCCGAGCCCGTACGGGAGTTGTAGCGATGAGACAAGGTAGTAGCTACTGCAACAATTGGATACCACAAAATTGGGGAGAAAAAGGGGTAAAAAATATATATATATAGTTTGAAATTGCAGAATGACTTTTTCCACATTTTGTTAATTTACAGCATTATTATATAAAAAAAATCCCTCATCAACCTTCACACAATTATTTACACAAATTATGGGCAAACCACCAATAGTTTGCCCATAATGACTATTACTATTCAGACCCTTTACTTAGTACTTTGTTGAAGCATCTTTGGCAGCGATTACAGCCTTGAGTATGACGCTACAAGCTTGGCACACCTGTATTTGGGTAGCTTCTCCCATTCTTCTCTGCAGATCCTCATCCTCTCAAGCTCTGTCGGGTTGGATGGGGAGTGTCGCTGCACAGCTATTTTCAGGTATCTCCAGAGTTGTTCGATTGGATTCAAGTCCGGAACCTGGCTGGGCCACTTGACATTCAGAGACTTATCCCGAAGCCAATCCTACGTTGTCTTGGCTGTGTGCTTATGGGGCGGCAGGGTAGACTAGTGGTTAGAGCGTTGGACTAGTGACCGGAAGGTTGCAAGTTCAAACCCCCGAGCTGACAAGGTACAAATCTGTCGTTCTGCCCCTGGACAGGCAGTTAACCCACTGTTCCTAGGCCGTCATTGAAAATAAGAATTTGTTCTTAACTGACTTGCCTGGTTAAATAAAGGTAAAAAAAACATTTTAAAAAATGGTTGTTGTCTTGTTGGACGGTGAACCTTCACCCCCAGTTTGAGGTCCTGAGCGCTCTGGAGCAGGTTTTCATCAAGGATGTACTTTGCTCCTCGCTGTACTTTGCTCCTTTCATCTTTCCCTCGATCCTGACTTGTCTCTCAGTCACTGCTGCTGAAAAACATCCCCACAGCATGATGCTGCCACCACCATGCTTCACCGTAGTGATGGTGCCAGGTTTCCTCCAGACGTGACGCTTGACATTCAGGCCAAAGAGTTCAATCTTGGTTTCATCAGACCAGAGAATCTTGTTTCTCATGGTCCGAGAGTCTTTAGGTGCCTTTTGGCAGTCGTGCCTTTTACTGAGGAGTAGCTTCCGTCTGGCCACTCTACCATAAAGGCCTGAAGCCAGGCTTACCAACATTTTTTTAACAACATTTTTTTTTTTTGTTCTTTCGTCTCTGTTTCATAATTTTCCTTCAATTATAAAAAGGCTGAATGTATCTCACTGTAGAAAGCATCCGAGCGAACGAAACGGCGCCCCTCTGTCTCTCTACAAGTTGGCAATTACCTGATTTAGAAAGAATATGACATTGTTGCAGCCCATAGCATTGGATGCAAGGGAAGCCAGCGAACATTGATAAAAAATAAAAAAAAGTATAACAAATGTGCTAATCTGAGCAAGCTCAACTGTGAATGGTCTTGGTTCACAACAAAAAAAGTGTTTGAGTTTCGTGTCACTCCTGTTAAATCGCATTGAGTGCATACGTCATTGACAACTTGAATTGTTGCATCTCGTTGTGGTGTTGTCCTCCGGTGGCTGGCTAGCTAGATATACAATTGGCACTTTCCAAAATTAGCCATGGATGGAGATAGGGATTTGGACTTGTGGTTTTACTTAATTCTCCATGCTGGCAAGTGGTGTACCTCTTGGTGGTGCAAAAAGACACAACACAACTCTAAACAATACATTAATTGCACCATACCACTGCTACTCCTGTCTATCAGTGGAGCCTTGTCTGGCAGTGACAGTTAATTCAGCCTCATTTACTGCCTTCTAAAAAAAACATAGCTGATTTGGCTGACTTGCTTCAACAAATGTGGTTTCTACTGACAATTGAGATGTACAAAGTATGGCATGATGAGGGGACGACAAGCGGATAAGAGGCCATCCGTAATTATGATTAAGACATTAATGAGCGAGCATCGGACGGACATGGTCAATATAACTATTTGTTCAGCACTTTTGAAATGTACAGCGACAGAATTCAGAACATGGACCGTTCTTATTGTGTTCTCCTTGTACACCAAGTCAGAATCGTAGGATAAATAAAAAGGGCATATAAGCAGACATTAAAAGCTCTTACAATATTCAATTATTACATTTCTCAAAAACAGGTTATAGGCTACATGTGCACCATGAAGTCAGAACAGTTGGCGAAATTCAGAGGTGAAAATAGACCAAATTATTAGGGTGAGGCACTAACGGCTTACTACACAACATACTTACTGTAGTATTACTTTCTTAGCTACAGTATACATATCTCCCTGACATATTACATCATTTATGCAGGAGCATACATTACATTTTTGGACTCACCTTGTTGTGCTGTGCTCACTTGAACAGGAAGGTGGCACAGAGGTTCTTCATGGGCAAATTTTGTCATCACACTTTGTCATCAGTCTGGTGTTCTCTGTATTTATTGTGCTTTCAAGACAACTGGGAACTCTGCCCCACCTGCCCTGAATGACGGGTCACCACTGATACTGGCCAATGATTTATTACTGCGATTCTGATCCAACCATTCATTCATACATTGTTGTGCCCCTGGCCTGAGAGAATGGAAGTTCAATATGTAGCTAGATGTAGAAGGCTAACGTTGCCCATAAATGGAAGTTAGGCTAGCGAGGAAACATTTTAGCCAGGTAGCCTAGGACAACAAAAAATAAGTGTGTACTATATGACAGAGTGATAGACCGTTTCATCAATATGAAAGAGAGGGGGATGGCATTGGCGTTTCCCTACAAGTAGGGTGAGTCGACATGTTTTTCTACTTGCATACGCTCACCGAAATCAGAACCATGGTAAGCCGCATCATATTTAGCTTATGTTCATTGGACTGAATTGTTTTTGGTGTCTTAGTTGTCACCGTATTAGCATAAGCACAGGTAATTTGATGTTGGTATTTTATTAGGATCCCCATTAGCTGTTGCAAAAGCAGCAGCTCCTCTTCCTGGGGTCCCACACAAAACATGAAACATAATACAGAACATCAATAGACAAGAACAGCTCAAGGGCAGAACTACATACCTTTTTTTTGTTTTAAAGGCACACGTAGCCTACATGTCAATGCAAACACACAATATCTACTTCAAATAGGAATGTTGAAGTTGAAACAGTGCTGGAATAGTGGAGGAAGCTCCTGTTTTCTTTGTGACTTTTTAACTCTTTGTAACTCTGTGGTTCTAAGTCAATAGTTGTTTAGTGGTCAGAAAATGTCAAAAAAACATTAACTTGACCATGCTGTAGATTGTTTAACTGTCTGTTAAATGCAGTATGCTTTGTGGCCTTCCCCCGAACAGAGGTTGCTATCCGGTTTTGTGGTAAAACAAAGGTGTGGTTGAATTTACTCTGCCCCGCTGTGTCCTCTTATTGTCTCGGCCTTTAGGGCTGTATATATCACGGTCGCAAGGCACATGAATTAACAGTTTATAGAGCAAATAATGCCGTTATCACAACACACAGGTTGTAATATCCATGAACCTATACTGTATAGAGAATCCTAAATATATAAAAAACTAAAAACTGTGCTTAACCCTAAAATAAATATTGTATTGAATAATGGGGCAATTGAGCAAGTTGGGGAGAGTGAACTGCTTGGTGTTACCCTAGATTGTAAACTGAAATGGTCAAAACATATTGATGCAATGGTTACTAAGCTTGTCCTACAGGCTCAAGTTTTATCACACCTGGACTACTGCCCAGTTATATGGTGAAGTGCTGCAAAGTAGGACATAAGGAAATTGCAGTTGGCCTTAAACAGAGCATCACTGCTGGCCCTTAAATGTATCCTGAGGGCTAATATCAAGAGCTTGAGGAAAGATTGACTGCATCACTACTTGTCTTTGCGAGAGGTATTGATGTGTTGAAAGCACCATACTGTCTGTTCAAACGGCTAATGCACAGTTCAGACACCGATACATATCCCAAAGGACATGTCACCAGGGGTCTCTTCACAGTCCATAAGTCCAGGACAGAGGGCTAGGAAACACACAGTACTATATAGAGCCAGGACTAGGTCTGTGGCGGTCATGAAATGTTGTCCGCCGGTTATTGACATGGAAATGTCTGCCGGTCTCACGGAAATTGACTGTTAATTAACATAAACACGTTTAGCATCTCCAGGACTCTGCATACAAACGGCATACAAGCTGCTGATGCGCGTGCCTTTGGAACATTACATTAAGGTATAATGAATACATTTTATATACACCATCACAATAAATCCTTTTTTTTTGTCAGGTCTAAAGAAATAATATCATATGAAGAAAATGTATTTCAGAAGAACAGAATATGAGTTGGCCTACTGTATGTTATCTGGCTATGCTCCATGCCATATGCTGTAGGCTTGTTCAATTAGCTGACAAAATTTGCTTGTAAGTCCCATGGCATTATTTTATATTGTATTATTTTTTAGTAAGAAGAATATAATTGAATTTAGCTGAATAAAATAGAAAGGATATTTTATCCAATTCTGGTGCGCATATGAATGGCTATGTTGACGGCAAAAGTGATAATTTGAAACAGGTCCTATACGCTAGATTTAGAGGTATTTGTCAATTTGACTTGTGAGTGATACAAACCTTAGAATGTCTTTAGAAATAAAAACATATATGGGCTGCGACTACAGGCTATTGGCGATTTCAGAAAGTCGCAAAGAAAGCTTGCGCTCTTGTCCCTTGCCTCAGGCTGCAGAGCTGTTCTCTCAAGTGATCATATTTTTCACCCATCAAGCTATACTTAATTTCATCTTGTCTTTGCAAAATTTCCTAAAACCTGATTCAGATTGAGGCTTTTTTATTTATTTAACAATTTTAGAATAAGTCTGTAACGTAACAAAATGTGGAAAAAGTCAAGGGGTCTGAATACTTTCCAAATGCAATGTATGGGTGGTCACAGGAATCGAACCCAGCACCCTGACGTTATTAGCACCATTCTTTACCAACTGAGTGACATTATTATTATTATTATTATTATGTATTGTTTTATTTATGATGTAGGCTATAGTGGGGCGGCAGGGAAGCCTAGTGGTTAGAGCGTTGGACTAGTAACCGAAAGGTTGCAAGTTCATATCCCCGAGCTGACAAGGTACAAATCTGTCGTTCTGCCCCTGAACAGGCAGTTAACCCACTGTTCCTAGGCCGTCATTGAAAATAAGAATTTGTTCTTAACTGACTTGCCTAGTTAAATAAAGGTAAAATTAAAATAAATAATTAAAAAAATTGTAAATACTCTACTCTAGTTTAATACTGAGGAACTCAGCTTGTGCCATCAAACCCCTACAATTTATCCAGAACGCTGCAGCCTGCCTGAGGTTCAACCTTCCCAAGTTCTCCCATGTCACCCCTACCTCCTTACCCCCTTAATACTCGCGCTAGATTTTTTTTAACTTACCAGCTTTGACCTTGCTGATAGCTACTTTATTGAGGAAACATTTATTTGTTATGGCGAAATGGGATTTGTTTTGGTTTCTGTCTATATATTCCTATACTTCTCCTTTTAAATTCTTGTTGAAATCCTTGTGCCATCCTTTCCCATGGGGATTGGTTTCTTGGAAATCTCTACTGTACATTCTTCCAGGAAATGCTTTCCTTTCCACGTTCTCTCTGGAATGGTGAGAGTGGGTGGAAATGGAGATGGTGGCACTATGATGCCCATGTGATGCCTTCTTCCAGGAAATGCTTTCCTTTCCACGTTCTCTCTGGAATGGTGAGAGTGGGTGGAAATGGAGATGGTGGCACTATGATGCCCATGTGATGCCTTCTTCCAGGAAATGCTTTCCTTTCCACGTTCTCTCTGGAATGGTGAGAGTGGGTGGAAATGGAGATGGTGGCACTATGATGCCCATGTGATGCCTTCTTCCAGGAAATGCTTTCCTTTCCACGTTCTCTCTGGAATGGTGAGAGTGGGTGGAAATGGAGATGGTGGCACTATGATGCCCATGTGATGCCTTCTTCCAGGAAATCCGTGGAGGCATAGTTCTGTTACCGGGCAATCTGACACTTACACCATTGACACATCTGTTCCTGCCCCGTCACACTGTATGGCTTTACATCCTAAATACCACATTCACACTCTTTACACTAGTTGCATATGAGTTAGATTAAATAAATGCCATGTACCGTATGTATGTAAATCTATGTCATGCTAATTTCTATGACAACATGTAGCCTAATCATCAGAACAGAATATATGGCTACTCGTTGTAGACCTCGTCGTAAGACCTAAAAGCAACGTTGAATTTGTACTTCCATTTGCAGCTTTTAATTGGATTCTCCAGAAATTAATTTCTGATTAGTTATGAATTCATGTAGGCTACTCCCGCCCTTTCAATATCTATCTATAAATTGCTCTTGACAAGCTTTCTCTTTTTTAACTACAATATGAGCATCCTATTTTAGACCTGCCATGGAAGCTTAATTATTATCCATTATGTATAACCTGACTACCTTACTACTCATTTTTAAGACAGGATTTTTACCCTAAATTGGAAGTGGAACAAAGTCGATGTTCAAGGTTTTGAGCCATTCCCTGAATAATATGTAATTTTCAGCTCTCCAAATCGATTACGAACAGAGCTTACCTTCAGACATATTGGCTGCCTTTTGAAAAACGTGGTGATTTTCTGAAGGGAGCCGTGTAAAATACTTGGATTTTCAGTCAATTTCTCTTAAGAGTGTGAAGGTACATACTGTACCTCATGTTATTCTGCCTTTTTAGTCATTTGTTCATGGATCAAGAAATCATTGAGATGAGATTGTACTTTATTAATCCCCAAGGTGACATTAGGATGAAAAAAGCTTGCTAATGTTTGAACGTGCCCCAGCACTGAGTGTACAGAATATTATTCTTAATATTGAGTTGCACCCCCTTTTTCCCCACAGCCTGATCGTTACACAGGTGCACCTTGTGCTGGGGGCAACAAAAGCCCACTGGAGTTTTGTCACACAATGCCACAGTGCTACTAAGGAGTATTTCTGCCCAGTCATGGGAAATCCATAGATAAGGGCCTAATGAATTTATTTCAATTGACTGATTTTTCTTCTTCTATGAACTGTAACTCAGTAAAATCTTTGAGATTGTTGCGTTTACATTTTTGTTCAGTAATAAAAGCAATTCAAAACATAGAACACAGACAACAAATAAAAGCTAAATACAGGTGATGTTCTGAGTGCATGCCAGTGTGTTGTGTGTTTGGAATGAATGATCTGACATGTAGCTTCCTCCTTCGTGCGGGTGTAGGGCAGGGGTATACTATTAAATCTGACTGTCTACTGTTGTTTGTTTCCTGCTGTGGTCCTATGTGTATTATGCGTGAAATGTGTGCGCTGTAGTAAGCTTTTCCGTTTGTATGACAATGAATGCCAATCGGATCTAATATCGGTCTCTCTCTTTGTGTGTCTGCAGAAATACAAAGCTGGGCGATGTGATGACATCCTCAAGTGGAAGCCGCCCAGCCTCAACTCTGTAGACTTCCGCCTCAAGATCACCAAAGTCGGAGGAGAAGGGTGAGTCACTGTTGCTAGGGAAACGCTCTGGCTGCGTGATGATTCCACTGCAAGAACAAACCCCCATCTCTTAGACACATGCGTGTAGTTTGAGACATCAAACCCAACCACGTACTATAGTAGTTTTGAGTGAGTGTCAGCTAATCGCTTTGAACCATGTTTTGTCAATTTTAGACATTTCTGATTTGTTTTTGTTTGTATCGTTCTTATTATATAAGATGTTTTTTTCTGTATGAGCTATACCTTGAATCGCCCACAACTACTGACATTATGTTCTGCCACGGGCCCTTATTGAATTCAACTGCAATATCTGCCCAAGACACATTGGTATTTTGTTGCCACTTCCGATAATGAAGACGGAATAGAAGTCAGCAGGCTTTGCCATTGCCTGAACTGCAGACTTCCATTCCTTTCATTGTACATATGAAAGTCCACAAATGAATCGGATGTTTTCCTACTGATAGGCAATTTCCATCTAGCTCTCTTTTACTTTCTCCACCTGTATTAGGTTAGAACACCATATTTATCACCAACAGATTCTCATCTCATCTTGCCAGCCTGCTCCTGAAATGGTGGGAGTTTTTCCCAGAAAATACCTTTTTGATTAAATTGACCCATTATTCTCAGTTCCTCTGTACCTTCTACCTACCCCAGGCACTGCTGTGCTGTACTGTACTTTACTGGGCTGTAAAATGTTTCCTATAGGTCCACAGCTAATACATCAAACGTGCTAAATAAATCATGTTGGGAGTATGCCTGTTTGCTACCTCGTTCCCTCAGCACCTTCCCAGGTACTGCTATGCTCGTCTGTGAGATGAGGTTTCTTAGTTGGTGCTCTAAGTAAGACTCACTGCAGTGCGCACGGCCATTCAGTTCTTTTTTTGTTTTTTTAAGGAGACCAGAATTCCAACCACCTTATTTATTTATTTTCCACAGTAGGTTAGGAAAATCAGAGAGGGAGATGAACACAGAGGGGGATAGACGGGAAAGTGTCTGAGACAGGGCCAAACACTGTCGCGAGCGGGGCATATAGTCCGTCTTTTTCTACATATTTGGACAGATGGATATGTAATGTAATCTTCACTTCAACACTATTGACAGATAAAGGTAACCTAATTTAACAAATTGCACTGAAAGATTATACT